>NC_063169.1:14447038-15047038 GCF_023159225.1 Perognathus longimembris pacificus | reverse complement strand
ATGTGGTAGAATTTATAAGCTGGTTATTATAAATTGCCTAACACAAATATGGGGGGTAGCACATTCTAATAGGTTTGATTTACAATTCTTCAATGACTAATAATCTTGCTATATTTATGTGTTCATTAACTGTTTATATGTGTTGATTTTGAAGTATGTGTGACATATTTTGCCTTTATTTATGTTCTCTGCTCTCTATGTTCATATCTTTTAACAGAAGCAACAAATTCAGTCTGTTTTTTCTTCTCGAAATTGTGACTTGAAGAGCAGCAGTTCTTAATTTTACTGATAACTAATTCCATCATTTTATGCATCAAGCTTTAATGTTGTTTCTTTAAAATAATGCCTAACGCAACTACATAGATACTTTCATCTCTACTTATCTAAAAATTGTATCATTCTATGATCTACTTTGGATAAATTGTTCTTTATGGCATAAGGTACTGATGACAGGTCATCTTTTGTACAGGGATATTCACTTGTTTCAGCACATTGTTGAAACTGCTATCCTTTCTTCACTGAACTGCATTTTGAAAGCCTTGTTTTGATTTTAAAAGGGCAACTAGACATGATGATATATAGAATCATGTATTATGAAGATGATAAAAAATGACATATGAGGCCATGAATTGCCTTAAAATAGAGAACCAATGAAAAATAATGACCAGAAATCCAACACTGGATTGACATTGAGTTACAGTTGAGAGTTTCCCAGTTGTTACTCCTTGTAGTGAGACAGATATGTCTGGTCTGAGTGTAATAATTTAATTTATTAGAGGCAGGGTTCTAGTTAGATAATCTTATCCTCCAAGTTTGGTGATTTTTAGGAAGACTGTAGAATGACTGCATTCAGCACACATTTCTAGAATTTAGGGGACTGTTTCATTGCATTTAACTTCAGAAATCAGCAAGTCTTCAAGGTTAAATTTATTAACTTTTGCATCTGAGAAAAAATTAACTTTCTTATTTCTACTCATCATCTATATATTTCAAACCAAATACAATTACTTAGTAAGAAATAGTGTTCAAATAGTGCTCAAGAGAAACTTACACACATATGACTCCTGATAGGCTTTAAACTCACTTAAGTTGAGAGTGGCTTTCCAGAGCTCTGTTGCCATGAGTTAAATCAATGCTATAAAGATGTTTTAAGGTTAATAATGTTCTCCAAAATTGAGCTCAATTTACCCTTCATAGAGGAAAGCAAATGCCCAACGTGTGATGGAGTCACCTGATGAAGTAGAAGTAGATAGATATGCTATGCTCTATGAAAGCTTTGATGGGCTCTTCTGTAACTTCTAAGAGATTAGCTGCCATCTTTGTTTTCTGAAAGACATTGGCCAGATCACATTTTTCTATCCTGTTCATATTTTGATGTCTGAAGCCTATGCTGATAATTCAGTCACTCACAGTAAACAATTATAATGTAGCCACAGTCTCCTAAAAGGTAGATGCCCCTAAGGATTAGAGAAAATCAAACTCTATAAATCTTTAAGTATATATTGTTATTTTCAAATTTGTAGTTCCTCTTCCAGAAACTTAAAAAAAAGCACATGTCATACACCAATATAAAACATCAAATCTAATTCTCAGGAGAGAATGCGTGAATCAAAACAAAATATTTAGCATTTCTTTAACTGAGGGATACTAGGACACATCAGTTCAAGGGATCATACTTTCATTTGGCTTTCTTGTGCAAGTGATTTTCACACATGCTCATGTGATTTTTCTCATTGTGCTCAAAGTATAAAGGGAACAGTATTACAATATTTAACAATAAATTTTCCTTGTAAGTGACTTAACACTTTAACTTTTATGTAGTATCCTTCAACTTTTCCTTTCTTACTACAAATAATTTTCATTATGTGTGTTTCCTTCTTACTGGTTAGGACAATTTCAAAAGTTGATTCACTGAAAATTATGTGGTTTTATTGTAGTAAAAGGAGAACTGTTTTTACAGAATGCACATATCCAGAATCCCTTCTGTTTTTTTTTTTAATTTTTAACTTTTTTCTTCATTGTCAAAGTGTAGTACAAAGGGGTTACAAATTCATACATAAGGGAGTGAGTACATTTCTTGTTCAACTTGTTACCTCCTCCCTCATTTTCCCCCACCCTCCTGTTCCCCCTTTCCCTCTCCCCCATGAGTTGTACAGTTGGTTTACACCAAATGGTTTTGTAAGTATTGCTTTTGGAATGGTTTGTCTTTTTATCCTTTGTCTCTCAATTTTGATATTCTCTCTCCCTTCCCTAGTTCTAATACCTGTATAAACAGTATAACACCATTCTTCAATGAAATAGAGGAAGCAATCCAGATTCATAAGGAACAAAAAAGACCCCAAATAGCAAAAAGAACCCTATGTAAGAGCAGCACTCGAGGAATTTCAATACCAAACTTCAAGCTGTATTACAAAGCTATAGTAATAAAAACAGTATGGTATTGGCAAAAGAACAAGCCTGAGGACCAATGGAACAGAACGGAACACCCAGAATTAAACCTGCAGACCTACAACGACTTAATCTTTGATAAAGGAGCTAAAAAAAGTAGCATGGAAGAAAGACAGCATCTTCAGCAAATGGTGCTGGCTAAACTGGGCCAACACCTGTAACAAACTAAAACTAGATCCCTTTTGGTGCTCTGTCTAGATCAGTGATCACTTAGATTGAACCCCAGAGTTTGCAACAATGGCAAGAAAGAAACTCAACTGATTTTGCATTGGATTGGGTGATTTATTTCTATTTTTAAAGCTGACATAAAAATTCTTCAATTAAGGGAAAAGAGCACCACAGAAGCCTATGTTGTTAGGAAGCCCACAGAAGTCTTGGGAAACTAGGGCAGCAGCTGGCACCTTTGCTTTCCTTGATGCTCATAGACAAAAAGGAACTTTTCCATCAAGAATTTAGATAAGACTATTATTACATAACTCTGGCATGGATACCTGAGACAAGGGTTTGGATAAACCTGTACATATGAAAACTCATAGCAAGATGCAGGTCAAGATCATGTATTTTTAAAAATTGCAAGTGTAAATGATTTCTAGATAGTATACATTGGACCCCTTTTATGGCAAGGAATTAACGGTGGTCTATAGCCATGGACTGAATAATGGTTGATGGTAAATCTCACAAGTTCATGAGACTGTAAGGTAGCTATTGTCATCTGTATCATCGTCTGTTCAATGCTATTCATGCAATGAAGTAATTAATTGCCTAATGAAACTTTCCATAGAACACTTTCCTGTTATTCAGTGACACATGACTATATAATTGGTATGACAGTAACAACTCCACCTTTATCCTAAAGGGAATCTATCACTAGAAACATTTCTAGTACATAGTTTCCTAGGAGTACTCTGTATTTAGGAAAGCAAAGTGGGTCCTTTTTATGAGAGATCTACGGATGCCTTGAAGACTAAATTGGCTAACAGACCTGTTTCCGCTAGATCTTGTACTTCATTAAAGCAGTCCATGATTTGTTTAAATTAATCCTGTACCACTTAGCATAATAATGAGATTTTTATGTTCAGTAGTTTCAGAAAGAAATGAGTGTATTAGTGAACCTATGGATTTCTTTCCCAGACTATAATGCTGCAGAGAGCTGCCAATATTTAATTAAAGTAGGTAGCAAGGTAGGTGTGTGTGTGTGTGTGTGTGTGTGTGTGTGTACATATACATAATTATGCCTGGATAGGTAGCTCACTAGAAAAAGTAGAGGCTTTTGACACAAAAAAAAAACGAAAAGTAAAAGATAAAGTGAATTATACAAAGGCAATATTATTTTGTTTCATTATAGTAATCTTCTTACAATATTATCTCATAATGTTATGTTGGATACCTTAATTATATGCAATAAAATTTCACATGAAATGAAAAGTTGGGTATATATTATTTTGCTTGAAGGCCTTCTTACTAAACTATTAATAGAAGTATATTCATTTAAAGGATCCATTAGCATTGAGCTCATTAGAAAGATCCATGCAACTGCTCACAAAGACACTACTTTATAAAATACCCTCATATATTTTAACACTCATTTGGAAATAAGCCAGTTTAGTAATGATAATTGTTTATGACTAGCCAGAATGTCAACAATGAAGAAGATATCCATATGGGTTTAAACAATGTCATGTGTATAAAATGACAAATCCACAAAATTAATGTCACTGTATAGTTTTGATTTAAAAATATTTCAATCTCCAGACAACAAAACTGAGTATGGATTTTATAAGCTGTCTGACAAAAACAATAACCACAATTAAGAAAAAGGAAGACTAAATTTGGAAAGTATCATCAGGTTATTAATTAAGAGAGGTTGTTCTGTTAGAACAAGTAACTTTCTTTTCGGATAATGCTATGATTTTGTATAGGAATACAACACCACCACTTTTCAGTGAATAATAAACATATATTTATAATTTTGCTTGAGAGTTCAAAAATATTTTAAAACTGTGTTTAAATATGCATGCCATTTCCACTAAGCAAATGTAGTGTTCTTAAACTTGAAAATCATATGTCAAATGTTAGCCTACAGAAAAATTTCATGTAATGGGTATTTTGACAGTAGCAGTGACAAATAATACTTATGGAAGCTAATGCTTGCCAAGAAGACATATAAACTATAGTGAAAAAATAATGCAGAGTTGAGGTAATCATCCTCAGAAAGTTCTTCTAGATGCTTCAGTATTCAAGTATCCATTTTCCTAAAAATAAATCATGAAGCTTAGATAGAACATTGGTGCATTTATAACATGATTGAGATACATCAAATTCAAGCCCATTGCTCTCTTATAAATGGGACCATCAAAAAAGCAGAAGGAAAATGCTCTGCTATCTATTCATACCATTTGCTCCGAATTGCTATGCTCTACTTCATGAATATGCATATGAAGACATAATATCAATATAAGCAGTGTAGACATTTATTACCTCCTTTCAAAACGATTGCAGTTTCTGAAAATCAAGCCATCATCTTGTTCTTCCAGTAATTATTCTTCTTTATCTTTCCTTTCTCTGCTCAGTGGGTGCCTGGAGGTGGCCAACATTCCCTTTTCCACCTGGGGAGAAAGGAGAAGAATCTGGAGACGGCATGCTCGCCTACCCTCTGACACTTAGAATGGATTACTTGCCTACTTGTACCTCGCTCACTTTCCTCCTGGTTCTTAAAGATGAGTAGTTTGGTGACCCCTTATTTTATTTTTCATGCTTTTTTGCTAGTGTTTAAACACCTCACGTTTCACAGCTAAGATTGAACATAAAATGGGACATGCAGCTATTAAATACTCAAGAATTATTCCCCTCCCCCTTTTTTTCTTTTCCTTCAATTGTGATGTGAAAGTGGAGTCCTGGGGTCCTGGATATCAAATGATTTGCAGCAAAGGCTTCGTGTAGTGTATATTAAGAGTTGGACATCTACATTCAGACAACTTGTGAACGATGGTAAAAGTGCTGAGATTACAATGGAACACTCATTAGTGGGTTTGGGGCTCCACCTGGGACAACCGCTGGGGCTTACACTCATGGCTATGGCTGTTGGCAAGTCCTTGTAATCAGGAGCCATTACTAGTACAAAGTTTCTGGAGCCATTTTAATCAATCCTTGGCAAAGGTAGCAGTAAATGTGCTCAATGGCTACATTGTTTTTCCTGAAAATTGTCACTGTTATGTTAGGATTGTTTAACTAGAGGAAGTCTATGATACAATTTAGAGTCAGTGATGACAAAATCAAACATTCTACGGGTTCTGAGCCAAGATTTATTGGAGAATTTCATTCTCATTTCTGATCCAAAGAACACTTATTGTTTATTCATAAGTCAGATAGGCTATTGCCATCCACAATGTGTCTAAAGAATTATTTAAGCAGAACTTAAGACTATTTGCACAAGGATAAAGGGTTGACAATTTTATGCTTCATTTAAGCAACACAAACACTTTTCCACTTATTGGATTTTAAAAGTTTTGGTTACAGTAGTTTTGTATGCAATCTAAACTGTCTAATGATTCTCAGGATCTACTAAGAACTCCCTGTCCTTTATCTCCATTGCTTCCATCCCATGCCATTCCAAAAAGGTACAATCAGACATTCACTCAGCAACTCTAAAGTCACACATACACTCTGTGATGTCGTGAGTGTACTCCAATTTCTGTGTGTCCTGTCGACCCCTCAGTTATGAATGAAGAGGATTATGTTCCTCGATTTCTGCTCTCATTTTCCCATTTGCCTTTCGAATATAATTATATAACTGACTGAATGTTATCCAATGCTTGTGTCATTATTATTACTATTACCACCACTATTACTTAAACTTTATTTACAGAGATGTGGTGATGCATTTTAGAGTGACTCATTGCTTTGGTTTGAGTGGGAAATGCCTTCCCAAGACTCATTGTTGAAGGCTTTGGCCCCGCATAATGGTGCTGTTTCAGGTAGTTCTAGTACTTTCAGAGGTGGCACCTAGCCAGAGGATAATTGTTCAGTATGATTATACCAAAGCAAAGAAATTACTTAAATTAAAGTTATGATGTCTAATAAAAGGTAAAATGAATAGTTCTGTGAGTATCCACATACTCAAAGTTCACTTCACAAAGTAAAGTCTCATCTAACTATTTAGTCAAAAAAGAAGCAGAAAATTTTTCTTAGAAGAGAATGAACTCTCACTTCTACAATCTAAGGTTCAGTGAATGGAAAGTAACTAATATGCTTTCCTACACTTTTTTTTTGTATTGAGATTAGTATAATTATACCTAACATCTTCATGGTGTTCTAAATATTCTGTATCAGTGATGTCTTAAAGGATGTTTAATTTTATCCGTTTGTAATTTCTGTAAAATTTCTTATACAACATGGAAATGCATAATTACATTTAAAGGAAGCAAAGAAACTAAATATCAATGTATCACTTCATATTAAATCCCTAATTAAAAATTGACTACTAAATGTGATGACAGTATTTGTACTACTTGTAAAAAAAAAACAGGTCGGCTAGAGACTGAAAGATGGAAAGCTTGAAAGCAGTTCTTTCTTCTTGTTTCTTTCTTTCCTCCTTCTTTCTGTTTTTTGTTCCTTCCTTTGCTATTAATCTTTCCATCTCTCTCTCACATTCATTCTTTTCTTTCTCCCTCTCCCTCTCCAGTTTCTATATGACTACAATTGTATTGAGCCATTTGTATGGCTCTATTATTTGTTTAAAACTTCAAATGTATTAGAAATAATATTATTTTTCATTTCACATTCCTTATGGTTGTTGCCTAATGGAATTCATGATTCAACTACATAACTCACAAATTCTGAACACAAAAGTAAATCCTGAAAATTAGATGTCCTAGCTGTGATATATCAATTAGTCATCAGTGGTGTAAGTGGTTTTGTTTCCCTTAATACATCTCAGGGTTAAGTTTAATGGGCGAAGTAATCAGTGATTTGCATTATCTATGAATATGAAGATACCTACCTAACCACAGGTTCTACAGGCTTGTAAGACTCTCAGCAAGTGCTTAAATCCCTCTAAACTTCATTCCTTATATCGTTGAAATGTGGGCAATGATGATACCTAGGTCAGAAAATCAGTATGATGTTTTGAGGAAATGATGTTTTGAAATTCTCTCCATGAGGTCTAGCATGAAGGAGTGCCCAGATGGACCCTCATTTTCTCAGGCCCTGAAAAAGTAAGGAAGCTCACGGCCAGTGTGGGAAAATAAGTCTATATTTTGAACCAGAGCGAGTTCTGTAGACTATGTTAATGTGGTATTTATGTAGTTAGCAGTGTTCAATGACCTTCCTTTTATGGTTTGTTTTCAAACATATTGTGTGCGAGCAAATGCAGAAAAATTCTGTGGGCAATGAAGGCAAGGCAAGTCTCCCATGCACCCAATCACTGTCTCTGTCATTTACATCCTTCCACAATAATGGAAGGATAGCAGGTAGTTAATGATTGGAACCCTCCTGAAAGGTCACAGCTGATCACTTAGTAAGTGTTGACTGCGACCAAGGTTGATCTCATATCAGAGGAGCTGGAGCAAAGTGTACCTCAGTAAATAGTAGTCATAAATTATTATTATTATTAGTAGTAGTAGTAGTAGTAGTAGTAGCAGCAGCAGCAGTAGTAATAGTATTACCCTTAAAATTATAAGAGCAATAAATAAAAAGAATAGATGCATATTCTGTCCTGGATCCAACCAGTTTTAAAAGACAACACACCCAGTTGCAAATTTGGTGAAGGCATCATGAATAGCCACATGATGGCTTCCAGTGACACTTTATGTACTTGAATTCTGTACAGAAGTACAGGGGGAGGAGCACCAGGAGCTTTGGGTCCAGGATGAACCTCATGTGAGCTTGTCTTTGCAAATACAACAGTAATAAACATACCATCTCTAACTAAAGGCCTCATAACATCTGTCTGAGAAGCACAGATGATAATATGTAAATGTGAGGTTACCTCAAACCCATAGAGCTCTTGACAAATAGAAGATAGTATAGCATGAAAAAAATGATTTTTCAATTCAGGCTAAATCTACTTTTAGCTTCTAGGTAAAAGAAGAAAGTTGGTTGTTCAATGCTGTACCTGTGGATAAAGGTGACAGAGGGAAAAGAAACTTTTCTCATAGAAAAGAATTGCATTTCCTAAGGAAAGGAAATATTATTTCCTACTAGGAGAGAAATGGACTTTTAGAGGAGAATGTGGAAAGAGTAATGAACTTTAAATCAGGACATTTGGGTTTAAATCTTGCCTTTGGCTAACTAACTCTGCAACTTTTCTTAATTTAAAAAAATATGAATCTCAATTTACTTGGTACAAAGTAAAGTCTGCCCAAAATATATGGAAGGTTTTTTCTAGCTTTGACATTCTCTGTTGTTGTAATTTGACTTTCCAAATGAAGGCTTTGTGAAGTTGTAGAATACAGGACCATTTCCGTTGAATTATGGATCATAAGAAAGGGAGTATTCTGAATAATGAAATTTCCTGTTAACTATAGGTTAAGTTTATCTGTTTTTTTATGTTTGCATTTTATTCTTCTCACTAACATTTTGCTTTGGCCATGTGATCCTCACAGATTTGCCTTGCCCAACTGTTCAATAGCTCCTTTCTCTCCAACTCCCTCATTTCAAATTCCACACTGTCATTCACATTCCTGATCATATTATTTGATACTATCATAGTTCTGTGAACAAAACAATCAAACTTGGTCAGAGCAACAAAACAACCAATATTGTAATGTTTTGATGCAATCTCTGAGGCAGAAAAATGACTTCCTCAAAGATGGCCTCATCTTTTTTTATCCTATCTAGTAAAAAAGTACATATCCTAACTAAAATGACTAAATTAAGACTCTTGAGGTAGTAGGAATAAGTTAGATTACCCAAGAGAAAACAATATAATTACCAGTGTTCTTATGATGGAAAACCAGAAAAACACAATCAGAAACATTGTGATGACAGTAGCAGAGGCAGACAGAGAAGATACATAACATCTGGTTTTGACGAAGGTGTAAGGATGAGTCAAGAAATGAAGTCACTCTTCCAAAGCTGGAAAGAGCTGGCAAATTGATTCACCCTAAAATAGCTGGAAGGAGCACACACATGTGGAAACCTTGATTTTTAGCTCAGTAATACATATTTCAAACTTCTAATCTCTGTACGATAGCAAAGTACTAGCTTTTCTAAGTTTGTATTAATTTACTCTAGCAACAATATGAAACTAAAACAAAACTGCCTATCTTACTTTTTCTCACTTTCATAGAACACTTCAGTCTGAAAGCTAAGTTTGGAGGTAAATCAAATTTAATTTAAGTGCTTTGTATCATCACAAATGGCAGTGCATTTGCATTCGCACTCATCTACCTACTGCTTCATGATTTAGTGCCTTGAGATAGTCATGAGATGGCTTATAAGGGATTTCTATACAATGCTGAATGTTGTTTGTAAACTTGAGACTATATAAATATAATGTAAAACCAAATTAGAAATCATATAAGCATACCAATCCATATGGTGTAAATAAAGGAGCTAGGAAATATACTTAGTGACCTCAGTTTTCTTATTACCATAATCACACGTTCATTACCTGAAAATAAAATCATATTGATCAAAATAGACAGTGAGAACTCTTGGTACAGAACATTTGAAGTCATTGTAAAGGTTAAAAATTTTTTAATTTATTTATTAATTAAACACAAATTTTTTGTCAAGGTGTTGTGCAAAATGGGTACAGTTACATAGTAGGGCAGTGTGTACATTTCTTGTGATATCTTACGCCCTGTTTTTCTTTCCCTTCCCTAGGTCAGGTAAACATATATATAATACACAGTGTACCAAAAACATATAGTCGCCATGTGTCCTACGCCCAAGAAAATTCGCCTAGGGCTTTAAATGTAATGTCGACATTAGACAATATAGCGACAGTAGTCTTATATTAACATACATACATAGCTTTTGAGCTATTGTATTCCACTGAGAGGTCAATTTTTGACCTTTATATGTTGAGTAGTTGTTTGGTTTTAGTTACATAATGTTGGGTCGCTGACCCAATCCTGTGGGAAATACCATTTGACAAGCAGTTTTTGGTTTCACAGACCTGGTCTCTACTGTCTCTCCGTCACCCCATCTTAACAGTCATATATCAGGGAGTTCATGCCCCTTTGTTTTCTGTGTTCTAGGCTTGTCTTGCTCAACATTATTTTTTCAAGTTTTCACCATTTCCCTGCGAATAACAATATTTCACCATTCCTAATCGCTATGTAGTATTCCATTGTGTATAGGTACCATATTTTTTGGATCCATTCATCTGTGGAGGGGCATCTGGGTTGTTTCCATATTTTGGCTATTGTGAATTGTGCCACGATAAACATGGAAGTACAAATGTCTTTTTGATATCTTGGGGTTTGCTGTTTAGGATAGATGCCTAGGAGTGGTATGGCTGGGTCATAGGGTAGGTCTATATTGAGCTTTTTGAGAAACCTCCATACTCTTCTCCAAAGTGGTTGTACTAATTTTCACTCCCACCAACAATGGAGGAGGGTTCCACTTTCCCTGCACCCCCTCCAGCATTTGTTGTTGCCTGAATTCAGAGTATAGGCCATTCTAACTGGAGTGAGGTGGTATCTCAGGGTTGTGTTTATTTGCATTTCCTTTACTACCAGGGATGTTGAACATTTCCTCATATTTCCTCATTTGCCATTTTTGTCTCTTCTCTTGTGAAGTCTCTCTTTAGCTCCTTTGCCCATTTCCTAATTGGTTTACTGGGCTTGGAGGAGCTTAGTTTTTTGGGTTCTCTGTAGATGACGGATATTAGGCCTTTGTCTGTTGCTGTGCTGGTAAAGATCCTTTCCCATATGGTTAGCTGTTTTTCTGTTTTGGTGGCTATGTCCTTAGCTGTGCAAAAACTTTTTAATTTGTAGTAGGCCCATTTGTCTGGTCTCTCCCCTATTTGTTGTGCCCCTAGGACTCTATTCAGGAAGTTCCTTCCTGTGCCTATAAGTTCTAGCATCTTTCCTACTCTGTCCTTCAGTAATTTCAAGGATTCAGGTCTGATATTGAGATCCTTGATCCATTTTGAGTTGATCTTGGTACATGGGGATAGGCTTGGGTCTACTTTGAGTTTTCTGCATATGGCTGCCCAGTTCTCCAAGCACCAGTAGTTGAAGAGGTTATGTTTATTCCATTGTATGTCTTTAGCTCCTTTGTTGAATATCAGCTGACTGTAAGAGTGTGGTTTTATTTCTGGATCTTCAATTCTAATCCATTGTCTTCCGATCTGTTTTATACCAATACCAGGCTGTTTTTGTTATAATGGTCCTGTAGTAGAGCTTGAAGTCTGGTATTGTGATACCTCCTGCACTGCTTTTTTTGCCTAGAATTGCTTTGGCTATTCTAGGTTGTAAAGGTTAAAGTTTTGATAGTCAAACATTACAACAGTATGTTCAAGAATTAAAATGTGCTGAGAGTGGCGGTGTGATTGGAACTGGGGGTATATGTAATTCTTCAGCTGCTTGGGTGGAGGAACAGAAAAATCAGGTTTCTGACCTGTAAGTTAGGATGTGTAATTAGGTTGTTGGTGTTATAAAAAGGAGTGCTAAATAAGCTGGTCTCGTGGGGGGTTAGCTCTATAAGTCCTGATGACTCAGGAGGAAGAGGCAGAAGGATCACAAATTCCAGGTAGCCTGTGATGGCAAAGTTAAACCTTCCCTCAAAATCAAAATGCAAGTCCAGATGACTAGGGAAGTGGGTCCAGTGGTAGAGTGACTGCCTAGCATGTGTGATGGATAGCTCAAGGTTCAATTCCAAACCCTTAAAAATGCACAATGGAACCAATGGTATAGAACCTCAGTATAAAAGAAATAAACTAAAAGAGAAGAGCATTGTCCTAGGGAACGGCTGCCGCTAGTCATGTGACAGAAGGTTGAGCACTGTCTTTGTTGCTGTGTGTATTGTGTGTATATAGTCCCACAAGTGACCTATAGGTTGGAAGAGACAGGATTTGGTCCAACTAGAGTCCACATGCTACGTTAGATTGTTGGATGAAATGAATTTTTTTTGAGATTGTTGTGAGACCTTGAAAGAAGTAGCAATAAATGAGAGAGTATGAATAATTGAGAGGTTAGTTGAAGGAAAGATACAAAGAGGTAAACATCAGTGAAGCTCTGAAGGGAAGCACAGAGGAGAAAAGTATTTACATTAGAAGGGATAACTGAAGAAGTAGAAAGCAGGAGGTCGGAGCTTAGAGAATATCAACTCATCTTTCCAAATCTTTTGACAGTAAAGAAATGAAAATCAAAGAAGCAAAGAAAAAAAAAAACAGAAGCATTTCCACATCTGATTAGATGAAAATTAGATGCAAATTAAGTAGATTACATCATCATATAACCCAATATAGCTGTTAGTCATCTGGGATATTTTGGTTTTGACTGGTTTTGTGTGTGTGTGTGTGTGTGTGTGTGTGTTTGATTATTCAAAATATGAAAATCATTCTCTTCAAAATACCTCATTCTCCCCAAAACTTTTCTCATGAACAAGTTTGGCAGAAATTTGAGCAGGATGTTGATACTTGGTCATTGTAGAAATTTAGTCTTCTTACATGTTGCCAGGCTATAAGAGTGATCTGGGATGTTTGTTAGCATTTTATTTTGGAAACTACATTTTAATTGGTTTACTACAGTTAGATTTATTATTTTCTTGCATTTAAATATTTTATCCTTAAAATACAACTACTGCACAAATATAGAATAAAAATACATAGTATAGGCAATTTGGGGGAAGGACAGATTACTACATTCATAATGGTGTACCGTGATTAAAATTAGTAATCTAATTGCTCTAACAGGAGAGCGTTCAGGTTTTAACAAAGTACAAAACAGAACATTTTGTACAAAAAAAAACTAAACAAGCCTTGTGGAAATCTTTTTCAAATGTTATTTTCGGTTCTTATTTAAAGTATTGGCTCTGAGTTGGAACACAATTAGATAAAATCGAAATAATTGTACACAAAAAGTGTATCCAATTTTTACAAGAAAATGTGTACTTCTTCAAAAGGGAAAAGAAAAAAATAATCGTGCTATTTGAAATTGAAGGAAAATTACACATATCATCAGTATTCAGCTTTCCCAAGTCCAAATATAAAACATTCCACATTAAGATGTTGTTAAAAATTCTGAATAAACAGCTAAGTTTAAAAAAAATCTGCAGATGATTTCTTAATCTCTGAACAGAATTTATTAAGTAGTCAATTCAACCAGAAGCAAAGGTTTCAGTTCATTCAGTAAGTTACCCCATTAGGTACTGTTCCTTTGTTGGCAAAATTTCAAAGATTCTACTACAGACGCTTTCACTGCTATAAAGTGAAATGTCACTTATATCAAACAAAATTGAGTGAAGCTAGACACTTGGTTTTCATGTTTTGGTGCATATTGGAAGGCTTTTCCCCATACCCTTTCTGTTCATGCATACACATAATCTTTAATCATATTCACTCCTCCTATTCACCCCTTGATTACTATTTATTATATATCCTCTTCCCTCCAGCTTTCATTTCATCTTCATCCCCACAGTAGTACCTCTTTTTGTGTGTTGGTCATGAGGTTTGAACTTGGAGACTGTTCACTATCCCTGAGGTTTTGTGCTCAAGGGTAGTGCTCTACCACTTGAGCCACAGCTCTCCTTCCAGCTTTTTGATGGTAAATTGGAGATAAGAGTCTCAGACTCTCCTGTCTGGGATGGTTTTGAACTGTGATCCTCAGCATGCTGAGTGAAAGTTCCAGCCCAAAGGACCACACAGATAGCACATCACATACAACAAAGTTTATTGTCAGCAAGCTGACAAGGCTGTGTCTTTCCAGCTGAGAGAAAGGCTTGTCTTTGTACAAAGGGGAGATCTTTATGCTAGGGGCAGGGTGTACTCTATAGTTGCAGCTGGAGCCAAAGATAACATGTAGTCAAGGTGGGGTTCTACTGAGGCAAGTACTCTTGCCATTAGGCCATATTCCCAGGCCTGTGGTTGGGTTCTACTGATTGCAACAGTTGTGGTTAGGTCTGGGCAGAAAGCTGCTGCAGCTGGAGGCTCTCAGACCCAGGGTGGGGGTTAACAATTATGGCCAGGCCTAGTCTGGCCACCTGATTTGGGGGGAAAAGGCTGAGGACCTAAGATGGAGGTTGTTAAGTCAAAATGGAGGAGGGCATTCCAACAGTGAGAAGTTAGGATTCCCAGCATCAGACATCAGTGCTCAGCTTGGTAGCTCACCATCCACCTTCACAAGCTTGGTATTTGTCTTTATTTTTTGTTTCTTTTGTTTTGATCTCCCCCACTTTCCCCAAATTAGAGAAGACATGCAATTCTTGTCTTTATTTTATTGAACACTATGCTCTCCAGCTCCATTTTCCAACAAATGACATAATTCCATCTTCCCAACACTTTCCTCCCTGTGGTAAACTGTAGGGCTCTGCTTCCATATAACCCTTGTATGAATCCTGTCAATTTTTTTTATTAATTATGTAAAAATTTGTTTTCATTACTTTATGTTCTTACATGTATATAACATGATTTAAACATATAACATTCCCATTTCTCTGTCTTATTTTAGCTTCCTGGATCCCTGCTCCATGTCATCCCCCAGCCTCCCAGATTCCACTTATGTGAGAAAATCTGTCCTCATTGGCTTTCAGCCTCTGTCTCACTTTGCTTAAAATTGTTATCTCTACTTCTATCTGTTCCTGGCAAATAATCCACATTAATTCTGTGTTTACAGCTGAATGAAATCTCATTGTGTTGATGTGTCACATTCTCTTCATGCATTCATTGATGGGTGCGTAGGCTGATTCCATTACTTAGATGTTGTAAATAGTACCACAGTAAGGGACAGGTATACAATAAAGATGGGCATATTGTTTTCTGAGTTTTCTTCCTTTGATATATATCCAGTACTGGCATACCTGGGTTATATGGTAGTATACTGATGTGGTAACAGTATAATAACAAATTCTTAACTGGCCTCAGCATTCTTTTGGTCCCTTCTTCAATCTATCTCTATAAGACATAATTATCCAGCGTAATCTCAAAGTCTGACTGATCACATTACTCACTGGTTGCATTTCTTTTATAGCCATAACCAAAGTCTGGCAAACATTATTTCCACTTGTTTCTCTGATTCATAAGTCACTCAGACTAACTTTTCCAGTGAGATTTTATATGCTATCCATAAAGAGTGCTTTTGAAGAAGCCTGAATTTCTTCATGCACTGTTCTCGCCTCTGTCCTCACTCACTACCCTCTTTGACCACTTCATCCTTTCCACATATCCTTTAAAACCTATCTTAGGAATGGCAATTAACCGATATCCCAAGACCCATCAATCCCAGCAAGCTGAACACTGGGCTTTGCTAGCATGTGTAACAGTTTCACTCAGGAGATCTTTGAGACCCAGGATAATGTATATTGTCCTCATCACTGCATTATCTATACCTATCCTAGTGTGTGGCTGATGAAGCACTTGGTATTTAGTTGAGTGAAGAAAATCACAAATTAAATAATATCATACCAGAATTTTAACTTCACCAATCTCTATTCTTAAATTTGTACAGCTCTACTATTTGGGACTTCAAATGTTTCTACATATTATAAAATCCAAAATTATGCATGAGTAAAGGTGTCACTTTAGGAAATTTAAATGAGAACTTTCAGTAGGCAAAAGATTATTAAATGGCCTTTCAGTAGGATTGGCAGTCTTTTTCTGGTAAAACCTTCAGGATTATTTGATGATAGAATTGGTTATATAGAGGTCTGTGTTTTTATTGCTTTCACTAGACTGTGTTATAGCAATGTAAAATGTAGAAAAAAAGTTAATAAATGCAAGTAACTCATCCATAGAAATGTAAATGAATACTATACCTCAAGAGATATAACTTATTTCTACCATATAAATAACTTAATTCTATGTATCTTGCTTAGTACACATAGGATAGCAACCTATTTTATTAATTCTTTCAGTATTCTTCATAGTTATATATGTCTGTACTTCATAGTGTCGTTCAAACCTGTTCAAACCAGACATAATATACTCGTGTTCTAATGACTTAATTTAAGTAATGCAATATAAATGTATAGTATTCATATATAATATATTTATCCACATAACAGGCATTATTTGGCCATTTTGAAAGCCACAATTTAATAGTTGTTTATGACCTTTAAGTATGTATTTCCAAACCAATCACCACTCATATCACATATCCCTTGTAAACCAAATGTATTTTTCATTAAAGGAAATTTTGAAGTCCATTTAATATGATATTTTTTGTCAGTTGTGGGGTTTGAACTCAGGGCCTGAGTGCTGTCCCTGAGCTCTTTTGCTCAAAGATATTGCTATGTCACTTTGAATCTTATCTCCTATTAACCACCAGAAAACCAGAAGTGGTGCTATGACTCAAAGTGGTAGAGCACTAACCTTGAGAAGAGCTTGGGGAGAGCAGCCAGGCCCAGAGTTCAAGCCCCATGACCAAAAGAAAGAAGAAGAATTTCACTTTCCTGCCCAGGCTTACTTTGAACGACAATCCTCAGATCTCAGCCTTCTGAGTAGATAAGCAGGCATGAGCCACTAGTGCTCAGCTTGATTTTATATTATTTATGTGATATTTTTAACAGTGTATAAATACTATATATGGAAGGAAGAAGGAAAGGAGAATGGGAGAAAGAGAAAAGAAAAAGACAAAGAAGAGAATAACTCAATCTCACAAGTATTGATAGTAACAATGCTTTCTTTGTTTTTTCACAAATGTATGTGTTAATAAATGCCAAGTTATGTTATTTGCTGTAAGATTTACTTAAATCAAGATCACCACTGTTAAAATATTCTTTTCCCATTATTAGTGGAATTCGTTTTAAGCTGTTGTTTTAAAAAATGTTTAACCAAACAATATTCAATGAGAGAAAAAAATAATTTAAGTCATCATGCTTTACTCAATAGTCACTTGGTATTTAGTTTATTAAATAAGTAGCATTCTAAGAAAACTAAATAATAATACAAGTTTGATTTTGAAAGAGGCTGTGTTAATTTTCTTTCTCTAATTAACTTCTTTACTTTCTTTGAACATAAATCCTTAAGAATATAGAACATTAAGAAATGTAGTGATATAAAATATGGGAGAGAGTTCTGGTCAAATAAAAAAATAAACTTCTGTTTTAAATGTATTATAATATATGGAGTACCTAATAACTACAATTAAATCAGACTGTTATGAATGTTCAACAGAATATCATGGTTCTCTTTCATAATGGTCAAAGTTCATTATTTGATTTTATCAATATCAATAATCAAGTCTCTTTTTAAAAAAGTAGCTACAAAACTCAAAGAAATGTGATATTTCCAAGATTTCAAGCGCCATGACAAATGTCATGTGTTTAACATGAACACTTTTAGAACACATTTTTAGTGAAAAATATTGAGTACATAAACACATCCATATATGAACAGTAGTTCACATATTATACAAGTACCACTGTTGAGTACACACACACTTGAACAGCTGCTTCTTCAGAAGCACTTGTTGATGTGGTTAACTCAGGGATTTGAGATAAAGAGTGTAATTTTACACATATTCCTTTGCTCTGAATTTTTATCTTACTTTACTACTCTATTTTTATGTTAATATTTATATAAGATTTTTGTGAAAGGAAATATATGAGGGTGTGTGGTCTCTCTCTCTTTCTCTCTCTCTTTCTGTATGTATGTATGTATTTATGCACACACACACACACACACACACACACACAGTTGTCAGCAAACCAATTGTTGACATACTAAGTGCAAATAAAGGATTGTATTTGCACCAATCATGATTTGATCTTTGTCAACAGTCATGGTAGCTACCTGAACAAATAAAGAATGGTGTTTATTAAAGTCATGGATCTGCTGCTGGGTCATCTGTTAATGTTTCCCCATTGACCTAAATGGAAATGCTAACAGGGTCATCTAGAGTTTGTGGAGGCTTTGATGCCACAAATGTTCCATACCATCTATTAGCTACAACAGCACTTTCCGGAGCCTGAGCCATGCTTTGAGTGCTGGCATGAGAGCAGTCCAGCTAGTTGATTGGTAGTTCTTTGTGGTGTAGCTAGGGCCTGGGATAAGGTCTAAGAGCTGTCAGTTAGGGATTAAATCTCCCCACGGCACCAATATCTCAACAAATTTAAAGGAAAAACAAACTTCCAAAAGAGTGCTTACAAGAAAGGATTATTAGTAACCATGCTTTATGGTATTTTTAAAGGCTCTAATAATGCTTTACTCATGTCCCAGTGCCCAGAGAGAGATGCCTTGCTACCACCTGTTTCTATAGGATGAGAAAAGTTAGTAAGACTCAATGCACTATACCACGTGAACCATTCAAGTTCTGTTCACGATCTGTGAGCTGGAGCTATTCCTCAAAAGAAAAGAGAAGCCCAAAAGAAAATTCTAGGGAGATGTAAAACTTTTCAGAAGCAACAAACATCATTTTGATTCAGAAACACCAATAAATAAAGAATAACCAAGTGAGATAAGAAGATGATGGGTCATTGGGTCCCTTGGGGTAGGCAAAAAAAATGGGCCCTCAAAAATACTCTTTCCTCAATCACAAGAACCTGTGGAGAATTCTATTCCACAGCCCAAGGGATTTAAAGATGTGATTATATTTATAAATCTTAACATCCAGAAAGTAATCTGGATTATCCAGGTCAACCCCGTCTGATCTCTGAGTCTTTTAAAGTACAGAGACAACTTCAGCTGTCAGTAGAAGATACCTGGGGAAGAAGAAGTCATGGAGACCTGATATTGTGTTTGCTAAATAGAAGAAGCAGTAGGCAACATAAGATGGAATACAAGTAGATTTAAGGTGCTAAAAAAGAACTACATTCAAGGGCTGGGGATATAGCCTAGTGGCAAGAGTGCCTGCCTCGGATACACGAGGTCCTAGGTTCGATTCCCCAGTACCACATATACAGAAAACGGCCAGAAGCAGCGCTGTGGCTCAAGTGGCAGAGTGCTAGCCTTGAGCGGGAAGAAGCCAGGGACAGTGCTCAGGCCCTGAGTCCAAGGCCCAGGACTGGCCAAAAAAAAAAAATTAAAAAAAAAAAAACTACATTCAATATTAACTGTATCTGTATCTTGATAGCAAAGAGAGAAGTCAGTCCTTCAACTACAGGACCTAATGCTAACAGCAACCTGAACAATTGTGGGGAGCAGGTTCATTTTTAGAGCCTTCAGGAATAAACACTGTGTACATTTGATTTGAAACTGTGAATCTAAGTGGAAGATTCAATGACTATACATACCCAACTTCCCCTACAAACTTGTGAGATAATAAATTTGCATTTGTTTTAGTTGCTTTGTTTGCAGTACATTGTTATGGTAACAGGAAAAATACATAAAAGTCTCCAAAAAGGCAGAAATCAGATTTTAGTTTAGAATAAAGAAAATAAACTGCCTACTACTAACTGGACCAAGAAGAAATTGAAGCTTGATTACAAACAAAATGAAAAATATTACCAAGAAAAAATGTGTCACTGAATGAGGACTTATTAAAAGTGACCATTGTTGAGTTGGACAGCAAGGATCCGTGCCTATAACCCTAGTTACGTAATAAGACGGAGGTAAGGAAGGTTGAATTTTGAGGCCAGCCTTGGCAGAAAATACTTGAGACCATGTGCACAGACGCATGCCTGTCATCCTAAAATCCATGTGAGGCCAAGACTGGGAAGATAGTAGTTCCAAGCCAACCCAAGCAGAATAACTTCCACAGCTCTGTCTCAACAGTGAAAAGCCAGTGGAGTTGCTAAGCATCTGTCATATCATCAATGTCAGAAAGTCTAAAATAAGTGCATGGCAATCCAGTCATCTGCCACACAGGAAGCAAAACCTGACCTCAAAATAAGGCAGAGTAGGAAGCCTGGATCCGTATCACAGTACCTGCCTCGCAAGTGTGAAATTCTTGAGTTGAAACTCTAGTATTGCCACCTAAAGAGTAGTTTATGGACATAGACCAAAATAAATAAAATAGTTTATTTGTTAATGTTATAAAATCTGTAGTTTAAACATTGAAACTTTTGCTTACATAAAAGTTTTGCACATATAAAATTTTCATAATCATAGCTATAGACTGGGGTTGACTTTTATTTATATCTAGAATAGGTTTTCTATCATATAAAATAATATTTGTTGAAATGAATTCCAGAAAATGGGAACAAGAGGGTTTTTTTCTTTGTTTCTGTTTTCTTTTCCTTTTGTCTTGTTTGTTCATTTATCTCTCTTTGGGATGTAAGAGAAGACACAGAAATGGTAGGACAGAGGGTGAACAAATACAGCCATAGTACTCAATAGATACTATGTTGAAAATGAACTATACAACTTATGCATGGGAACAGAAGGAGAAAAATTGGAGAGTGGGAAGAAAGGAGTGACATTAAAAATTATCTGACTTATGTAACTGTAACCCCTCTGTACATCAGCTTTATAATAACAATAGAAAATGCATGAAGAAAACAGTTATTAATAAGACAACCATAAATTTAGTTATAAAAATATGGAACCAAATCAATTTAGCAGAAAAGAACATTTGTAAGTTGAATATTAATACAATGAAATACAATGAGATGGTCAAGTGTTATGGGACTTCTTATGAACTTTTCACTCAGAGGATGTGAGAATTGCTTCAAACTTTTAAGGCACAATTTGGCATCATTACTTAATATTTTTATATGTAATTTTCTAAGCATAAAACTATATCCTAGAGATAAAAATGACACTTCTCTAATGATTACAACAAATTAACACTGATACTCATTTGCTTTAGTACAAGGATACAATTATCTAAACAACATTACATTGAAGTTAAAGAATGCTTGAGAGATAGAAGCATGGCCCAGTGGTAGGTAGAGTGCCTGCCTAGCAGGTACAAGGTTCTACATTCAATACAAGTACATTTTTAAAAGAATGCTTCTATTGATAAAAAATAATGCAGCAAATCCATAACTGAGAACATTGAAAATAGTCCAAGGTATTTTCTTAGTTACAAAAAGGGTTTTAAATTTTACAAACATACACACATATGTATATATGTACACATATATACATGTATATGTGTATATATACACATATATGTGTATATACATGTATTTATGTGTTTGTACAATATTACCAATAAAACGTCTAGAAAACAAAAATATATATTTACAAATATATGTATATATATGTGCACATGTCAGTATATACTTAAATATGTTGATGTAATAACAAATGCATATAATGTATTTGTATATTTATAAAATAGATTACATATAATATATATGTATGTGTATATTCCATGTACATGAGAATATAGAAAAATTGGCTGCAAAGTATTGTCAAATTAATGATAATTATAGTTGGAGTTAAAATAATCTTACATTATAGCATTGGAAACTTGCTAAAGACAATCATTGGAGAGAACAAAGTTATATTAAATTTAGATTCAACTTGAGCAGTCAAATTAAAAACAAAGAAAAACAAATGAAAACAAAGTAGACACTTTCACTGAAGGAACATACAGTCTTATGATTAATATTCCTGAGTGAGTGACGAGAGAACAGTAAGAAAAGAAAGGATGATTTTTGTCTCAGGCATATGAATCAAGAAAACAATCTTTGTAAAACAGCAGAGAAAATGTTCTTTTTTTCATTTTTGGTATTATAAAGTGTAATTTCATTTTATGTTACCCTGGGGCTACATAGGGCATAATATTTTCACAAGGCATTTTGGCAACACTTCTGTAAAGACAACTTATGGAACAAACTGGACACTCTCTTACCTGCACATGAAATCTGCCTGGCAGAAATCAAAGCTTTATACTCAAGCACCCACTAACTTCCCCATCTCATTGTCTTAAGAAATGATGAGAACTGTAATTACCCCAAAACAATGCTTGTGTTCCAGCAGGAACATGCTACTTCCATTGCACAGTAAAGTGAATGCCACAAATACAGGAACCTCAAAGGCAAGACTTTGTGGGTTTGGATGGAAAGGAAGTTGCATTCTTGAGTGCCAGTAAATGAAGAGTGAGTATAGAAACTCTCAGTTGTCCCAGGTGGATAGGACCTCCATGAGATGGAACATAGGAGACTTTAATTTGTGATTCCATGGCCCAGGAACAGCAAGGGCTTTCCATTCATCTAATTTTCCTGGATTCATATGAAAATATGAGAAAGATGGCCTCTGAAAGCAAATGTCCAAAAATGAATGAGAAGGGATACAGAAATTACTAGATTATTATGCCTGTAATCCTAACTATTCTGAAGACTGAGATCTGAGGATCATAGTTCAAAGCTACCCCAGGAAGGAACATCTTATGAGACTTTTCTCTCCAATTAACTTACTAAAAAATCTAGAAATGGAGCTGGGGCTCAAAGTTTTAGAGTTCTAGCCTTCAGCACAAAAACCACAGGGACGTTCCCAGGCCATGAGTTCAAGCCTAGGACTGGCTGGCGTGCGCACGCACCTACACACACACACACACACACACACACACACACACACACACACACAAAGAGAGATTATGTAGGGCATCCTTTAAATTTTTAATTGACCATATTTATTTTTTGCCTTCATAGAGCTGCAAAAACAAAAAGCCTTGCAGAACTGGGTCAAATTACTTTAAAAACAAAAACATTTTTAATCCTTTAAATAAGTGTCTGGAAATTACCTATGTTTATACAAAATTAAATGGTTAATATTTTCCATTGTGATAACTGCATACCTGGAAGGCAAAAAAGTTGAGAAAAGGCATTTACAATGGTGCAGTGAGAAAAGAAAGTTAGAAGTTTGTTATATAAATATGAATGAGATTCTTTACTACAGATATCTAAACACAACAAGAACTAAAGATGTGCAGAATGAGATTTTGAAAGGGAGTAAAATGACACCCTGCTCACATTTAGTTTTCCACCCCTTCTGTCATATCACATTATTCACCTACTTTGATTGTCGTAATATTAAGTTGTTGCTAAGCAACTGCATGATCACAATGATCTTTGCAGTGTGCCTTCATTCAATGCATCAAGTTCTAGAACATTCTATCCATTATAAAGAAAGTTCAGAATTATTAAAGATGTCATAGAAAACACAGAAAATCCAAGAGCCAGCCCCCAGGTTGACTAGATGTGTAGGTTGCATCTCTTTCTTGTCTATATCAAATGTCTTTTAGTAAGTGTCGCAGGAATTAGCTGTCCTTTCTTTTCTTTTTTTTTTTCCAGCTCACAAAGGTTTCATTTATTGCCATAAGTTTCAGTTGGACAATTAAAAACAGAGCAAAGAAACTCAGAATACCACAATACTAAGTAAGATGAATTTAAGACTATTTACCTGGACAAGCCACTTAATACTTTGGAAACACTCTTGAAGTCATTTCTGCCCTGCCAAAGTAGCCTTATTTGAAAATCTGGGCTTGTAGCTATTTCTTTTTTTTTGTTTGTTTGTTTTTATTTTCAATTTTTTATTATCAAACTGATGTACAGACAGGTTTTAGCCCACTCATCAAGTGGGCTAAAGACTTACAAAGAAACTCCTCTGATGATGAAATGAGAATGGCCAAGAGACATATGAAAAAATGCTCTACATCACTGGCCATAAAGGAAATGCAAATCAAAACAACATTGAGATTCCATCTCACCCCAGCAAGAATGTCATATATCAAGAAAACTAACAATAACAATTGTTGGAGGGGATGTGGCCAAAAGGGAACCCTACTTCATTGTTGGTGGGAATGTAAACTGGTTCAGCCACTCTGGCAAGCAGTATGGAGATTCCTCAGAAGGCTCAATATAGAACTCCCCTATGACCCAGCAGCCCCACTTTTGGGTATCTATCCAAAAGACCACAAACAAAATCACAGTAATGCCACCAGCACAACAATGTTCATCGCAGCACAATTTGTCATAGCGAGAATCTGGAACCAACCCAGATGCCCCTCAGTAGACGAATGGATCAGGAAAACGTGGTACATATACACAATGGAATTTTATGCCTCTATCAGAAAGAATGACATTGTCCCATTTGTAAGGAAATGGAAGGACTTGGAAAAAGTTATACTAAGTGAAGTGAGCCAGACCCAAAGAAACATGGAATCTATGGTCTCCCTTATTGGGAATAATTAGTACAGGTTTAGGCAAGTCATAGCAGAGCATCACAAGGCCCAATAGCTATACCCTTATGAACACATAAGATGATGCTAAGTGAAATGAACTCCATGTTATGGAAACAATTGTTATATCACTGTTGTAACTACTGTCAACGTCCTATGTGTATCTATAGCTTCTATTATTGATGATGTTCTTGTATCACATTCCTGTGGTTGTACCTACACTATCTCTGTAATCTTATCTGAGTATATTGGAAACCGTGTTTACTGGTATTGGAAGTAGGAAATTCAAAGGGAATACCAAATTTGAGAGACACAGGGTAAAAAAAGAGAAACAACTACAAAAGCAATACTTGCAAAACTGTTTGGTGTAAGTGAACTGAACACCTCCAGGGGGGTGAAGGGAAAGGGGGGGAGGGAGGGGGGTATGATGGACAAGGTAACATATGAAACTGTCCTTTCTTTTCTGTCATTACCACCACACAAAGCTTCAGCTCAGTATAGGAAATCACCCTTTTCATTTTTCATATAGAAGACCTTACTTTTGGGATTTGTATTAACTATTCAATACTTTTCCAACCATTCTAGGACCCTCATGTAGGTCGATCTCAGTCTTGATTCCACTTTCTCGTAATAACCTCCAGTCAGCTTCCAGGTCACTTTTTTGCTTGAGATAATCTTCCAGGAATACCCTTTCCATGTATCCCCTTACCACGAAGAGTAGACTGTGTTGTTCTGTTTAGGCATCTCTGTGACCTGCTGGGTTACCCATCACCTTCAAATAGGAAAACATCATTGATTGGACCTGTTTAGCCAATTTAGTTTTCTAGGTCAACTCTGTCTTTTCCATTTGGGAAATAGGGTGTCTTTATAGGGAGAGGCAGTAGACAATTGAGGACCACTGATCAACCCCGACTCAGGGGAGCTCTCCTACAAAATTTAGAGCAGAGAAAATAATCTTGTGTATAGAAAACATCAAAGACGCCACGACATTGATTAAAAGTAACAAAAAAATTCAAAGTTACAGATGTGAGAGAAAAATAAGTATTATTGTTGTATACTAGTAGCATATTTTGACAGAGGTGCTAAGAATATACAGTAAAGTCTTTGAATAAAGGGTGCTGGGAAAACTGAATATACACATGCCAGCAGTTCAAGTCGCCTATCACTCACCAGTTCCAAAAATCAACTTCAAAGAAAGAAAACATAAGCATAAGATCTAAATCCATGAAAATACTGGAAGAAACCAGTAAAAATGTTTCAGGACTTTTGAGACACATTTTCTCCCAAAGCAAATGGTTAAAAAAAAATCAACAAAGGAGATTACATAAAGCGAAAAGGGAAACAGTCAAAACTAAAAAGGTAATATTCAACATAGGGGCTTATATGAACAAGGTAATATAGAGGCAACCAACTGAACAGAAAAAAAAATATTTCTATGTGACATACCTAAGGAAAAGTTAGAATACAGAATATGCAAGGAGCTATGGAACCTCAAACGCAAAGCCAACCAACCAACCAAATCAACAGTATTCCTAACACCTATAAGTAAAAGACAAAATGATTTTAATGATGTTTAGGCTGCTAAGTCTGTAGGAATTTAGAAAACTAACACAGCAAGGAAGTGACGTTCAGGATTAAACTATTGAAATGAGGTGTAGTTTCCAAGTACACAGTTCTTTCCAGAGAACTGCTAGAGAAGAATGCCCTTTGAATAAGAGATTGACTTTGTGAACACATATTAATATGGATGCCTTTAGGTACTACTAAGGGGCCTTTGAAATTTTTCCTATCACACTTTGTTATGTTACACTTTAGAGTGGTCACATGATCTAATAATCAGGAATTAAAAAAAGAATTAAGATGTCTTAATATCATCAGATGACATAACTAATGAGAAAGGGAGAAAGTGTGTAGTTCTGTTTCCCTTTCTCCAATTTTTATGGGTGGTAAATTGAGAAAAAGAGAAAATTATCAAGTACATACTAGAGTCAACCAAGCTGCAAGAAAAAGTAATAATGTATAAGTAAAATCTGAATTCAGCACATTGCTGAGTGAGATTTTGAAGACAGAAAATAAGATATTTAGCTTCTATAACCTTCTGAATTTCTGGAGAGACTTAAAATGTGCAATAAAGAAAGATAAAGGAAGAAAGGGAACTTCCTTTTCATGCTATGGACTTTTTTTTAGTAAAACTAATAAAACCTTTCAATGATCATACTGATAACATTATTCAAGATTGTTTCTCACAACATAGGCAGGGCCCATATCCAAGCTGTGATACAAATTATACAATAAAATATTGCTTTGCAAATTGTATTTGCATCTACCACAGAATGTCTAGGTTCCAATAATTTATGTATGAGTTAATTTAGTAAAATTCAAGACATTTTGATTTACAAGTCTCTGTGTGGGTGGGTGTCTCTCATGTGCATGCTAACTTTCTCTCTTTGTCATTGTTTCTCTCTAATGGAGGAACAGGGGAGGTACTAGGGTTTGAAGTCAGGGCCTTGCACTTACTAGACAGACACTCTGCCATTCAAACCACTCTTGGAACCCTATTTGCTTTAGTTATTTTTCAGACAGGGTCTTGCTTTTTACATTCTTATATGTACTCTTTCTGTACAGCTGCGGAAACAAGGAAATGTCATCACATCCTGTATTTGTTGGTTCCAATGGGAGCTTCTAAACCTTGGGCTGGCCTCAAACCATGATTCTTGTGAGTATGTAGGATCACAAAGGTAAATTCCCCAACTGATGGTTACAAGCTTTTGAAATGACAATACTTAATATCAACTTGTTCACAGATGCCATAAGCCAATGCATATGGTACTTTCATTTCTGTCACTCTATCCTGACAATGAGACATCATGAGAAAATGTGTATTATGTCTAATAGGTCTATAAAAATAAAAGTTTTGAAAGACTGTGATGATCTGCAATCTTTTCTCATGTTCGGATATCTTAAAATGGATGTTTTTCAATCTGAGTGGTTTGCTTCCTCCCTAATTACAATTTATATAGATGAGCCAACATAGCTACCTTCTTTGCAATTAAATTTGGAAATCAGTTAAATCTATTCAAATCATATAACCTGGAAGACAAATTATTTCATGATAATAATGCAAATATGAAAAGTATACACACCACAAAACCCTAATTTGGGGATATTGGTAACAAATAATATACACCAAAACTTGAGCTGTGATAATGAATGTCATTCATCCATACTGACATTTATGTTTAGATCAGTTTGTTCTGCAATGGATCATCCTAAAACATCATTTTCATCATTTAATATAATTCAAAACTTTTTATTAGCCCCTAAGGCTGGGAATAAATCTACATGCTCATTGCTTCTTTGGCACTATTTCATTAATAATGTCTTCCCCAGTGTTTCTCTACTCTCTAGTTTAATCACAATGTGGACATTTACAATAAGTAGAAAAGGAGAAAGAATGTATCACATAGTAAAAACCAATACTTTGGGACCTTTGTGAAGAGCTAAAATTAGAGGACAAAGCTTTCCACAGCTGATCATGGGCCTTGCTCTGGAGCTCTGCACTGAGATAGGGTCATCCTGAAGGTTGGGCCTTGCGTTTTAATATCCACCATAAAGGTGTCAGCCTTGGGAAAACAAACCAGCCCAAGAAGACTTTCAGTAAGATTACTCAGCCATAACATTTTCCGAAAGCTCCCAGCATCTTTTAGTCTATCTCTCTAAGGGAGAAAAAGTGCTGATCTCATATATTTGAAATAAGAAAAGGCTGAAATGCAAAACTTTTTCACTCACCTTACTTTTTTTTCCTTTTTGAAAGCCTCTTAAACTAATATAAAGACATAAAAATGAGTTCAGTTGTATTCCTTTCCCTCTTTAAGAACAGAACCTTACTCAGAAATGATGCTGAATAATCAGAGAATATGGCATGTTATTCACCAGATGCTGATGTGTTTCTTGGACACAAGGGGCAGAGCAGGCACCAGTCAGAGTGCAGCAGTCTGGGAATGGTTTGATGGTTTGGATGTCAAGAATTTTCAGTCCTGCTGCTTAGGCATTCACAGTCATTGCTGACCACAAGCACCCTGAACACAGCTCCCCAAGTCTCTTCACCATGCTTGCATTCCTCACATTAAAGAAATGGCCCAGGGGTCATTAAACATTAATTCCTCCCATTTTAAACTGAGAAATGCAGATAAGCAGGAGGGCCAAAACCAGGGATTAAACTCAAGCTCTCAAGGGCCACTTCCTCACAGACCACAGTCCTGGTTAATTCACTTTGTTTTGAAGAGTCAGTTTCCACTTTCACTATAGCAGGCCTCTAACCACCACCTTGTATATCTATCTTTGAAGTTGTTAGGATTACAGCGTGGCACCAACATCCTGGTTGTCTTAGGTTCAGTTATGAATGAAGAATTGTGGTTACTTTAAAAGAAAGAAAATCTGTAAAGGAGGAAAAGCAAGCAAATTTGGCTATATTCTCCCAATCAAGTTTTGAATGAATTAATTCAAATTAATCCAGTATCTCAGTAGATACAACTTTCATAAATAGCTATAAATAAAATAATGAAGGTAAAAATACATTGTTATACATATGTCAATGTACATATGTTATACACACATGTCAATGTACATATACTTATATCCATGTATGTACATAGTTAATATATGCACTTGTAGGCATTACAATTATATATTTACGGTTTCCATATTTACAGAAAATTTATATGGACTTTCTCTTTTTATTTTATTAGCAGCATTTTTCATTTGTTTACTACAGAATTTCTTCCCTACTATTCTTTTAAACTGAAAACATTTATGTTAAAAATCTAAATGTCGGTTCCCGAGGAAGACAGCGGAGGACAAGCAGAGCCCTAGCTGAGCTCCCTCCGATATCATAATTCTCTCACCCCATAGAAACTTGTACTCCTAGAAAGACAGCCAAAGTAAGTTCTAACAGTACAGGGATTCTGACCAGGTAGGAAAAATCGACTTTGCTCATCTGAAAACACAGATTTGAGCTCCGGGCGGTGTCCCGCCGCCGCGCCAGTGCCGACTCCGGCACAGTGCCCGGCACAGCAACCCGCACTCCACCCAGCTAAAGCGCTCAGTGTAGACCTGCGAGAAATACTCCTGACGGCGGCTGAGCACGGACGACCTGACATCGCAGAGACAGCGTGAGTACCCATGAAAGATATTCTCACTCGTGCCCACAGACCAGCTTCTGGAAGGCCTCCCTGTCCCCACCACCAGAGCAAAGCGCCATCTTTGCCACTGGCATAGGTCAGACCAGATTGGAACTGAAGCGGGCCTGGGGAAAGCGAGGTCAAAAAAGCCATCTTTGAAAAGGGCAAGAGGGACCGATCAGTGAGAGCCAGCTCCGCCCAGAAGAACACCCCCTGCCTTGGCAGGAGGCGAGTCCGGGGCTTAGACAGAGGTGCCCCGCCCTGCCCGCCAGAATTTCTAAATTTAAAGCAAAAGCTGCGAGCAGCTACTGGGGGCACAGAAACACCAGATGGAGGAACAAACAGTTCCTGGGACAGCTAAATGGGCCCGTCACAGAGGAAGCTAATTCCCAGCCCAAAACGGAGCTGCATTCCATACCCACCTATGCCAAGGAGGCCGCCTCCCTCAGGCAAGCAACTCTCAGAGGAGCAAAACAGGCCAGAGGCGCCCCGCCCTGCTGAGTCCACAGCCTAGTCAAGTCCAGGCATCAAAGGCAACGGCCCCACAGCAGACAGAGGAGCCACAGTTCCTGAGACTGCTCACATCCCCATCTACAGAGGACGCCCAAGGCCTGCCTGCAAGCTGTGTGAACCTCAGAGACCCAGGATTACACCAACAGGGGAGAAGGGTCAGAACAGATCCACCCCTTGCCAACTGAAATCAAGTCAAACCAGCCAATCAGGAAAATAGTCTGCAGACCATTGCAGGGAAACCACAGACTGGGGAGAATCCACCCAAACAAGGAGGAATCCTTTTTTTTTTTTTCTTTTTCTTTTCAAACATTTCTTTTTTACTTTTTTTAAAATTTTCTTTTTAATTTTTTCACATCTGAAACATCATTGGTTGTTTTTTTTTGTTTCTTTTTAATTTGTTTGTTTGTTTTCCATTTTTACCGGTTTGTTTTATCAAGTTGTTTTGTGTTTATTTGTGTGGGTTGTTCCTTTTCTGTTATTTTCCTTTTTATTTACTTTTTCTTCTTTTTTAAATAATTTTTCTCTGTTTTGTTTATCTGTGTTCCAGTATTGTTACTTTATTCCTCTCGTTGCGTTCTCTCCCATTAAAAATTACTTTCCTATGAATAACACCTCCACTCTTTTCTGCTAACTCTCCAGTGTCTGTCATTTTAACCTTGTTCTTTCTACTGATTCTACTCTTCTCCACATTTCCACGTCACTGAAACTAAACCAAAATCACCACCCCCCCCCAATACATTTTACTCTATTCTCTTTACTACCTCCAACTTACCCTCCAGACTTACTGCCTGGACCTCCAGGGTCCATTGACTCCTGATTATTGGATAAAGGGTATCCCAGCTTAATACGAGTGAATCAAAGGGGTTCATAGAGAAAGCCAGTCCTAAAAGAACTTAATATAAAAACAAGAATTGTGTATAGGGTTGTAACAGTAAATAAGTAATTACTGAATACAGGGCCCAGGATCAGTTGTTATATTGAAATTGTATTCTTTAGGAACACCAAATCTAACTTTATAGACAGGTATGCAAATTATCTGTATATAATTGTGAAATTGTAAGATTTACACAACAGTGCTTGGCAAGGGCTGCTTTGGGTCTTAAACGGTGCTCACAGGTGCTGGTAGACTGGCATTCCCAATTCAAATGGGCAGAAGAAACACAAGAAAGATGGCAAACAATGAAGTCTTATCCCCCACTCAAAACAAGCAGGAAGCAGAGCAGTCAATTAAAAACATAGAAGAGAACCCCCAAAATGCTCTACAAAGTCTACTGATAAACATGATAAATGAAAAGTTTGAATCTCTTCAGTCAATTATGTTAGAGCATGAGGAGGCAAAGCAAAAATTAATGGAGAATTTCATGGCATCCACAAATAGAAAGATAAATGATCTTCAAGAGTCAAATGAAAAAATAGCTACCCAGCTTAAAAATTTGAGAGACAAAACTCAAAACCAAAGTAATGAAGTTAATGAAGTAAAGAAGTCCATACAGGACCTAAGAATTGACATGGAAATCATCAGGAAAGACCAGTCAGAAGGAAAAGAGATTCGAAATCAAGTAGCTAGCCTACAGTCCCGACTAACTGAAGCAGAGGATTGAATCTCAGGAGCTGAAGATTCCTTAGATTCTATGGAGAAAGATCAAAAATCAATACAAATCCAGTCCAAGCAACAAAACAGATCGCTACAGGAGATTCAAGATACGATCAGGAAGCCCAATTTAAGGATAAGAGGTATTGAGGAAAACTTGGAGAAAGAGGTTAATGGGATAGGCAACCTATTTAACAGAATATTAGCTGAGAACTTCCCAAACATCCAGAAGGAAAGGCCTATACAGATACAAGAAGCATTTAGAACCCCAAATCGACCAGACCAGAATAGGACATCCCACCGACATATTGTGATCAAAACAGCTTCAGCAGAGTGTAAGGAAAAAATACTCCAAGCTGTTAGGGCAAAGAAAACAATCACATATAAAGGAAAAGCAATCAGAATTACTCCAGACTTCTCAGCAGAGACCATGAAAGCAAGGAGAGCCTGGAATGAAGTATACCAAACTCTAAATAAAAAAACTACCAACCAAGAATTCTGTACCTAGCCAAACTCTCTTTCATAGCCAAAGGTCAAATAAAAGTCTTCCACAATAAGGAAAAACTGAAACAATATATCTCCTCCAAACCAGCCTTACACAAAATCCTTAAAGATGTACTATACAGGGAAAATAATCAAGATCCCAACACAGACAGAGAAATGAACCCTAATTAGTAAACACTAGATCAAGAAATGGGAAGACACAGCTTTAAACAAGATAGTGATAATGAAAGGAACAAACGATTATCTCTCAATCCTGTCAACATTAATGGACTTAATTCTCCAATCAAACGACATAGGCTCATAAGTTGGATCAAAAATCAAGATCCATCTTTCTGTTGCCTCCAAGAGACACATCTATCCAGCAAAAGTAAACATCTTCTAAAAGTGAAAGCCTGGAAACAAATCTATCAAGCAAATGGCCCCATAAGCAGGCTGGAGTTGTAATCCTAGTATCAGACAACATTGACTTCAAATTAAAAAAGGTAAGCAGAGACAAAGAAGGTTACTACATACTAGTAAAAGGATCTCTCCAACAGGAAGATATAACCATCCTAAATATCTACACACCAAATGCAGGAGCACCCAAATTCATCAAACAAACACTACTGGCTCTAAAAACATTCATAGACCCAAACATATTGATAGTTGGGGACTTTAACACTCCACTATCACCTCTGGACAGATCAACACGCCAAAAACTGAACAAAGAAACCACAGAACTAAACAATTGCATAGACCAACTAGACTTAATCGACATCTACAGAATATTCCACCCAGCAAGGACAGAATACACGTTCTTTTCGGCAGCACATGGAACATTCTCCAAAATAGATCACATCTTAGGGCACAAAGAAAATCTATACAAATTCAGAAGTATCAAAACCATTCCCTGCATTCTCTCAGACCACAATGGAATAAAATTAGAGCTCAACTCAATCAGCCACCACAGAAAATCCCACAATTCATGGAGACTAAAGAACACACTGCTGGGCTGGGGATATAGCCTAGTGGCAAGAGTGCCTGCCTCGGATACACAAGGTCCTAGGTTTGATTCCCCAGCACCACATATACAGAAAACGGCCAGAAGCGGCTCTGTGGCTCAAGTGGCAGAGTGCTAGCCTTGAGCAAAAAAAACAGGGACCAGTGCTCAGGCCCTGAGTCCAAGGCCCAGGACTGGCCAAAAAAAAAAAAAAAAAAAAAAAAAAAAAGAACACACTGCTGAACCATCAGTGGGTCATTGAAGAAATTAAAACGGAAATTCAAATGTTTATGGACTTCAACCAAGTTGAGGACACAAAGTACCAGCTCCTTTGGGACACAGCAAAGGCAGTACTCAGAGGAAAATTTATATCTCTGAGTACATACATCAACAAACTGGAGAAACAGCAACTCAGTAATTTAAGGAAGCACCTTAATTTTCTGGAGAGAGAACAGCAAGCCAAACCCCAAGTCAATAGACGGAAGCAAATAATTAAAATCAAATCAGAATTAAATCAATTAGAGACGAAAAAACCATCGAAAGAATCAACAAAACAAAGAGTTGGTTCTTTGAAAAAATCAACAAGATAGACAGACCCCTGGCAAACCTGACCAAAAAACGAAGGCAGCACACTCAAAAAACAAGATAAGAGATGAAACAGGTAACATCACCACAGAAATAACTGAAATTCAGAAAATAATAAGGGACTATTTTGCAAACCTTTATGCCAACAAATTCGAGAACTTGGAAGAAATGGATGATTTCATAGAAAATTTGATACCCCCAAACTCAACCATGAAGATTTAAACCTTCTAAACCGACCCATATCCAGTATTGAAATAGAAACGGCAATAAATGATCTCCCATCCAAGAAAAGCCCAGGTCCAGATGGATTCACTGCAGAATTCTACAAGGCCTTCAAAACAGAACTCACTCCAATATTTCTCAAACTCTTCAATGAAATTGAAAGAGAGCGTTCACTACCAGACTCATTTTATGAAGCCAGTATAACCCTCATCCACAAACCAGGCAGAGACTCATCACAGAAAGAGGACTACAGACCAATCTCCCTGATGAACATAGATGCAAAAATTCTCAACAAAATTCTGGCCAATCGACTTCAACAGGTCATCAAAAAAATCATACACCACGATCAAACTGGATTCATCCCAGGTATGCAAAGTTGGTTTAATATACGCAAGTCAATTAATGTAATCCACCACATCAACCGGAGCAAGGTAAAGAACCACATGGTTTTATCTCTGGATGCGGAAAAAGCATTCAATAAAATCCAGCACCCATTTATGCTAAAAGCCCTGGAAAAACTGGGATTCCAGGGAATATTCCTGAATATAATCAAGGCAGTTTATGACAAACCAACAGCAAACATAACTCTAAATGGTGAAAAACTAAAGCCATTCCCTTTAAAATCAGGAACAAGGCAGGGATGTCCACTCTCTCCCCTGCTCTTCAACATAGTACTAGAATTCCTAGCCAGAGCAATTAGTCAAGAAGAAAATATAAAGGGGATCCAAATAGGAAAAGATGAAGTTAAACTTTCTCTCTTTGCAGATGACATGATCCTATACCTAAAGAATCCCATAGACTCTACCCCCAAGCTACTAGAGCTGATCCAAAACTTTGGCAATGTTGCAGGATATAAAATAAACCTTCAAAAATCAATGGCCTTTCTCTATGCTAACAACCCGAAGACCGAGGCTGAAATCAGGAAAGCAACTCCTTTTGCAATAGCCCCCAAAAACATAAAATACCTAGGAATAACCTTAACCAAAGAAGTGAAATACCTCTTTGATGAGAACTTTAAAAGCTTGAAAAATGAAATTAAGTCAGAACTAAGAAAATGGGAAAACCTCCCATGCTCCTGGATTGGGAGGATTAAAATAATCAAAATGGCAATATTGCCAAAGGCTATCTACAAATTTAATGCAATACCCGTTAATATCCCAACACCATTCTTTAATGAAATAGAGGAAGCAATCCAGAAATTCATATGGAACAATAAAAGACCTAGAATAGCAAAAACACTCCTAAGCAGAAAGAACAGTGCTGGAGGAATTGCAATACCCAACTTCAAGCTGTATTATAAAGCTGTAGTAATAAAAACAGCTTGGTATTGGCACCAGAACAGGCCTGAAGACCAATGGAACAGAATTGAAGACCCAGAAATGAACCCACAGAGCTACGCCTACTTGATAAGAATCAAAAGAAAATAAAGATTAGGTATCAGTTAATGTTATATCTTATATACAGTTTGACTAGTAAGATTCAAGAACACAAGTCAATCATTTCAAAAATCTAACTATATCTAATGTATGTTTCTCTACATAGTTCTTAAATGTTAAGTTTTTATTTAACAATTATGAGAAAAGTAGAAATTTTATAAAATAAAAAACACTTATTTTATAAGTAAACATTAATGAACCAAAGGCTGGGTGGATCATGGAAGAAATAAGTACTATAGCATAGTTTCTTCCTTTTTCACTCTAGTGAATTAGGTTGAGATTTCAATGTAAAGTCAATTGATTCTCAGATATTCAACTTATTACAGTTACTATTTGATATATTATTTGAGCATGTTTTCAAACCTGATAATGCACTACCAAAAGAAAACATGCATGAATAAAGGTTCACAAACAAAATTTATAGAAACATTCTGATGTTTCAGATTTTAATTTATTTCATTAATTGCATTTGAATTGCAGGTTGTTTATCATTTTTCATAATCTGCTAATGTGTCACAACTCCTAAGTTAGTGATTTACATATTCTACAATCAAGACCTGAAGAATAACATAAACTGCAAATTCCTACAGCAGAACAGTAGAAAAGACTAGACAATAACTTTCTACTATTATACTATTATATCTAAAGTATTTACAGCCTGGAATCCTCAAAAGTGGAATTGTGTCTACTATAAGCTCTCAAACATGCTTATTTTTAAGTTATATTGTTATATGTTATATGTTATATATATGTTATATGTTATATATAATGTTATATGTACTAAATGTAATAGGTTGTTATGATTAAAAGCAACAATTCAAATAAACCTTTCTATTTATTAAAAAAAAAAAGAACTACGCCTACTTAATCTTTGATAAAGGAGCTAAAACAATAGTATGGAAGAAAGATAGCCTCTTTAACAAGTGGTGCTGGCAAAACTGGCTCAACACATGCAACAAACTAAAACTAGATCCTTATATATCACCCTGCACCAAAATCAATTCCAAATGGATTAAAGACCTTGAAATCAAAACAGACACCCTGAAAACGCTAAAGGAAGGAGTAGGAGAAACACTTGGGCTCCTTGGCGCAGGACAGAACTTCCTTAACAAAGACAGAGAAAGGCTACAAATCAAAGAAAGGTTGGATAAATGGGACTGCATCAAACTGCAGAGCTTCTGCACGGCAAAGGACATAGCTTGAAAGATAAACAGAAAGCCCACAGACTGGGAGAAGATCTTTACCGGACATTCAACAGACAAAGGCCTCATCTCTAAAATATATGCAGAACTAAAAAAACTACCTTCTTCCAAAACAAAACCGCAAAGAACCAATAGCCCCCTCATCAAGTGGACTAAAGACCTACAAAGAGACTTCTCTGCTGATGAAATGAGAATGGCCAAGAGACATATGAAAAAATGCTCTACATCACTGGCCATAATGGAAATACAAATCAAAACAACATTGAGATTCCATCTCACCCCAGCAAGAATGTCATATATCAAGAAAACTAATAATAACAATTGTTGGAGGGGATGTGGCCAAAAGGGAACCCTACTTCATTGTTGGTGGGAATGTAAACTGGTTCAGCCACTCTGGCAAGCAGTATGGAGATTCCTCAGAAGGCTAAATGTAGAAATCCCCTATGACCCAGCAGCCCCACTTTTGGGTATCTATCCAAAAAACCACAAACAAAATCACAGTAATGCCACCAGCACAACAATGTTCATCGCAGCACAATTTGTCATAGCAAGAATCTGGAACCAACCCAGATGCCCCTCAGTAGACGAATGGATCAGGAAAATGTGGTACATATACACAATGGAATTTTATGCCTCTATCAGAAAGAATGACATTGCCCCATTTGTAAGTAAATGGAAGGACTTGGAAAAAATTATACTAAGTGAAGTGAGCCAGACCCAAAGAAACATGGACTCTATGGCCTCCCTTATTGGGAATAATTAGTACAAGTTTAGGCAATTCATAACAGAGAATCACAAGGCCCAATAGCTATACCCTTATGAACACATAGGATGATGCTAAAAGAAATGAAATCGATGTTGTGGAAACAATTGTTATATCACAGTTGTAACTACTTTCAACGTCCTATGTGTATCTGTAGCTTCTATTATTGATGATGTTCTTGTATCACCTTCCAGTGGTTGTACCTACACTATTGCTGTAATCTTATCTGAGTATATTGGAAACAGTGTTTATGGGTATTGGAAGTAGGAAATTCAAAGGGAATACCAAATTTGAGAGACACAGGGTAAAAAAAAAGAGAAACAACTACAAAAGCAATACTTGCAAAAATGTTTGGTGTAAGTGAACTGAACACCTCCGGGGGGACAGGGGGGAAGGGAAAAGGGGGTAGGGAGAGTGTATGAGGGACAAGGTAACAAACAGTACAAGAAATGTATCCAATGCCTAACGTATGAAACTGTAACCTCTATGTACATCAGTTTTATAATAAAAACTTTTAAAAATAAAATAAATAAATAAAAAATAAAATAAAATAATAAAATAAAATAAAACATGCTTATACCCCCCCCAAAAAAAAACTAAATGTAAAGCAGAAACGGATTTTTACTCCTTGTGTTCTTAAAAGAGTATGGGAATTTCAAAATTAATAAAAATTACAATCGTAATAAAAGAATAAGGGTAAGAGAAATCCAGTAACTGTGACTGAAAAGATATTTTATGGTTATCGTCTCTAGTTATGGCTACTGAGCTGAGGTTTTCATGTGGGGTTGTTTTATTTTCACGAATCTGAAATTTATTCGAAAGATTATCTCATATCTCATTTTCTATTTTTTTAAATATGTGTGTTCATAAATATCTAATTTTGGACTGAAAAGCATATCTAAACATGTTTGTGCTCATAATTAAAGAATTTTCCTTCCTATTTGAATATTTTAATAGTTTCTCTTAATGTTCAGAAACATGTTCCTCTGCTTAAGGAAAAACCAAGTATATTCATCCAAAGACCAATTTTCCTTGGAAGTTTTAAATGTGAAAAAAGGGTATGTGCTCAAGTGTTATATCAAATATTAAAAGGATTATCACCTCTACAATCCCTCAATTTTACTTGTTTCAACAACAAGATTTTCCATTAGTGTAATTTGCTTCTAAGTACCTTTTAGTGAAATAGTTTAAGTAGGCAGTAAGATGTCATTATATATGCTATTCGACAGCACAAAATATGGGGAAAAGCAACTTTTAATATGGTTTCTCCAATACTTGTAATTTATTTTCAACTCTGAATTCTTAATGCTTTCTCAAATCTTCAAAATTTGTCTAACCCACAGTAAAAGCATCAGATAGGGAACTTTTCAAAAAATAAAGAATGAGCCATCATCTCAATAATTCCAGAAAAACAAACTGTCAGTTGTGTGATGTTGAAAGAACACTAATATAATAACTCAATTCTAGAACAAAAGATTATGCAATGGAATGTCTCCTGGACAGAGAAGTAGAGCCTTGATTGTGTTTGGGGCTTAGTGAATGATACAGGAAAGCTTTAACTTCAGCTTTTACAAAATGAAGGACCTAAGAGGAAACTTAATAAAGAGCATTCATCACTGAGTCAGAAAAATACAAGCATGAGTCACTAAACTGATATTATTCAATTCTGTCTAACAAAGTGGTAAACACATACTGCTGTGGAAGAGCTAATGTCGTTCCTCAGTCCTACCAAGTTTGAATTTCAAAACATGATACTAATTATTTCACTGCATGTTTCCATCTTAGTAATTATTTTGTCTGAAGAGACAAGGTTTCCCTATGTGACCTGTGCTAGATTTGAACTCCCAGTCTCAAGTAATCCTCCTGATCATTAGAATCAAAGTCACACTTCACTTAAAAGCTTACTTGTACAGTGTGATATGGAGATAGATGTCCCTTCGTACTTTTAACACTTTGAGATGAGGTAATTTCCCACCTTTCTATGTGTTAGGACCCTTTGAGATCTAGACACATGTCCTATCCGATTTGAATCAGTTGATAAAAATCAGTCCCAAGAATGATACTACCATCTCCCAATGAAAAAACAAACCTTGTGGGACTGGGAATATGGCCTATTGGTAAAGTGCTGGCCTCCTATACATGAAGCACTGGGTTCGATTCCTTAGCATCACAGAAAGTAAAAAAAAAAGCCGAAAGTGGTGCTGTGGCTCAAGTGGTAGAGTGCTAGCCTTGAGCAAAAAGAAGCCAGGGACAGTGCTCAGGCCCTGAGTCCAAGCCCCAGGATTGGCAAAACTAAATAAATAAATAAATAAACCTTGTGGATACATACGCACCAATGTTTGGCGATCCTTCTTCAACCCAGTATTGATCTTCTAATACAAAGCATAGGTTACATCATAATAAAACAACTGTCCAGTTGTTTCTCTTGCCCAAATCTGTATTCACATGGCCTAGGCCAAAAGCCCAAAACAAGCTTCTACATAGTAGGACTCCTTAGTCTCAGTGATGTAGATTTGGGAAGGCCTTGGAGTAGAATGCTACTGTGTATTTGGTGGTCTAAATTAGGGTTTCAATTTCTTTACTGGCCCATGGGCAAAGAGCTAGGATGCATCATTCCTAAATCTATATGAACTCTAACATTTAGATATGAAATGATATATTCTTTTCTACTAACTAGGTTTCTAAAGTCTTCCCCTAGAAATAGACGTTTTTGTAGACCTGCTACTTGGAAAATTTATTTATCTGCATACATTTTTGGGTATCTTTATGACATGGCTAGGTAAAGTAGTGAACCAGTTTATGCCAGTCTTTCAATCTTCTAATTACTTTTTCCAAACAGAATTCACTTCCTACTTATTTAAATACTTTCACTACTGCTAAAATGCTTTAGAGAATGCTTTAGAGAAGGGGATCTAGAAATGTGATCTGTTGATTCACAATAGCCAAGATATGGAGACAACCCAGATGCCCCACTACAGATGAATGGATTCAAAAAAATGTGGTACCTATATACAGTGGAATTTTACACTGCTATTAGTGAAGACAAAATAATGCCATTTGCTGGAAAATGGATGAAGCTAGAACAAATCATGATGAATGAGACAAGCCAAGAACAGAGAGACAAAGGGTGTATGGCCTCCCTGATGTGTGAGTGTTAGAATTAAAATACAAAGAGATAGAACAAAGTAAACAGGTCTCAAGATGCCAAAATACAGTCAAAAAAAGGGGGACATAGAATGAGTGGAAAGTGTGTAAGAATAGTAATAATAATAACAACAATAATAATATAGCAGAGGGGACCATCACTACATTGGCCACTGATGAAAGGGAACAAAGGATCTCATGCATGAGAACAGGAAGGAAGGAATGAGTAAAGGAGGAAACAGATGTTGCTAAACAAAAGGAATGTAAAGTGCATATCATCCAAAATGAAGAAAATGATTTTATTGTTAAAGTTCATAGATGTCATAAGCCATGTAGAGTACAATAACAATATTCATCATTGTGAAAGTTAAAATGTATACTGTGAAATATATGTAATAACTTAAATCCAATCTAAAAAAAGAAATGTGATACATTTAAGGACTAAAATCTAAGAGTAATACAATACCAAATCCAACAATATTACCAAATTCCTCCCCTCAATGGTGTGCCAGCCACCTTCTCTAAATAAAAGGAAGGGAATAGTGAACCAAAATAGTGGCTATTTAGCTACTCAGGAGGCTGAGATTTGAATATTTCAGTCCAAAGCCAGCTGGGGCAGGGAAGTACACGAGACTTGTATCTCCAATGAAGTATCAAAAAAAAAAATCTGGAAATGGGGTCATTGCTCAAGTGGCAGAGCACTAGCATTTGGTGTAAAACAACTGAACAACTCATGGGGAGAAAGGGAAAGGGGGAGAGGGAAGGGGAATTGAAGGAGGAGGTAAGAAATTGTACAAGAAATGTACCCACTGCCTTACTATGAAACTGTAACCCCTCTGTACATCACTTTGACAATCTATAAGTAATTTTTTTTTTTAAGTTTAGGGACAGTACCAAAGAGGTTTAAGCCCCACAAATGTCAAACACAGACACACACACACAGACACACACACACACATTGAATATCTTCAAAAAGTTACAATATGTTTAAGGATTTATGAAACTAAAATCACTCTACATGAAACAATTATATAGCCAAAAGTATGTCTTTATAGAAATTAGGACAAAATAGTTTATATCACAAGACAAAAACCCAAATTTCTTAAGTTAGGATGAAGAAACATTGCTTTGAATCCAGAAATGTATAACTGGAGAAAACCTACATTCTACTTAGATCTGGCTTATTGGCTTATATTTTTAAATTCCTCTATAACAACTTCTTTCTGTGATCTATCACAATCTTAGAACCTTTTGAGCCTGATGTCTTAGCAAAGGCTTAAACTCTGCCAATCACTCAGCAATCAGATCAGCACTGCCCGAAAAAGCTTTAATAAAATAGAAGTCATAAATCAAAAGAAAAACTCAAGGAAGATGCCCTTAAGGAATTACCTTATAGAAAGATAAATTATCCCAGTCAAGACAGAGGAATTGGAGCTTTGTTTTATGTGAGTGTGTGATTGTTTTAAAATGACTAAAACTATTTTTTCCTGATTTTCCTATATTTTATATATCTGAAACACATTTAAAAGCCTGCTGAACTATTCAAAATATAATATTTCCACAAATAGGACTCAGTGGCAGGGGTTTCAATTTTTAAAATAATATTTCTAGATCATATAGGAATGTCTTCCTTATACTTTCACCCTTCATCAAATTAGATAAGTGTGTCAGCACTCAAGCTTCATTCTGCTGATTAGAAAGTTCCCATGTTATCCCTCAACCTCAACTCTGCTTTTCTTTCATTTCTGCTCCTTGTTAAGGTTGTGCCATGTAGCCTAGGGTAGCTTAATCAAAATCTTTCTTTCATTTTCCAAGATTACAGATATGCACCAACATACCTGGTTCTGTATATCCTCACAGAGGTCTGAATTTCAGAGTGAAAGGGTGATTATGAACTTATTATAAACTGAGTCATGGGGCAGGTTTTGAAGCTCAGTGGTAGGAGTGTTTGTCTAGTAATCAAAAGGCCCTGAGTTGGGAACATTCCTGAATATATTAGGCTGTCTATGACAAACCCACAGTGAGCATTATACTTAATGGTGAAAAGTTCAAGCCATTTCCTCTAAAATCAACAGCAAGACAAGGTTGTTCACTCTCTCCTTTCCACTTCAACATAGTACTAGAATTCCTAGACAGAACAATACGGCAAGAGGTAGACATAAATGGTATCCAAGTAGGAAAGAATGAAGTTAAGCTCTCTCTCTGTCTTTGCAGACCACATGATACTGTATCTAAAGAACCCCATAGACTCTACTCCCAAGTTACTTGAACTGATCCAAAACTTTGGCCTACTAGAAGGATATAAAATAAATCATTGAAAATCAATGCCTTTTTTATATTCCAACAACCCAAAGAGTGAGGCTGAAATCAGGAATTCAACTCCTTTTGCAATAGCCTCAAAAAACATAAAATACTTAGGAATAACCTTAACCAAAGAAGTGAAAGACCTCTAGATGAGAAATTTAGAAACCCGGTAAAGGAAATTAAGGCAGAAATAAGGAATTGGAAAAACCTCCATGCTCCTTGATTGAGAGGACAGGACTAACATTGTGAAAATGGCAATATTGCCAAAGGCTATCTACAAATTCAGTGCAATACCCATCAATAGCCCAACACCATTCTTTAATGAAATAGAGGAAGCAATCCAGAAATTCATATGGAACAATAAAAGACCCCAAATAGCAAAAACAACCCTAAGTAAGAACAGCACTCGAGGAATTTCAATATCAAACTTCTAGTTGTATTACAAAGCTATAGTAATAAAAACAGCACGGTATTGGCAAAATAACAAGCCAGAGGACCAATGGAACAGAACAGAAGACCCAGAATTAAACCTGCAGACCTACGGCTACTTAATCTTTGATAAAGGAGCTAAAAAAGTAGGGTGGAAGAAAGACAGCCTCTTCAACAAATGATGCTGGCAAAACTGGTTCAACATATGTAACAAGCTAAAATTAGATCCTTATTTATCACCCTGCACCAAAATCAATTCCAAATGGATCAAAGACCTAAAAGTAAAATTAGATACCCTGAAAACACTACAAGAAGGAATAAGAGAAACAGTTGGGCTCCTTGGCACAGGAGGAAACTTCCTTAATAAAGGCCCAGAAACACAACAAATCAAAGAAAGGTTGGACAAATGGAACTGAATCAAATTACAGAGCTTCTGCAGGGCAAGGGACATAGCTTGCAAGATAAACAGAAAGCCCACAGATTGGGAGAAGATCTTTACCAGTCATACAATGGGCAAAGGTCTCATATCTAAAATATACGTAAAACTCAAAAAATTAAATTCCTCCAAAAAAATCCTCAAAGAACCCACAACCCCTTCAACAAATGGGCTAAAGACCTCTAAAGACCTAAAGAGAGAGTACTAGAGGAAATGAGAATGGCCAAGAGACACATGAAGAAGTGCTCTACATCACTGGCCATAAAAGGAATGCAAATCAAAACAACTCTGAAATTCCCTTAACCCAGTAAGAATTCCCATTATCAGGAAATCTAATAATAACAAATGCTGGAGAGGATGTGGCCAAAAGGGAACCCTACTACATTTTTGGTGGGAATGTAAACTTGTGCAACCACTCTGGAAAGTGGTATGGAGGATCCTCAGAAAGGTAAACATAGAGCTCCCCTATGACCCAGCAGCCCCACTTATGGGCATCTACCCAAACGATTACAAGCAAAATCACAGTAAAACCACCAGCACAACTATGTTCATCACAGCACAATTTGTCATTGCTAAAATATGGAACCAACCCAGATGCCCCTCAGTAGACAAGTGGATCAGGAAAATGTGGTATGTATACACAATGGAATTCTATGCCTCTATCAGAAAGAAAGACACTGCCCATTCATAAGGAAATGGAAGAACTTGAAAAAACAATCATACTAAGTGAAGTGAGCCAGACCCAAAGAAACATAGACTGTATGGTTTCCCTCATAGAGAATTAGTCCATGTTTAGGTTAATCATAGCAGAAGACCATAGTAGCCCAATGTCTATGCCCTTATGAACACATAAGATGATGCTAAGCGAAATGAACTCCATGTTATGGAAACAAGTGATACATCATTGTTGTAACTATTTTCAACATGCTATATGAAACCATACCTTTTTATTTCTCTCATATTCCCTTCCTGTGGTTTTACCCTTGCTATCATTGTATCTGATCTTAGTACCCTGGATACTATATATATGTGTGTATTGGAACTGGGGAGGAGAAAAGTAATACCTAAATCGAGAGACAAAGGATAAAAACACAAACCATCCCAAAAGCAGTACTTACAAAACAATTTGGTGTAAACCAACTGTACAACTCTTTGTGGGGAGTGGGAAAGAAGGAAGGGGGAGGGGGGGAAAAACGAGGGAGGAGGTAACAAGTTGAACAAGAAAGGTACTCACTGCCTTATATATGACACTGTAACCCCTCTGTACTTCAGTTTGACAATAAAGAAAAATAATTACAAAAAAAGACCCTGAGTTATCTGAGTTACATTTGCAGCCCCAACAAAACAATAAATTGTTTTAAAAGTTCATTGCAATGATTTCATCACTATACTTTGAATCAAGAAAAGCTTTACAATTTTGTTCTTTCTTTTGTCGATGATGGGGCTTGAACACTGGGCCTGGGTGCTGTCCTGAGCTCTTCAGCTCAAGGTTAGTGCTCTACCACTTGAGTCACAGCACCACATCTGGTCTTCTACTGGCTAATTGGAGATAAGAGTCTTATGGATGTTTCCTGCCCAGGCTGGCTTTGAATGACAATCCTCAGATCTCAGCCTCCTAAGTAGCTAGGATTATGAGCGTAAACCACCTGCACCTGGCTTTATAAATTCTTTCTGTTTTGATAGGTGAATTGGGAAAAGCTAAATGCACTAGTTAGGGGTAATATAACCATTGCCCTGAAAGATGAAGAATGAAGTTCACATTAAGAATACTAAGTCTTCTATTATTTTTTTTAAGTTTACGGGAAGTTATACTGACATCTTAGAGCATTTTAGTGGGGCAAAGACATTGGCCTTATAGAGTTGATATAAGGGTTTGGGAATTGAGTCCTATGAACATTTGGTGCCCATTTTTCCAAAAGTATACATGCTCAGAATGCTATTCTCTTTAACTATTGCTCTATAATCTTGGCAAACAAGGGGACATGTTACCTGAAACTCCAGCCTAGTCAATGAAATAACTTTGCACTTAAGTATTTCCAAATAGCAACCAAGGACTTTGTTCTGTCTTCCTAATCCCCAGATTTAGACTGTAATCTCTGGAAATACTAGCTCACTTTCAATATTAGTGAGAAGAGTAGTCAATTTTTTAATAACCAAAAGGATCACAGCATGACACATTTAAATATTTACTGGTATGCATGTATTACTCTTTATTGGTATGCTTTATAAAAAACTAAATAGTTTCTAAAACGTATTATTTTGTTTAATCTTTGAGTTATGATTATCTTTTAAGGAAAAATGTATTTGACCATGAAGTAATTTAAAACATCTATGCTTGAAAAGTGAAAGTGAAACAGAGGACAAGAAAGTATAGGTGTTTGTAAAGAAAATGGATGGGGGGGGTGGGGCTGGGGATATGGCCTAGTGGCAAGAGTGCTTGCCTCATATACATGAGGCCCTGGGTTCAATTCCCCAACACGACATATACAGAAAATGGCCAGAAGTGGCGCTGTGGCTCAAGTGGCAGAGTGCTAGCCTTGAGTAAAAAGAAGCCAGGGACAGTGCTCAGGCCCTGAGTCCAAGGCCCAGGACTGGCCAAAAAAAAAAAGAAAAGCCATGTAAACTTAAAGCCAAATAAATAGTAAAGGAAACATTAAATCTGCCAGTTATCTCTTAAATCAGAAAGAGATTTTGCCTATATGCTCTGAAATCTGTCTGATAGGGCAGTTGAAGAATAGTCAGAGTGAATTCAAAACTAGTGTCAGTATGCCTTAAACAGAAAAATTAGAAAACACATGAAAATATTACATCCACCAAATCAGTTAAGCACATCTTTCTCTCCTCTCCTGTTCTAGTAAAAATTAGAAAATGTGTTTTAATTTTCTATTAAATTCTTTTGCACTATACCATATCATCCAAAAGTCTTACAAATTTTAAGTAATAGAATGATGCTTTAAAGTAGCTGAAATTAAAGTTGATTAGCTGGCTCCTATTATGACCTTGGGTCTTCTAGCATTCATATTGTGCAATTTACTGTATTGTGATTTACACAGTACTTATTTCAAGTTTTACCCACTACAATTTTGAAAGATGGAAGAGAATCTTTGAGAACAGACTCTGTAATTTCCAAATTTTCTAAAAATCTCTACCTCTAGAAATGGTATGGCATATGACTTTGATTTTGCTTTACCAGTGCATAAAGGGTCTTGTGTTATTGTTCCCCAAGAGTCAATGATTTTGTTGGTGAAATAGCTTAACTCTACTTTGTTGGTCAAATTTATCTTTGGGTAATTATATTTGACTGTCCTCAATCTGAGCCTCTATGCTTTCATTCAGACTTGATGTTCCTCCAGGGTGACAGAATTGTTCTGGCGCCGTGCTACGCACTGTGTGGCAGATGTCACATTTCACCCTGGGGTATAATCTAGTGGAAGGCACAGTGATTCCTACATATCTACTTAACAAACTTTGTGCAATTTTGTTTGAAATGAGAGATGCCATGCAAATAAAGAATGCTTGTCCCAAGGAAATGAATAGCAGATTAGAAAACACAGGAGACGCTGTGTAAAATTCAGTCATTTTTATATAATCAAGTTTACTTTTTATAACTACGCATCACCAAAAATTAGTCAAGTAATAAGTACTATCTTCAGCACATTGACATTAAGTGAAAAATCAAACAAGGCATAACTGATTTCCCGAATTCACAGTCTACTGTGGTAAATGAGAATCTTAAGTATAATAAGAAAGTAAAATGAATTATTTTATAAGGCAAGTAAATTTCTATCCTACTATGAGGCAAGGTAAACTTTTGGTGAACAGAAAAAGGATAATTTACTTTGGAGAAGGCAGCATTTTTTAATACTAATTTATACTTGTGTGGGATTTCTTATCTTGTCCTACAGATTTTAATTATGACTTTTAAGTTTTACATAGTAATAATATAGTAGAGGCATGGAAAAAAATTTAAATGTATATTTTAGTATTTTCAAAAGATATAATATGTAGTTAGGTTCTTTCCATTCTCATGTTGCTCTTCTCATGCCTATGATGCTTGAAAGTGACTTTGTTTTGAAATAAAATTAAGATAGGTAAAGATATAATATTAATTTGTTTGATTGATGAGTGGACAAAAATGTAGTATTATATAAGCAATGAGCTATCATTTAGCCATAAAATAAGGAAATTTGCTGGAGTTGGCTCAAGCCTGCAATTCTATCTACTTAGTAGGATGAGATCTGAGGATTGCAATTCGAAGCCAGCCTAGGCAGAAAAGTCCAGGAGATTCTCATCTCCTATAAACCGCTCAGAAAAATCCGGAACTGGTACTGTGGCTGAAGTGGCAGACCAGTAGCCTTGAGCACAAGGGACAGAGCTTAGACACTGAGTTCAATCCCCAGGACTGACAAAAAAAAAAAAAAAAAGAGGAAATTTTCACAGCTTGAAAAATATTATGTTAAGTGAAATAAGCTAGATATAAAGACATAATCTAATTCATTTAAATTGAAAGTAAACATAGAAATGGGAAGTTAAAAGGTAATCTAATCATGGCCTGAGGCTGTGAGTCAGAAAGAGGAAATGATGCAAAAAACAAACATCCAACTACAAGATTTATAAGTCTTGGAGACCTAAAGTACAACAGGTGAGTATAGTTAATAATAATGTAGTTTATATTTCAAAATTTCTGAGCAGTGTTTTGTATGTACAGTACATGCCAGTACTGACCTTGAACTAAGGGCCATAAGGTTTTTCTTAGCTTTTATCACTCAATTCTACCACTTGAGTCACAGCTCCATTTCTGGGTTTGGGGGGTTTAATTAGAGATAAGAGTCTCATATTTCTTGTCCCAGCTGAATTCACAGTAAAATCCTTAAAGCTCAGCTTCCTGAGTAGCTAGGATTATAGGCATGGGCCACTACTACCTGGCCTAAAATTTGCTAGGTGAGTAGATTTTAAATGCTCTCCACATTAGAATCATTCAAACAAACAAAACCAAAGAAGGTAAGTTTGCAAGGTGATTGTTATTTTTATTACTCGTGCTAAATATTTCACAATATACCCATGTACTAAAATACCACACTATATTTTGAACACATAAAGTCCATTTGTTATTAATACCACACCACCACACTGTATTTTAAGTGCATACAATTTCATTTACTATTAATACCTTCATAAAGGAAAATAATAAGTTTATTTAAGTTTTGTGGAAAAATAGACTCTGAGGCAAACAAGCATTGTGCTCTTATTAAGAAGGGGACTTTTGATACATAGTAACTCAAAGGAATCATAATGTATAAACTGAAACTGCACTGATGAGATCACAAGTTAAATAAGTCCGTGGGTTTAAACCTCAGCATAAATACATACATACATATATATGCATTAATACATAAATAACTAAAATGGTTTCTTTAATGAGTACTTTTGTGGAGCTTGAAAAGCAAATAGCTTGATTATTCTTTTAAATTTTGAGTATCAGTACTTTCTTCTGGCTTCCTTTCTCCTTTGAAATTTAGTCTCCAAATTCCACCTCAGCTTTCCTTTTTGCCCCCAAAGAAATGCATACTGCTCCTCCCCTGGTAAGACCAATGTTGTAAGTCCATTTCCAGTCATGGGTATTTGATATTTTTAAGCATTTTCACACTTGAGGTAGACCTTTTCTTGATGAAGATAATTTTAACTTCATCACTTTTCTTCTTTTCTCTGCACAGACTTAAAACAGGGGTTGTGAGCTCCTCCATAATGCTAACATGACCTAAGTGTCTACACAGCTATCCATAATCTGTGGCCTCAATTTCCAAGGCTACCACATTGTCACAAGATACTGAAGGCCCCCTCATTGCTTTTATGTTCCAAAAAGGACATAAGACAGAGAATGATGGGTAACATGGGTGCACGCCCAGTTAACTCAGTTCCTTTTAAAAGTGATCTCAAAAATCTGTCCAAAAACTCTTGCTCCGTCTCATTAGCCACTATCACCTGCTGGATAGAAGAAAAAAAAAAGTAGTATTTTAGATAGGTACTCTCCTAACTTCAACAATTATTCTTGAACTCGACTGTTCTCTTAATAAAGGGAAGTGAAAGTAATATTCACGAGCAACTGAAAGTTGCTACTTTAGGAAATGAAACTTTTTGTTTGGATAACAACAGTGGTTTGTTTCAATCCATCCTGAATAAACCAGGTATCCATTACCTTAAACTATTATGGATTTGAAATGGATAATAGGCAATATATATTTATGTTAGTTATTCAAATGAGTTAGTTCAGTGAACTCATTTTAAATATGAATGTTCATTAACCATATTTTATACTTATATGTGTGAGCTCCACTTTATAATCTAAAAGTGTTGTCACAAAAATACAATAAGTTTTAAAAATAGTCTTATAAATTTGAGCAACTATTTAGCCAGAGATGTTAAATAATAGTAACTTTCTTCCTGTGACAAATGTATTTGAATAGTTTGATATTAAGTAACTATATTTTAAACCTAATAGCTCTAATAATAGTTTTCATATATGTCTTTCTACTTGAATTATTTAATATTTTACTACTGAGTAAAAATTTCTGGTTAGCAGTATAACTGTCATTTAGCTTTCAGTTTCAGAGTTTGAAATTTATTTGTTTGATTAATACTGAGTTTTACTACTCTGAAGAGCTCAAATCAGTGAATGGCTAATTCAAGTCTTGAAATATTCAAGAACACAAAGGTAAAAAGAGGTGAATCATTAAAGAGCGTACAGCAAACAGAAGGAGAAGACATACCGTGATTTTAAGGCTAGGAAACATTCCAGGTAATATTCTCTAAGCATGACACATTAGGGGAGGAAGGGTATACCCTACTCTTTCCAATTGGTTGCTTCATCATTTACTCACTGCCCAATTACATCTTCCCAGAATTTGTTTACATATTCCAAACAATTGTACCTATCTTCCAATAATCCTTGCAACCTTCTTACAAAATTATAAACTCATGCATTTATGCAAGCAGAGCTCACAGTTTTAGAGGGTATGCACAGAAACTGGTACAAAATGTCAAAGCACCCCTGACACCGCCCCCCCCCCCCCCCCGGCAAAACGAGCTTGTGTCTTGAATAGAAGGATAGTAGGAACAGATAATCCCAGGCAGATAGAGTGGATTAGCAATGACTTAATTTGTTTTGCCAACAGGTCTTGTAGAAGGACTGTGAGGATGAAAGATGACGACAGAAAATGATACCACGTTCAATTTTTAAGTTGGATTATTTATTATGTATTTATTTGTGTATTCATTTACCATTTAGTCATTAAATTGAACTTTTGGTGAATTTTCAAGTTGACTCACCACAAGGAACTTACTTTTCCACTACTGGCTTTTCTTTTTTTTTTTTTTTTTAATTTTTTTTATTATCAATTGAACATAATTTTTTTTTTTTACAAGGTGCTGTGCAAAGAGGGTGCAGTTACATAGTAGGGCAGTGTGTACATTTCTTGTGATATCTTACAACCTGTTTTCCCATCCCTTGTCTAGGTCAGGTAGACCCATATGCAGTATACAATGTATCAAGCACATATACAGTGTTCACAGACTTGGTCTCTACTGTCTCTCCATCTCCCTTTGTTAACAGTCATATATCAGGGAGATCATGCCCCTTTGTTTTCTGTGTTCTAGGCTTGTCTCACTCAACATTATTTGTTCGAGTTCTGACCATTTCCCTGCGAATAACAATATTTCACCATTCCTAATCGCTATGTAGTATTCCATTGTGTATAAGTACCATATTTTTTGGATCCATTCATCTGTGGAGGGGCATCTGGGTTGTTTCCAAATTTTGGCTATTGTGAATTGTGCTGCGATAAACATGGAAGTACAAAGGTCCTTTTGATATCTTGGGTTTTGCTGTTTAGGATAGATGCCTAGGAGTGGTATGGCTGGGTCATAGGGTAGGTCTATATTGAGCTTTTTGAGAAACCTCCATACTGTTCTCCAAAGTGGTTGTACTAATTTGCACTCCCACCAACAATGGAGAAGGGTTCCTCTTTCCCCACAGCCCCTCCAGCATTTGTTGTTTCCTGAGTTCAGAGTATAGGCCATTCTAACTGGGGTGAGGTGGTATCTCAGGGTTGTTTTTATTTGCATTTCCTTTACTAGCAGGGATGTTGAGCATTTCCTCATGTGTTTCTTTGCCATTTTTATATCTTCTCTTGTGAAGTCTCTCTTTAGCTCTTTTGCCCATTTCCTAATAGGTTTATTGGGCTTGGAGGGGCTTAGTTTTTTGAGTTCTCTGTAGATGACAGATATCAGGCCTTTGTCTGTTGCTGTGCTGGTAAATATCCTTTCCCATATCGTTGGCTGTCTTTCTATTTTGGTGGCTATGACCTTAGCTGTGCAGAAACTTTTTAATTTGTAGTAGTCCCATTTGTTGAGTCTTTCCCCTATTTGTTGTGCGACTACTGGCTTTTCTTGATACATGCTGTGCTTTGTTTCTGCCTGTGATTGCAATGTTTTTTGAGATCATTTTCTAAGTTTTGTTTTTACAATAATTGATTCAGTATCCTTTCTTCTTGAATATTGATTGGTGCATAGTCTTGTGTACACCGATGGCACAGACAGGCCCTTGAAGACATGTCTTAAAAAAGAAAAAGAGAATCTCCCATCCAGGCTACCTTCCTCTAGAACAGGAAAGAGGTAATCATTAACTGGTTGACTTCATAATTATTCATTCATAGTCATAATGACTGCTTCAAAGACACAGTAGATAGATTAGATTAGGCAGTTTAAGCTTCCATAACAAAGTACCATAGACTAGATCAGCTGAGGAACAGCATTTTTCACATTTTTTCACATTTTTCACATTTTCACAAATTTTTCACATTTCTGGTAGCTGAAAACCAAAGATTAAATCTAGTGGGTGTATTTTCTCATAAGATCTTTTTCATCACTAGTAAATGGCCACCATCTACATAAGGCCTCATATGGTCTTTTCCTGGGATGTGTACAAGGAGGAAGGAAAAGGGCAAGCTCATCAGTGTCTCTTCTTAATACAACACTAATCCAGTGGAATTAAGGCCACAAGCTTATGACCTCATTTAACATTAATTACTTCCTTAGAGAACTTATCTCCAAATAGAGTAACTAAGCTCTTGAAGTTAGAGTTTTTAACAGAGCAATTGTGAGGTGACACACATTGAGTTTATAACAAGTTCTAATCAGATCATGTAACATGGCACCTTATTTAATCAGGATTAGTAGAAAAATTTGTTAAGCTTTCTGTCATGATGGTAAATCGCTGGATGAAACAATTTAAGGAAGGGAAGATTAGCTAGGGGTGGTCATTTCAAATTTGCCAGTCTGAGGGAGGCTAGATGTGTTACTGAAGGCCTGAGGTGAGGCAGAATGTAATGGTGATGAAGGATATGGCAGAGATTGCTCATCTCATGGCGGCCAGGAAGCATAGAGAGCCAGAGGAGACCTGGGACCAGATATAATTCCTGAGAACATGGAGCCAGTGACCTCTTCCTCCCAACTAGGCCCCACTTTGGGAAGTTCCTACCACTTTCCAGTAATGCTATCAAATTATGGCTCTATTGGTTCATTCATACATTAATTGGAGATGTCTCATCATTAGAGAACATGCCTAGAAAGTTTAAATCTCAGTAACATATGAAATAAGAAGACAAAAATGGATGTTCCAATATCACAATTTATCCAATTAGAAATCAAATACTACTCACTTCCATTTTTCATGATATTATAAGGATACATGAGGATATTCCAGATTTTGTGCGTTTTTGAGGTGCTTTTCACAACCTACATAAAAGGACTGAAATTGAAATGCAATGTAGTTAATCAGGACAAAAGAACACAATTTGCAAAGACTTTTATTCTAATAAGAATGAACAATTTCACCAGAGGAAAAAGTGAAAATGATACTGAAAATAAGTAGGTAGACAAAAGTCTTAAATCAGAAAGAGGACCTGGTATATACTCTGACACATTAAGAGAGTAATGAAAAATTCGAATTACCTGATGAATACAACTTATTTTATGGATCTTTTCAGAGTAATTTCAGTAATAATAGAAAATGTAAAAAAAAAAAAACTCAGTCTTCTTAATACATTTATTCTGGGTCAATACACAGATAACAGTGACATTCTAGCAGTCACAGTGTGCCAGGGTACCAGTGTACCAGAGATGCTGATAGAATCATTCAGGATAGAGGGTTTGCCATAAGAAAGGATACAATTTATACAGAGAAAATTCAGTGCCAAGTGTTTGAAAAGTCATGATCCTAGAGAATGTTAGAAATTTGGTTTGTTGGTCCACTATAATCTATTCTACTTTATTATTCAATTTTCCCCCAACTCATGCTAACACGTGAAACAATATGTTGCAACTTGCCAAAAGTAATTGTCTGATATCCAGTAAGAACCAGACAAAAGGAATTAATAAAAATTCAAAGTTAAATAAATTGTTGAATCCAAACCTCAGTTCAGTATTGATGCATAAATCAAGAGTCACAAAAATGAGATAATAAGAATCGCTATAATATCAATTCCAGGATTTTAAGGAAGAAGGAAAGCACATATTGAATGAAAAGAGCAAACTACACTCCTATAAAGACATTTGGCTTGCTCTTAAATTTCACTCCGTTTGGGGCCTAAGACAAAACTGTAAGAAGAAAAATAACTTTCTTGGAGGAGAATGAAAGAGAGTTACATTAAAGTTGTTTTTTTTTTTTGAATAATGTGCCTTTCCTCAAATTCCACATCATTCTAAATGTTTGCAAACACTGTGCCGTTGGACAACATTAGTGATGTCTTTAAACGCCCAAGAGTCTCCCTACTGCGGAATGGTTAGTAAGCAAATACAAGCTGTCAAACAGCACCTTGGAGCCAGATTCCACAATCAGCTCGGTGGGTGCAATGAATGAACTGATTCTCCTGCATAAAATGCCATTTACCAACAGCTAATTTCAGAATACAAAGCAAGACTTGGAAAAATAAAATCTGTTTTGACTGAAAATAATATCTCTCACAAACTACCTTTCTTTTCTTTCTCTCTTACACATGTTGTTTAAAAAAAGGGGGGCTGGGGATATGGCCTAGTGGCGAGAAAGCTTGCCTCGTATACATGAGGCCCTGGGTTCGATTCCCCAGCACCACATTATAGAAAATGGCCAGAAGTGGTGCTGTGGCTCAAGTGGCAGAGTGCTAGCCTTGAGCAAAAAGAAGCCAGGGACAGTGCTCAGGCCCTGAGTCCAAGCCCAGGACTGGCCAAAAAAAAAAAAAAAAAAAAAAAAAAAAAGCTCATGTACCTATTAGGGATTTAAGGAAGAGAAAAAAGAGGCAGAGAAACAAGGTATAGCAAGTATATGTTCTTTTGGTGATCGGGGAAGAAAATGGCAAGGAAGACTACGGGCTCCATTTGGGAATCATTTATTTAATGACATAGTTTTGAGATGGTAGACATGAGACAAAAATAAGAGACATGAGTAAAAAGCAAAATAAAATTGCCCACGGTGCCTACATTGAACGGCAGCAGGGAGGAAAAATAATTGAAACTTTGCTTTGAACTTTATCATTGTTTATCGTTTGACTACATTACTTCCTTTAAAATAAAAAAAGTGCTGCCAAAATTCAGCAGTGAAATCTTGTATGGTTCCTACATCCAGATATATAACCCTACATCCCACAATTATTAGCTATTAACATGTCTAACTATATCATAAATATATTTATAATTTATTAACAAATTATATTTACAAGTTTATCGCTGTGTGTGCGTCACGAAAATGGCACCTTCCAAACTTGGGAATGTCTCTCACTTTGGTTACAATTTCTCGCTACAATTTGGTTATGATTTCAGGATCCCACTGCCAAACACAAGCTAATGGGACTTCACAGGTCCATTGTAAAACATGCAGTGGTTCAGAAAATATCAAACAATTGATACCAACCATGGCACAGAAGATAAACATTCTGCTTCCGTCCTTTTCCTTAAAGGCAGCCTTTAATAACTGATGTCCTGCGTCTCACAGTTGGCCATACTTCTTCTGCTGCTACATAAATAATGTGGAGAATACTGACAGCTGTTTGACCATGGCTGTGTGGGACAGACCAGAAAACAGCAGTGAGAGAGAGCAGGACAGAAACCTTTACTAATTCCTAAAGCTAGTCAAAAATTATGCTTTGCAACATCACTACTGGGCATGTATCTAAAAGAGAGTCCGTCAATATACAAGAAAGACACTTTTACATGCAAGTTTAGGAAGCACAGTTTAGAATAGCCAAGTGATAGAATCAGCCCAAGTGCCCAAACAAATAAATGAATACAAAAATATATAATGAAATATGTTATTAAATCATGTCATTTACAGAAAAAAATGATGCAATTGGAATACATAATACTGAGCAAGCCAAGTTCAAAAAACAAAATATCATCTTTTTACTCATAGATAGAAGCTAAACTTAAAAACATACATATTTGTGGATACCATAACTGACAGATAACAGAGAGATAACTACAGATACACACATATATTCATTTATATAATACATATAGACAAACACAGAATATCAATGTAAGTTACTACTTAGGAAGAAATTGGACACAGGGAGGGAAAATAAATAATAAACTGAAGAATCTTCACATTTTGAAAGGAGGATAAATAGTTCAAAATAGATAGATTGATTGCAGTTATGAAAATGAACAAGGAAATATGTTGACATTATTTTTGTAAGGTAAATCAGGGGACAAGAAATTGACAGAATGAAATTGACTAAAACATAATAAACACAGTAAAACACCTACCTGTATAACTAAATAAGCTAATTAAAAATTAGACTTCATTAGAAGTATGATAGAGTGAGCCTTTTATTTTAGTTAGAATAACAAAGATTAATCATTTCCTAATCTATGTATCTGTGTCTATGTTTCTATGTCTAACTAGATTTGTACATAGGCGATGATAGATACACAGATAGACCGGTAGATAGGTGATTGATAGACAATGATAGGCAGGCAGGCAGGCAGACAGACAGACAGACAGATACTCAGACAAAGTAAAGAAAATGAGAATCATTTTAATTGCAGTTTTAAGACCATTTATCATTCTCTCCATGGTATTTATGTAGTATGAAGGTCATTAGAATGGGAGGGGTTGAGTAATTATATGTTCTTGAACTCTTATTGTTCGCTGGTGTTAAAAGAAGGAAAAACAGTTGAATATCTTGACTTCTAATTTTCAAGACTCATTTCTGGTGCCTCTCTTGCCTCACAGTTGGAAATGATATAGGCTGTGGTCCTCTGTTTTTGAGGGCACTTTTGAAACAATTGACTGAGAGAACTCACACAGGAAGTCAGACAACAGAATAAAATGCCCTGGAAAGCTAAATTTTGTTATACGCTAAGTATGCCACCAAACAGGAAGTTAAGAGACATCCACTAGCATCTGCTCTATTTGTTGTTAACTTTCCCACTGGGATAAAAGCCATCTCTCTCCTTACTGCTCAGAACATAATCCCATCCCACTCTCCTATCAATATTAAATATGGCTCATCTTTCCCGTTTACTCATACACATACATGTATATATAATTTACCTATAATTATATCATAGATATATGATTATATGATTCATTCAAATGAATGATACATATGTGTGATATATGTGTATATATCCCTTTCAATTTCTTCATAATCAAATCACTCAAAAACTATTTATTCTCAGAATTGCTTCTTCCTTATAAATTGTTCCCTTCTTTAGACAGAGGCATGAAGCTATGGGTTCAGATATTAGTAATCTGTGGGTTATTAAAATATAGATTATAGACATGTTTGCTCCCTGGTACTTCAGCATTTCTTGGAGTTTGGTCTGTGCTGTTGCTCTTCCTCTAAACTCACAACTTCCTGCGCACTGGGAGGGTGCTGCTCTAGGATTAGCATATCAGTGTATTTTCCTCTTCAGTTCTATATGTGCATCTTCAATTTTGTTCTCTCTTCTCTCTCTCTCTCTCCCCCTCTCTCCCTCTCTCTCTCCCCCTTCTCAATTTCTTATTTACACAAGAAGTTTAATAGGTCCCACTCTGAAATTATTTCACATTTTCCCTTATCCCCAGAGGACTTGTTGGTCAAAAATACTCATTCAATTAATTTCTAATTCTCTCCTACATACAGGCACTAGTCATCATTTGGGTATTTTAATAGCCTTTCTGACTCTGTGAATCCATTCTTAGGCTATCTAAGTATTTCACACACACACACGCACGCACACACACACATATTTGATTGTGATATTCTTTTAAAAATTCTCTTCAATCACAATAGTCAATGTATGCATATGAAAATAAAACTAGATAAGTGGAAGGGCTTGGCTTGGGGTTGAGGAGATAAGTGAGGATGGAAGGGGAAACATTGATCAGGAGACATTGTACTCAAACAGGTTGAAATTGAGTTGAATTGTACAACTGCTTGAAAACAATTATTTTAAAAATGCTCCTACCTATATAACCCATTTTCTGAATAAGATTGACACGGTCCTTAGTGATCTGGCCCAGTTAACTCCCCAATTATCTTTCCTGTACTTTTTCCACCCAGGCCTACACAGCAGCCTTCAGTTCTCTGAAGACATTGGGACCTTGATGTAGACACATGGATTCATTCCCTCTTGTATAACAGAATCTTTACTGCCACCAATCATCTAAGTTATATTAATATCTTTCTCTGTAAGCATCCTTCCTTCTTAGTAGTCTTCCTTTGAATCTACATCATTCAATGTCTCTCCCACACAAACTTTTTTTTTTTCTTTGTCATATTCATTAGCTCTATTCTCTACTAAGCTCAGTGGGGTCCAGGAGTTTACCCGCCTTAATTCTCAGTTCTTTCACCATCAATCTCTATGCCAGATAGACTGCTGTTACTCAGTAAACATGGTAAGAATATGACATACAAACAAATCCTCTTTTTCCTACAATGTCAAAGAGTAGACAGCTCAAAAATTGATGTATTTAAAGTAGCTCTCTCTGTGACCCTTTAAAGAATGGGTGAAGTCAGTAATCTATTTGCAATTGTATGGCAACACAAAACTATGATGAAACTTTTCTATTGTTAGCCACAAAGAAAAACTGCATAGAAAAGAAAACAAAGAATATAGATGTATTCATTTAAGTGAAGATATTTCAAACTAAACTAAAAACTCTAACAGGTGCTTAAGCATTCTGTCTAAAAAAGAAAAAAATGGAAATGTTTTCAAGTTAGCAAGTAAATTGTAAGCATGTGGGCGTTTCTGAAAGTGCTCCAAAATCACCCGTTCACTTAAGTATTTTAAGCATGCCTGCTGCAATTTAGCTCAAGCTGCAATTTAGAACAATCTGAGGCAAGATTTCTTAAGCAAAAAAATAATTTTCAATCAGCCCCTTTTCCCAAATTATTATAAACCTTAAATTTATAGTATTAGCTCTCCTAATTAATGACATGATAACATCTTTGAAATTGGGAAATAAAAGGGTTTAGTCCTGGGTGATACATGGAATTATAAAGCTTATGATCATTTTTATTTTATATACATAGAAGTTATCTTCAGCTAAGGGGAAAAGAAAATGCAATCAGCACAAGCCAGTGATAGGTTTTATAAAGCCGTTGGAAGCTGGCATCAGTGACACACACCTGTAATCCTAGCTACTCAGGAGGCTGAGATCTGAGGCAGCAAGGGCAGGAAAGTCCATCAGACATATATCTCCAAATAACTGCCAAAATTCTGAAAGTGGACCTGTGGCCCAGGTAGAGCACTACCTTTGAGCTAAAGAGCTCAGGGACAGTGACAATGCCCAAGCTCTGAGATCCATGGCCAGGATAGGCAAACACACACACACACACACACACACACACACACACACACACACACACACACGCTGCTGCAGACAAATACTTTGTGAGTCATCCCTTTAATTCAGGACTTACAATTCTCAATTGGGAGAAAACTATACTAGACTAGATAGAACAGTCATGGGCCCTGTGCCAAGGACTTCTCAACTTAGAGTATGAGTGCTGAGATGGGTGAGGGGGGCAGGGCAAAGGTGTCTACCCATTATAGCATCTCAGAACAGCATAAATCAATTTCACTCAATTATTTTGATAATGAAGTACCTTTATTGAATTTGGATCCATTACATCCAGAGGGTCAAATTATGTTGCACAATATCTTACGGTGTTTTCCCAGAGCAGGCTTTATTTACATGATTTTCCCATCTCGATTTTTACATGTGAATGCATAAAATATAAGTGCTTGTGTACACAAGGCATGCAAATGTTTTGCATTAAAAGATGAAGTTTTAAAATGAGGTTCATGTTTTTATTTATCACAATAAACTCAGAAGAAAATATTTTACCCTGACTCCACTTGCAGAGATCCAGAAAATATTCTTTTTCATGCCGACTTGATTTATAGGATTATATATAAACAACATCAGAACTGATGAGGAAAGCTTTTATGCTTAAAGACCTTCAGCAAAAGAGATCTACAAGTCTCTTTCAATAACGCATTCCTGAAGAAGAAGAAGAAAAAAAAAGAAATCTAAAAACTTTAGCCCGAGGAAACTATTTTCTATAATAACATGAATTCCTCAGATAGCAGCCAAAGCCCCATTTCCTGCTGTTCGGCTCTCAATGGAAAGAAGGAGAATAATTTTTCTTTATATCAGAACAATGTTTAAATTATTCTCCAATCTTCTCTGTTTCACACTAAATAATTCTTCACTCCCTGAGCACTCCTTCATGGGTGATACTTGAAATTATCATTGCTGATCTCCACTGCTGCCACTTCAGAATCTCTTTAGGAGTTCTAAAAACCTATGACTCAAAAATTTAATAAGAGTGAAACTCAGATTTCACAGCCTCATTTGTACATTGTATCCTTGCAGTAGAAAGAAAAAAAATAAAAAGAAAGAATGTGAGAAAACAGTAATACTCTATCCTGAAACTTGTTCAGGTTTAGTGTGACCTTCATCTATGCCTGAACCCCACCCTCCCATTTATCCTCCGTTTCCTGAAACAAACAAACAATGTTCTATACACTGGAACTTATGAGCACTGTTAATATCACCGTGGAGCAGGGCCCCATGAGACTGTTTAAGTAAAATGAGAGAGCACAAGAGCTCTTCATTAAATCAGAACAGGATTTTGTTGTAAAGAACAATACTGAAATCTCCCATAGACAGAGGAAATGGTTTTAATTGGATTACTAATGTGACTCTGGGGTCCCATGGAGATCTATAATGTTTAGTTAGAGAAAATTTTACCTAACTAAAGGATTTGCTAAAGAGATGTGATTTCTTTTAAGTTCCCTAGAATAAAATGGGTTGCTGCAACAATATGTCTCTGTCACATTGCAGACTATGAGATTTACGTCTTATTGTTAGATCAGAAGCTCCTTTATACTTGTGGAGAATCAGCTAGACATTACTCAATAGGAACTTATTAATTGTGGTACTTAAATAATCACCCAAGAGTCCTATTCTTGGCTAGATTTAATAACAGTGTTATGTAATTGATAGGATGTATTCCCTTTAATATTGAAAACATTTTATCCTCCTTAGTGTTAGGCAGCACATTTTATAGCTAAAGGATCTAGCGACCTCTGGCATTGTACTCTCTGAGATAGAATTTTTATCATATATATCTGAATAGCCAACTACATGTAAGTGGTGTGTGTGTGTGTGTGTGTGTGTGTGTGTGTGTGTATACTTAGGCAAATTCGACTCATTATCAGCATCATTGTTTAAATTTATTTCCTTTTTTTTTTTTACATGTGCAAGATTTCTCAGCCAAACATTGGTGTTTCCTTTTACTTTATCTTATTATAATCACTGAAAGCATGAGTAAAGGCCAGCTTACATATGATACAATTAAAGAGAACATGATTTTCAGAAGATTTAAATGCACAATATCTTCTAAAAATGTTTTCAAACAAAAAAGTATATGAATTTCCACTGAAAGACTAAATTGTGACATTGTTAGTCCTAAATTTGAGAATATACCAAAACTTTAGGTTTTCCTAGAGAAAATACCAAATGTTTTCTTCTTTCAGAAGCGTTAAATCTAGCTAGGAATGTAGCACCAAGTCATAAGTTTTGTCCCCGGCACTACAAAAATAGTTTCAAAGTTTGATATCTGGATAAAGTAGTCCATGTAGGTTTATATATGAACATTATGCTCCCAAAATGAATGCTGGGAATTTTGGCAGAAAGAACATAGACCCAAAACCCAAATGTTTTTGCTCTACTCAGTCTTAGGAGTTAACAAGATAGTTCCTTGTCTGTGAGGACTCCTGAGCGAGAAACTTATCATCCCTTGCTGTGTTATTTTGACTGCTTCTATTCACATTGCTTCGTTACTTAACACATAACTGACTCTACATGAACACTCATTTTAATATGACAAAGCAAGAGGAGACTAATCCATATATTTTATTGAGTTCCTTCTGTGATAGATGCATTAGTTAGAAAACTTAAAGGACAGGAGAATGAGTATATATGGCTACCATGTAGGAAATGTATATACTAAGTAAATTACACTAAGATATATACAATAAATGTAGTTCAGGAATAATTGCTTTTTGCCTGAATATGAAGAAATAGAAAAGTAATATCTTTTTGATTCATTGGACTCAATGGTGAACACCTGAACTCCCAGGACTTGGGAGGTGGAGCCAGGCAGATCCAGAGTTTGAGACCAGCTGGGAATGTGGCTTAGTGGTGAGAGTGCTTGCCTAGCGTGCATGAAGCCTTAGGTTTAATCCTCAGTACCACATGAACAGAAAATCGGGAAATGATGCTGTGATTCCAGAGGTTGAGTGCTATGCTTGAGCACAGAGAGGCTCAGGGACAGTGCTCAGGCCCTGATTCAAGACCCAGGACCAGCAAAAAAAAAAAAAAGAATTTGAGACCAGCCTGAGCTATGTAATGAGTCTCTGACTCAACAAGCCAAGGGCTGGGGTTGTAGCACAATGTTTCCTAGCCCTAATTCAATTTGCAGAACTGGAAAACATTTTTTTAAAAAAAATTTTGAGGGCATGCTTGCCTTAAAGGTAAGTACAATCATTTTGGAACAGAGGGATCATGTACTAAAATGTCATTTTGCAGGGCTGGGGATATAGCCTAGTGGCAAGAGTGCCTGCCTCGGATACACGAGGCCCTAGGTTCGATTCCCCAGCACCACATATACAGAAAACGGCCAGAAGCGGCGCTGTGGCTCAAGTGGCAGAGTGCTAGCCTTGAGCGGGAAGAAGCCAGGGACACAGTGCTCAGGCCCTGAGTCCAAGGCCCACGACTGGCCAAAAAAAAAAAAAAAAAAATGTCATTTTGCCATGCACTGGGTGCTAATGCATGTAATCCTAGCAAATAAGGAGTCTGAGATCTCAGGGTATTGGTTGGAAGTCATTCTGAGCAGACAAATCCAAGTAACTTATTTCCAGTTTACTACCAACAAATCAACCATGCCAAACCAAACAAAAAACAGACATGGATGTGTGGCTAAAGTGAACAGAAAAGCTAAGCAGTAGCAAGAGGCCGTGAGGTCAAGCCCCAATACCAGTGTGTGCGCGAGCGCATGTGCACACACACACACACACACACACACACACACACTGTCATTTCCTCTTTATAATGGGCAGGAACCCTTCATACCACAACAAACTGAGTTGGTTCACCTTTTTTCTGCCAAGTGACGTTTGGATATTATAGCCTCTTACGCAGGCCATGCAAAATTATCAAAAATTATCAATGCAGGCAGAGGAGCCACTGAAAGTGGATAAGAAGTGTTCAGTGTCTGGACTAAATAATTTCACAGACCCTATACATCCTATAGTTTACATAGTCTCCATCCCCATTCTTACATGTAATGAATGTTTCCTGGGTACAGAGTTTATAGTGCCAGGAAGAGACCAAGATGGTCTCTACCATGAAGGAGTTTGTTCTAATGAAGGCTTCAGGAAATAAAAAAATACACATTCAGAAAAGAGAAAATGTAACAATAAAGACAACAACCAAAAATGTGCTTTCTTTATTTAAAATTCTGTAAATAGATTGGTTACAGTTGCATAAGTCAGGAAAAGAGTACATTTCCTTTTGGAAAATGTCACCCCTCCCCCCCTCCAGTTTTTCTGGCCCATCCCACCCACAAGTTGTATAGTTTTCAATATCATGCCAAGTGAGTACCATTGCTGCTCCTAAATTACCCTTTGCTCCTAAATTTCTGTGCCTCCCCTTATACTCCCAAAGACAAAAATAAAATGAAATCAGCAAAAAGTACTTTAAAAAAAAACTCTTGTTTCCGTTTCTTGGAGGTCATTTTAATAAATATTATTTAGTATAATTAGATGCACATAATCATTGTGCCTTCTTTTCCACTCCTAAGAATATCCTCCTTTAGTCTTGCTCTGTTTCAACACCCACAGATCTGTATAATTTATTATGTCCCATTGTATCTTCACCTAGCTTCCTCATATGTCAGTAAACATGCACCATTTGTCTCTATGAACTTGGTTTTCCTCACTTAACATGATTTGTTCTAGCTCCATCTATTTCTCTGCAAATGATATAACGATAACTATGGAAAATTCCATTGTGTATAGGTACGGTATTTTTTTAATCCACTCATCTATTTGGGAGCATTTAGGCTGTTTCCACAACTTGGCTATTGTCAATAGTACTGCAGTAAACATGGATATGCAAGTGTCTTTATGGTATCCTGGCTTATAATGTTCCGGGTAAATACCCAAGAGTGATATGGTTGGGTCATAAGAAAGATCTATGTTTAGATTTTTAAGAACTTCCAGACTGCTATCCAGGGTGCTTGTGCTAGTTTACATTCCCACCACCAAAACTTGTTCTTTTGTGAATTCACAATGTTTGGTCAATCCAACTATGATGAGATAGAATTTCGGAGTTGTTGCAAATTGAATTTCATCTGTGGCCATGAATGATGAGCATTTCCTCATGTTTCTTTGCTATTCTTACCTCTTCTTCCGAGAAGTCGTCTCTCTATTCCCTTTCCCATTTATTGACTGGCTTATTAGCTTTGAGAGGGGTTAGTTTCTTGAGCTCCTTATATATTTTGGATATTAGGCTTTTGTCTAATATATTGCTGGTAAATGTCTTCTCCGGTTTGTTGGCTGTCTTTCTGTTTAATAGCTATGTTCTTTGGTCTGTAGAAACTTTTTAATTTGTTGTAATCCCATTTCTCAACTCTCTTCTCCTACTTGCTATTCCCTAGATCTCTTTTTGAAAAATATCTGCCTATGCCTATAAGTTCAAGTGTTTCTCCTATGCTCTTTTGCAGTAGTTTCAAAGTTTCTGCTCTAGTGAAGTCTTTGATCCACTTTGAGTTGTTATTAGTTATTGTATCTAGGGAAGGGAAGGAGAACATCAAAATGGAGAGTCAAAGGATAAAAGATGAACCAATGCCACAACAATACTTACCAAAGTATATGCTGAAAACCAACTCTACAACTCATCGGGGAGAGGGAAATGGGGAGGGGGATGTGGGGAAAAATGAGGGAGGAGGTAACAAGTTGGATAAGAAATGTACTCACTGCCTTACATATGAAAATGTAACCCCTCTGTACATCACTTTGACAATAAAGAAATAAATGAAAAAATTTTTAAAGGAAAAGAAAAGAAACAGGGATCCACTTTTAGTGTTTTGTTTATGGATGTCCAGTTCTCCCAACACTAGTAATTGAAGAGGTTATATATTTCCACTGTACACCTTTGTTCCCCTGTCCAATATCAGATAACTATAAGTGTATGGTTTTGTTTCTGGGTTTTCTGGTCTGTTCCATTTATCTTCCATTCTATTTTTCTGCCAATACCAAGCTGTTTTTGTTATTATAGCTATGTAGTAGAGCTTGAGGTCTAGGATTGTAATACCACCAGTGTTGCTTTCTTTGCCTAGAATTTATTTGGCTATTCATGGTCTTTTGTTGTTTGGGGATTGCTTTCTCTATCTTGGTAAAGAACTTCTTTGGTATTTTTATGGAGATTGCATCAAATGTGTAGATCATATTCTTCAGTATGGACATTTTTACAACATTAATTCTATCAATCCATGGACATGGAAAGTCTTTCCATTTCCTAAGGTCATCTTTGGTTTCTTTCTTCAGTTCTTTGTAGTTTTTACTATAAAGGTCTTTTAGATCTTTGGTAAGATTTATTCCTAGATTTTTTATTTTTTGAGACTATTTCAAATGAAGTTATTTTCCTGCTTTGCCTATCTGCTTGTGCATTGTTGGGATACAGAAAGGCTACTGCATTTTATGTGTTAATATTGCATTCAGCTACATTGCCAACATTACTGACCAGCTCTAAGAGCTTGGGAATGGAGGCTTTGGATCCTTTAGATATAAGATTATGTCATTTGCAAATAGGATCATTTGACTTCTTCTTTGCCTATGTGATTCCCTTTTATATCTTCTTCTTACCTTATTGCTCTGTCTAGGAGTTCCAGAACTATGTGGAAGAGGAGCAGAGTGACTGGGCATCCTTGCCTAGTTCTTGATTTTAGGTGAAATGGTTTTAGTTTTTCCCCATTCAATATGATGTTGGCCGTTGGTCTGTAGTATATAGCCTTTATTATTTTAAGGAATGTTCCTTCTCTTCCTAGCTTCTCCAAAGCTTTTCACATGAATGGATATTGGACTTTGTAAAAAGCATTGTCTGCATCTATTGAGATAATCGTGTAGTTCTTGTCCTTGGCATTGTTGATGTGTTGTATTATGTTATTCATTGATATATTTTAAAACAGCCTTGAATCTCTAGGATGAAACTTACTCGATCATAATGTATGATTTTTTTTATTAAATTCTGAATTCAGTTGTTTGTATTTTATTGAAGAGCTTTGCATCTGTGTTCATCAGAGAGACTGGTCTATAGGTCTTTTTGTTTCATTGGATCTCTACCTGGTTTGGGGACGAGAATCATGCTGGCTTCACAAAATGTGCTTGGGATTGATTCTTGGATTCTTTTTCTATTTCACGGAAAAGTTTGAAGAGTACCTGTGTGTATTCAAACTTCAAAAGTCTTACAGAACCCAGACATGAATTCATCATGTCCTGGGCGTTTCCTTGTTGGAAGACTGTTTATTACTTTCTCAATCTCATTGGATATTTGGGCCTGAGACTCAGATCAACAAAATCAGAGATGCTAAAGGAAACATTGCAACAAACATCCAAGAAACCCAAAAGAATATGAAGGATTATTTTCAAAACCTAGTACAAATGGATAAATTCCTAGAGACATCAAACGGCCTAAGCTGAACCAAGAAGATATCAACCACTTTAAAATGTGCCTTAGAGCCAGTGTCTACTAGGTACCACAGGAAGTATTACCCTGGGATAGCTGAACAGTGGTACAGCATTTGTCGGGGGAGGGGGGGAATTGGCTTACAATGTGTTGTGTCAAATGAGTTTTCTGACTCACTTGATTGTTTCACTCTGATTTTCTGCCTTTCAAAACCATATGTAAAGTGAAGATTACACATTTTATCTCCTTCTTGACCTCTTCAATTTATTTCCTTCACAACCAACATGCTAATATTGAATTATTCTCCTGTACCTGAAAACTCCTCTTATCATTCTCGCACCTAAATGGAAGCTCAACTATTTTGTTCAATTGAGAGGTGAGGATGGACAAACATCTCAGCCTCATTTTTCACTTCTTTCTTTCTCTTTCATCCTACATCTAATCTATCAACTAGTGTTTTTCTAATTGTCAAAAAAAAAAAAACTAGAATCTGACCTTACACCAGCGCCATTGCTTTCACTTTGGTCACACTGTGTGCAGATCACTGCTACACCCTGACCTGGTCTTCATAGTCTCAACCCAGCAAGCAGATTATATGCAAACCTTGTCTTTTCCCATGTGTCCCTCTTACCTGCTGTATTGTTTCCTATATAATTTGTAATGACATAATATAGCTTTATATTTTCTTGATATTTTTCTTAGAATCAATCTATCCCAGCGAAGTGAGAGCTCCAGGAGAAATAAAACGTTAGTCTTTTGTTCGTTGTTGTATACAAAGCTCTTCAAATGGCACTAGACACATAATAGTTCCTTAATAAATATTCATTAAATAAACGATTGAATGTATGGTGCTAGCTAAAAAAATGCAATTCAAAGGAAACATAATCCAGTAACTCTGAATATTTTGTGTAAGTTTCTGTTTGGTATTGTTATCAGAAAAGATGCAATTTTTAATAAAAACCTAAGTGCTTCACCCTGCCTTCCTCCTATTTCTCTCTCTAGGACTTCTGGACTATTCTCTATACAGTTGTCACACCAGGCACCTTCTTATTATGTGTTTTCATTAATGGAAAGAATAGGGTGAGAATTTTATTTTACACAAAGGTTAGAAAATTCGAAGTGATAGTTGCCATACCAACTACAATTTGGCCCCTCAGCACATATGAATTTTTGCTATAACTTATATCTGCTCTTAACTTTTATGCCTTCAAATATATAAAGGCAACTTATCCCCTGACTGCTGCTATGGGATTTGTCTACAGTTTATACTTCAGGGCTCACCACAGGACTGGCATATCAGAGTACACAGAATTCTTCCTTTCGTTTGGAAATGAGCAAGAGAGAATTCATTTCCTTTACTACCAAAGTTCACCCATAAAAGAGACCATGCATTTTTTTAAGATGCTTCTCCACATTCAAGGAGGAGAAAAACGAAAATACATTTGATATTCCACATCTGCCTTGGTTTTCCCCAAAGCTTGAGTTTTATTAAGGTGCCTTCTCCTGACATATGTGGTTTCATTTTTATCCATCTTATGAGACTCCAGGCACAAATCCTCATCCTTAATCTTGCAATTCATATGGAAATTAGAGCCATATACTCTTCTCTGTCTCCAGGAGATTACTTCTTGTCTTGAGCTGTCTTTTAGAAGAAACAATAGAATCAATGTAGCTGGATGTCACTATTTAAGACCCATTTGGAAGGAATATTTGATGGCAACAACATTTCATAACATAATTTGTTCCTGCCATTAATACAGAAAAATGCCTAAATATAGCTTCTGAGCCTTTTATTCACTGCTCTTGTATCAAATTTATGTGTTTTTCTTTCAGAGACTCTATCCTAATTAGAACAAACTAAAAGGTAGAACATGGCAAATTAACCAAGGTCTGCAGCAGCCAGAGATGAAAGAGGACTCTGAGAAAGGTTCCCTGCCATTTAACAAAACACTAACTTTGAATTCCACATCTATGCTAGTTAAGTCTTCTAGGATGAGAAATGACATGAAAAAAAAATCATTTTGTTTCTTTTGGAATTAGTTTTTATTTTAATTCTTTATAAAGTTCAGTGCTTTCTGCAAGTACAATATGTGTTGCAAAGTGTACATAACCAGTATCTTTATTCCTTGGGCTAGTCATTTGCCCAATCCTACCTCTTCTCTGCACCTGTAGCCATGACATAGGCAAGCTCTGGCTTATTTTGCTGATACACTTGTCATGCATAGGTAATTACAGAAAGTGTATCTTATTCTTCCTTCCGGAATCAAAAGTAACTGAGACAATACAGCTATATATACATTTTAAGTAGGGCAAAATTTGCGTCTATGTTACTTATGCTAATATATTAGCCTTCACCAATTTTTCCTTTCACATTCTCCTTCAAGGTGAATTATGATACACTAACTTTTTTCTCAATGTATAATTGCTACTGTTAGATTATATTTTTGTCGGGAGGTATAAAAGCCATTTAAGGAAAAAAACACACTAAATGATATATCATGACTTCTAGCCGCTGAGAAATTAGGAACTGTATAGAAGAATCCACTCAGCATTATGTTGCAGATAAGTTAAAACATTGAATTCATACACAATTTTCTTAAATTTGCTTACATTGTTGGGGTTTAGGTTGTTCATAAAAGCTAATATGATTATCTGTAACTTTATAATTTGTACTCAGCAGATTTTTATGTAAAATAAAGTTAATTCTTTAATAGTTACATTCACTTTACTTGTAAATATTTATAGGAGGCATATGGTTAACTCAAAGTAACAATGCCTTACATCTTAATTTTTATATTTTTAAAAAGAATTTGAAGCCTAGAGCAATGATAATTTTTCTTTGGGTAATATGATATAAAAGAGTAACCAAGAGTGACCATGTTACAAGGAATATTCTGAGATACAAAGTGATATTTTTTTCACATTATCTTGCTGATAAAATTAAAATATAAACCAACTTGATGAAGCAGATTGTTTTTAGGGGAAGAATTATTGAATCTGAAGAAGGAAGAACTATCTTATATCCAGTTCTATCATTCTTAATAGAGTCTGTTTGAACAAACTAATCTGTTATTTAAAAATTTTGACCAGCTCAAAAAGATTGCACAAATTTTTCTCTAAGAAGTAGGGAAGAGAAGAAAGTGATGGAGAAAAGAAAATTATGACAAAGAATTGAAAACTAAGAAGAAATAATTTAAATAAGACAGGTAAAAATGGAGAAATTATAAGTTGTAGGAATAACTATTTGCCTGGCCCTGGTGGCTCACACCTGTAATCCTAGCTACTCAGGAGGCTGAGATCAGAGAATTGTGGTTATAAGCCAGACCTGGCCAAAAAAAAAAAAAAAAAAAAAAAAAAGTCTCTGAGACTTTGTCTCCAAATAACCACCAGAGAACAGGAAATAGATCTGTGGCTCAAAGTGGTAGTATGCTATCCTTTAGCAAAAAGCTCAGGGACAGCATTCAGTCACTGAGTTTAAGCCCCTACAGACCACCATAAAATATAGAATAAATATTTATAGAACTCTCTGTTCTTGCTTTAAGAAAAAAATGGACAAAAAAGTAGCAGTGGTTGCAGCTGGAAAAGTAAGACAAAAGTGAAGATGTTAACAGTTATTGTGTAGCTATAACCTCCTAGGCACTGTGCAAGGTTAGAAACATCTCATGAGGTTTGCCAGTACTAGAAGGAAATCACTAGAGTCATAATTATTTGGGGTGCTCATTCTTTGTTTGCTCCAGTTCCATCATTACTATAATGTTAATTTTTGTGTTAACTGGCCTAGGTATTCAATCAAAGCCTGATTCTCTGTATAAGGTATTTTGGGTTTAGAACATTTTTCTCAGAAGACTTTCAAGTAGATTGTCTTCTTTCATGATGAAAGACCTCATTTAACAAGTTGGTGTCCTGGTGAGAATAAAAGGACTGGTTTTTGTTTGTTTGATTTGATTATTTTTGTCTAATAAATAGAAAGGCTTCTTGTCTGAGTTCCTTTAAAGTCAAATTTGGACGTTAGCATTTTCCTGACATCATATTCAACCTGAAACAGAGGTTCTCCCTGGGAGTCAAGCTAGTCAGGCTGTTAGACTGAAGTAAGATCATTGGCTTTCCTGAATAAACAGTTCACAAATTCAACCTGTACATCTTTCGCCTTTCCAGCCTTCAGAATATGGCAAGACAATTGCTAGCTGAAAAAATAAAATCTCTTTACACTTTCACACAGCACATACACACACAAACATTCACACACACACACACACACACACACACACACACATACATACACCTTCAGTATTTCTGTGAGTCACTCTGGCTGATGCAATCACCATGTGAATGATGAAATATTGTGTCTCCCATTCTCAAATTCATATGCTGAATTGCTCACTTCCAATGTGATAGCATTTGGAAATGGAGCCTTTGCAGCTTGAAGGTGGGATCTGTATGATGACATTAGAATCCATTTAAGAAGACAGAGCAGAGAGCTCACTCACTCCCTCTGTCCATGCTCACCACCCAGGTGACCACACAGAGTGCAGCAGCAGCACTCTACAACCAGAGAAGAGATCCAAGGCATGAGCCTGCCTACCCCTTTCCCTTGACTGGCACCTCCCAAAATTATGATAAAGAGTATTTCTGTTCCTCAAACAATCCTATCTCCCTTGGCATCCCATGCTGACTAATGACAAGGGACTGTACAGAACTCCTGTATTTTTTTAAAATATTTTCATCATTGAATTAGAGTTCTTAGAATTCCTGAGGCAGAGTTATTTATTCTTCCCTAGGGATGAAGAAACAGATACACATGATATGTGGCCACACAATAACTAACCAGATAGTGAAGCAATTCAATATCATATAGGTTATCCTAGGGGAGTTGACATAAACAATATTTTGGAGAAACACTTTCTTTGGAGCTACATAATCTTCATGTCAATCAAAATAAGTCCAAATTCCATATGTCCTTAGCAGAAGTATAATCTTCCCCCCTTCCTGACTGTAGCCTGATGTTATTAAAGATAAGCAGCCCCATCTGTGCTTTCCATCTAATATGCTAACAGTTACAGGGGGCAAGTCCTAGTCTTTAGGAAGAGACAAGGATCACATAATGAATTTTCAGATTATTATACACTGGATGAAATCACAAACTAAAGGAGAATGGAGAAAAAGCCAATAATTTCTGGCTTTCTGATAAAGCAAAAGGGAAAAATAAAAAAGTGTTCTGTGTTCAAAATTGAAGTGATTGATACTTGCTTGTTTGTTCACTACTAGTTAGAACTCAGGGCCACACACTCTGCTAGACAAAGGCTCTACCACTCGAGTCACTGTCCTCCCCATAAAAATTGTTAATACAAGAAGAAAAATGTGTGTGTGCAAATGTAAAGATATAACTTCCCAATCATGTAAGTAGCTTGAATTTTCAATTTGATAACCTATAGACATAGAGGTATATGCCATGGCTTTGTTTGGATTTTTCTGCTGATGCTGGAGCTTGAACCCAGGGCCTCATACTCTGACTAAGCTTGCTTACTTACTCAAGGCTGGTGCTGAACCACTTGCACCAAACTTCCAGGTAAGCAGAATGCTGGTTATTTTGGAAATTGAATCTGAATTTTCTTCCCAGGGTGGCTTCAAATTGTGAACTTCTGATTTTAGCCTCTTCCGTTAGCTAGGACTATAAGTGTAAGTCATCACTGCCTGGTTGTCATGGCTTGTGTGTGGGGGGGGGAGGTGTACCCTGTCCTAGGGTTTGAGCTCAAGGACTGGGTGTTATCCTTAAGCTTTTTGGCTCAAGGTCAGAACTCTACTACTTAAGCCACAGCTCCACTTCTGATGTTTGGTGGTTAATTTGAGATAAGTTTCATGGACTTTCATGCCAAGGCTGGCTTTGAACCATGACCCTCAGATATTAGTTTCCTGAGTATCTAGGATTACAAGCATGCACAACTGGCACGTGACTGCAGTAGCTTTTAATGGATAGAGTTAATTTATAGGTCAATTTGACTTATCAAATTAAAAATAATCATTGTAATCTTCTCTAAAGAAATGAAATGGTATTTTAGTTCTTCCTAAAGGAAGGAAACATTTCAGCGTAAAGGTTCATAATGATCCACCAAAAACAAAGCTCAAGACATAAATTAACATGTCCCATAATTTCAAACTAGAGACAACTAGTATTGATATTTTGTGTACAGTTATTTCATTCTCTTTCTATATACTAACTTGCACATTCAAATACACAGATACACATATAGACATACACACACACACAAAGACACACAAAGGCACCAAAGAAAGTTTCATATAAGCCATTATTTCAGTTACCTCTATCACTCACCCAGTTTGTCTAAGAAGGTAGACCAAGGGAAAAGATATTAAAATGCCACATGCCCATGAGTGATTCTTGGGATGACCACAGGCAGGTGATACTGCCATTTTTTGTCAGTTAGATATGTTCAGGCTGAACAGTTGTTCTCCTGTCTCTGGGGCACTTCCTGGCAGAGATAACATTGAGGAGAAACTTAAAACATTCTCCATACCCATTATTTGGTCAAAAAGAAACTTTCAAATTTCTTCTAAGCAAGAGAACTATGGAAAAAAGCTGGGCTGAACAGGGGCCAGGGTGTCTGTCCTCTAGCTAAAAGATCTCCAGCAAAATACAGCCACGAAGACAGTTACATTTGAAAGCCTTCCATTGCCACTACCTGTAGCCATTTAAAATCTGTATTCATTGCTTTCTTTTTAAGTGTAAGTCACAGTTTCTACCTTTTGTCATGTATCTAGTAGTTGTTGATTATAGGTTAAGGATGTACTACACATGTTATAAGTGTGTAATCAGGGTTATATTTTGTTTTGTCAGGCACCTACATTGCTGGTAGATTCTTCCAGACTTCTTTGTGTTTGAAAATTGTATATTTATTTATTGCATTTTTAAACATTTGTTTATAGTATATAGTGTAGTCCTCAACATGTATTCATTCTGTACAGCCTCTTGTAGTATGTTCTGAAGTCCTCAGCCTCTAGTGTAGCTTGGATTACATGTGTGAGCCACTGGAGCCTCACTAGAAAATATTTTAATAGAGAAATCAAATATTTGGCATTATTCAATACCATAGAAAAAGGTATTTTATATGATTGCATAGTCAGAGTTGTACTCATGTTATCTAAACTCAGTTGTTTTATCTTTCAGGTTTCAGTTGTGGGTATGAGGCAATATAGAATGAGCTTAAAGGAATTTGAAATTGTGTATAGTCTCCCTTAAAGTCTCTCATTCTTCCTGGGAGGGTGGCTTGGTTTTTTTTCTGGAAAAGTAATATTCAACCAACAACCCAGGTACAAATTTGGAATCAACCTTATTTTCCACTCCCAATTAGAATTTCCCCTACACACAGCTTAAATTGGTGTCTGTTAAATATTCTGTGACCTACAGCCTAAGGTATTTATAGATGATAGAGTTTGTTCATCTATTTGTGCACTGTTTCAGAACAATTTATTAGATCATACCAAGGGAGATTGTTGCTGGTTGTTTTCTGTGGTCATTAGATTTCTAACTTTCTTCACACCAACAAAATATACCTCTTGCTGCAAGACTCCTCACCCTTGGGTCTCTTATTGTTTCTTTGCATTCTGTGATTTGAAACACAGACTAGTTTCTTGTTCCAGTTCATGGACATATAAATGATAGTCATTCTTCAATGTACCCACCTCAAACAATTTTTAATCACCTCATTATATATCTACATGAAGATGTAGTCAATGCATCTGAAACACAGTGTGAACAAGGTCGAGATCATTAGGATGAAGAAAGGAGAACCCAGAAACATGTACATAACCCCACAGGAATCAAGGTAGCAGGAAAGTGTAGCAAATGTACATAAGACAAAAAGCTAATAAGACAGTCAGAGGGTGGGTGGGAATCAAAGCTAGATAATGAAAAATGTGTAATCAATTATCTAGTAAGATAGAAACACAGAGACCTAAATCTGAATAGTCAGTGGGAGAAAATATGAATTAGAATTCTGAATATAGCCTAACTATAAAACAATGGACATTCTTCGTAGGTATGTTTCCAGGCATACAATCTTAGTGTGGCAAACCAGAACAGAGGTGGTAGCAAGCCAAGCTAACACACATATTTTTACACCAGATAAGGATAGAAACTCAGGATCAGATTGCCATATATATTTGGAAGATACAGTTCTGATTTCCCTACTCTATTTTTCCAAACATGTTGGAGACAAGAGACAAGCTGATCTCTTCCTGAAAGAATTTTGCTTCGGTAATTCTGAATCCACTGAGAATTGCCTCTAGGGAGGCCATTTCACAGTCTCATAGACTTAGCTCATTTAGGTTTTCTTGCATCCAATCAACACTTTCTTCTGTTTAATTTAACCTTAATGAAGACATTTAAACAAATGCTTTCTCTGTATCCTGAAGGTTTTCAACACTAGGGTTTCATAAATTTCAGAACTTTCTTGAAGCCTAAATACAGTGAAATTAACAAGCAATGTCTTTGCTAGGGACTTAAATATAAAGAGAAATTACAGAGAATATATTTTAAAGAAAACATGTCTGTTACCTTGTACCGGTATCTACTCAAAATGAATTAAAGACCTCAATGTAAGACCCCAAATCTGAAACTACCACAGAAACAAATTAGAAATGTTAGAAATTATTGATTTGAGAAGAAACTTCATAGGCATAATTTCAGAATGAACAAATAGGAGATAGATTTGACAAATTAAATTGCATCATGCTGCACAGTAAAGGATACTGTTATTAATCTAAAAAGAATGGGAGAAGATCTTTGGCAGCTAGATGTCTGACAAAGGTTTCAAACTAGATAATAGTAGGAGCTCAAAAAGCTAAATCACACAAAAATCAATAAACCAATTAATAAATGGGTAAAAGAGTTAAATAGAGACTTCTTAGAAGAAGTATTTTTAAAATGGCCACCTTACACGAAGAAATGCTCGAGATCTCTGGCCTTGAGGGAAAATAATACTCAGATCTCAACTAAACAAAATGGGTCAAAACAACAACAAATGCTGATAAGGATTGTGGATGGTAGTTGAAAATTACTTAAAAATCAAAAAATAGAGATAATTTTCTGTTCATTTTTTTTAACCTCTACCCACTTAAGTTTTCCTGTCTTATATGGAATTAACTATCCAGTGCTATGTTGAAGAGGCTGAGTGAAATCTCTGTCTGGCTTCTTGTCTTGGACACATTTAGTCCTCTTTTATGAAGTATGACACTGAGTACTTAATGCAAATTTGCTTAAGCCCTATATCAGCAATTCATAAATGATTTTTATAATGAATTGATGTTGAAATTTTCTGATATGCTTTTCTATACATATTAAGATAATAAATGAAAACACATTAAGTATTAGAATAAGTTCAGTATGGCTCAAACGTAGTGTATACATAGGAAATAAATGTCGGTCCTCGGTAATTGTCTTTCTCTTTGGATTGCAAAGTGGTGGCAGTTGTTGCTTTCTCACTTTTCAGTATTTCTACACATGTGATCTTTAAGGCAAAGGCAACAGAGGAAAACATTTCAAAACGCCCATGTCCTATGGCTCAATGAATTACCAAAGTATTTAATCAATTGCAATGATATTCACCCAACACAACTTTTTTAAAAGATGTTAATTCTTAAACACTGGTTTTTACTGAAATGCCAGTAATTTAAATTGAGCAACATGCACCATTTCTAAATTATCATTTCCCAAAATTCTTTGCATTTTCATCTTGATCAAAGTCTTTGAACTTTATCATGAAATTTTTATGAGCTAATGACTTTCCATATATTTAATATTTAAATAGGATCTTTCCTATTGTAAAAGCAATATACAATTACTACAAAATTATTTTTCAAAATTATAAAGCCTATAAATAATTGGATATATATATAGATTTATGTATACATATGGATGTTTTAAGGACGTGGAGGGTATGATATGCTGATTTTAACTTATTTCCCATTGAGTATGTAAGAGTAATTTTTGAATATCATTTAATATGTTATTAAGTGTAGATTGAAGGACCACATATTATCTAATATATGCATATAACCTAATTGTATTTACCAACTGTCATATTTTGGTCAGTTATGTGTTTCCATTTTTACATTCATAAATAGCATCATAACAACAATTTTCAGAAAATAAATCTTCATGTATACTTTTAAGTTCCTTCAAGAGAGTCATTTTAAATTTTAATTATTTAGTAAAAAATACAAATATTTAAGTAGATTTGTTTAATTGTCAAAACTCTCTCTAGAGAAAATTATATAGACATTATTTTCTTAACAGTTGACAAGTCCTCATTTCAATGAAACTTTACAGATACTGGTTACTTTTATTTTTTAAAGAACTGCTAGTTATTTTTAAATGATATTTTAATGTTTGAATTTACATTGTTACAATTGCTAGAGTTCTCTGGAATCTGGCCAGCGTAATATAAATATATAATAAGAAAGTAACAATATTGAGCTCAATCTGTTATCCCTGAAACTCTGTCCAATAGTATGACCATATTATTTTCATTTAAAATTGTGTAACTGTTAAAATGTACTCCTAATTATTATGCCTTTATGTGCATATGTTGGAAATAGAATTTCAATAATATATTTCTTATTAAGACAAACCCTAATTAAACTCTTAAACTACATTTTAATATTATCTGTAAATATAAATGGAATTGTACTTGTAGAAAAATAGATTTTCTATGAAACAAAAAGAAATGTATTTTGAATGGCTAATTTGAACAATATCTAACACATCACAAATATATAATGTATTTTAAATATTGTCATATATTTAAAGCAATATATATGCATTAAAAGATACTACATAAATAAATATACTGTTAGTTCTGTTATAACATAATTAGTCTAAAAATGTGCTATTCCTGACTTCTTTCATTGAGCACATCAAAAGAGCTTCACTGGTTTGGGCAGTAGCTTGATTTATTGTTAATAACATATTCTGACATAACCGAAATATGCATCATTGAGCATAATTTTATGGAAAGCATCTAAATAGACTATGCAATGATATTGGAAAGAAAAACAAAACCATGATTCTGCCCAACCTGGGTACTGCACAGTTATAAAGCAATTTCTCCTTGTGCACACCTGCTTTCTGGGCCATTAAGTCCTGCTGTCTTTACAAGGAATTGAGATTGTAATGTCTTTCCCCAGTGCATATTTTTATGAGACCATGCATAACAAGTACACATAAAATACATATGAATGTTCATGCTGACTACATCATTTTAATATGTTTGATATGACTAGAACAGGAAAATAGTCACCTTAGAAAATAAATCTTTTAATTGCTTGAAGCTCTATAGCAGTAATTTTCTGACAAGTATCTCAAGAATTCCCTGTAGCAGTGCAGAATTATTATTCTGTTCACTTATTCATTCCAAGAAACATGATCTGATATCATTTTTCATAAAGAAATGGTATTTAGGAATAATAATTTACACATCACATCTGATTTTATTTTTATGCACATCAAAATTCCACCGTGTCCTACCCCAGCAGTCAACTATCATTAAGGTAATTCTGGTTAGCTCTCTTCCTTTTTACTAATGTACACACACTGCCTCCCAATGATGTTTTCACAGTTTGCAGAACATGTCAAGAGTTAGCTAAGAAATCATTTCAACAGTAGACTTCATGGAAAATTCCAATAAGCTGAGCACATTTTGGTTACATCAAACTGTATGCCTGAGCTTTATTTTATTTGGAGGATTAACACAATTTTGAGGTTAAAGAAGTGATGATCCGTGCCTGATAGTAGTAGTCTTTCATCAGAAAGATGAATAGTGCTGAAAAAGTGAAGGAGAGTCTGTGAAAACATTATTAAATTGGGTTCTACAGCTTGCTGAGCTACAATATGGAACCTAAGTCTGCAAATTTTACCCTTTTTAAATTTGTTAAACAAACCTTTAAATGTCATTATCCTATTTGCTACAAATACATGTGCATACTTTGTTGTACTATCTTGATTCACGAAGTGAGTCAAATTAGATGTTATACCTGGCTAACTCAAGTTAAAAATCATCAACTCATTTATCCCTGCATAAGAATAACAAATATTTGAAATTACATTGAAATTGTACTATGACAAATTTTCTTAAAATAACAACACAACTATTTTCTCTCAAGATGGAAAATAAGGAAACAAAATTATATGTTCACCCAAAACCTATTTTCAACTCCCAGGATATACTGGTATTTAGAGAAAAAAAAATGCCCCAATTTCTGATACAGTTTTTAAAAATACCATTCTAATACTAATAGCTTCATTTTTGCTTGGTGGAACTAATTTCAAAGAAATGTCAGGGAATATCCTATAGATGACATAAACACCAGAAAATACTCCAAATGCCATTTTTCTTTTGCTCTGTGCTTTACTCAGGTTGTCACCATCCTTATAGTTCCAAGCAGTACTTTCTCCTCGTATCTTATAAACTTAAGACCCTCATTATGAAGTTGCCATGAGAAACGGAAGCAAGATCTTTTCAAGGACAGAGCCAAGGTGCCGAAGGGAAAATCAACCAGAAAACAAGTAGCCATCTGTTCTGTTTTCTAAGAAAATGTAAATTGTATTATCTCACACCATTGCATCTCTACACTTGCTTATCCTACACATTTGCTATTCCTTTTTCCTACATCTCCTAATTTTCCCCCTGCTCCCTTATCCCTGTTTTGTTCTCTATCTCAGTATATTTTATCTTTCAAAACATTACATAATCTACATATAATTGAGATCATGAAATATTTCACATACTGTCTCTGGCATATCATCCTAATCCATCTATGTTGTGGGAAATAGCAAGATCTTATTTTGAAGACTGAACAACACCCTATTGTGTGCATATACTACATTTCCTTTATCCATTCATCCACTGTCTATTACTTCGGCTGCTTTCATATCTTGGTTTCTAGTAATAATGCCACAAGAGACATGGTAAAGCAAAAGTACTTATAAGGTGGCAATTTCCATTCCTTTGATACTGGATATGTATGATATATTTTAATAGGGCAATTAAATTCATATAAAAGGTTTACCCAAATACATGTAAAGATAAAATTACTTAGAAACATGTGACTATAATTAAGCAAAAGATTTCCAAAGGAGTACCCAAAAGTGTAGTAGCATCAACTTCTAATGGGATTTTTCTAATCCCATTAATGGGGTTATTAATTTTGAAATTCTATATGTGTGGAATATGTGTGGAATATGCTTTTCTAGTACCTGAAGGAGAAACACAAGATATGACATGGAGTCCACTTCTAAGCAGAAATAAAAGCATTTTTGCATTCATATTTCAAGTGTCCCTACCATTTTCTCATTAAATATAAGCTGATGATCACTACATAATACATTTTATTTTAAGATCTCATTTCAAAAATGCTAATTTCTCCATAAATTGTAAGTTACTAGTGCTTGTCACAAAATAGGGATGTTATTTTTGCTGAAATACCAAAATATGTAGACTCAGGATCTTTCTGTCTATATTATTTTGCTCTTTTAAATATTGTCACACATATCAGAATTGACTGAAATAAAGTTTTAAGAATTCTTTACAAACGCTCAAAGAGGAAAAGTTAGCTCTTGAGAAAATATTGAAATTTTGTGAGTGTCATATGATTAAGTTGGGATTTTGTGCTCAGAATAAGTTTTAAGTAGTCAAGTACTTTTGCAGTTTTATAAAATTTCTATTGGTGTTGGCTGATTCTTCAAAGTAATGTTAACTCCATTATGCTTTCGTCAAATTGTGCAGATGTCTTGGTTGGTTCTGCTATAGTTTAGCTCTGGTTTTAATTGTCCCCCACTGATGGATGTTCTCTTGTGCTGGAAGATCAGTCTGTGGTGGTGCAGAAGTGGTAGAACCTTTAAGATGTGGGACCTAGTGTAGTGTGGGTAGGTATTTGGGGTATCATACTATACAGGGATTGATGTAGCTTTCTCAAGACCCTGGATAATTTCCCCTAAGAGTATCTTTACATAAGAATAGTAAGCACAACCCCTGAATCATTCTGCTTCTTTTCTCATCATGTGACCGCTGTTTCCTATCATATTTGTCCAAAACATGACTCTGTGTGCCATTCTGAGTCAGAATCAAGGGTACCCATACCGAGTGCAAGGAGGCTGGGAATGTGGCCTAGTGGCAAAGAGTGCTCATCTCGTACACATGAAGCCCTGGGTTCGATTCCCCAGCACCACATACATAGAAAATGGCCAGAAGTGGCGCTGTGGCTCAAGTGGTAGACTGCTAGCCTTGAGCAAAAAGAAGCAAGGGACAGTGAGCAGGCCCTGAGTCCAAGGCCCAGGACTGGCAAAACAAAAACAAAAAAGACAAAAGAAAACATCATAGTCTTTGTTGTTGTTTTTTTGTAAATAATGTATCCAGCTTCAGATACTTGGTTAAAGTAACAGACGGCTCTCTAAAAGCTAACCTTAAGAAAGAGATTATTTTAAATATAATTTATTATTGAAAGGGATGACATTGATCAAGATGTGTTATATTCATAAACCTCTTTGTACAACTACATAAAATAATGAAATATAAAATATTGAACTAAATATATAATTCATAAGAAAACGTTTATTTGGACTGTAAAGAAATAAAGCAAAACAAATCTGTGATATCTTACAAAGTCCTGCAGTCAGTGTTTCTGTCAGTCACTCAGGGAAAACTAGACGTTACAGCAAACACCTCAAAACGGCCTGAATCAAAAGCAGAGAGGAAGATATTTAAACCTTCAGGTCCAAAATCCTTTGCTAAGCACGTATGCAAGAAGGACATACATCGTTAAACATTCATGATCACCTGAGTACCCAGGAAATGATGTGGTAGCCTGAATGACGCTCCCAGAAAGAGTGACACATGTTGATTTGAGTAAGAACCCAGAAAGACTAGGTAGAAGCAGTAATGACTTCTGAGGAAATACAGACAGAGCATTGATGGAATCTGCTATATTATGATTGGTTCCCTTTTGGAACAAAGACAAATTAGAATCATTTCTCCCTTAAAAAAAATGATAGCTTTTTTACAAAACTCTCTTTTTGGCTTTCTGACAAATCCCTTTATGAACTTGGCCAGATGTGTATTCAGCTTCTTTGCCCAGTTTTAGATCAGATTATTTCCTTCATTGTAATTTAGTTGTTTGCATTCCTTCTTTATTTTTTTATTATATCATACAACCATATATACATATAGGATGTATAACACATGTAAAGTATATGTTATGTCATGACCTATATAATTTATGTTATAATTAAATACCACATGCCATATATGACATATATGAGATATGTTATATATGCAATATATGAGTGATATCACATGATATATTATCATGTATCTGTGATATCAAATATATGTGTATATATGTGGACTATATTATATATATATATAACTATCTTACATATTATTTCTTCCTTCTGTTGATTGTTTCCTTTGTTGTACACAAGTTTTTAAGGTTAATATTGTCAATAATATAATGTTAAAATAGTTGACATAAGGTTAATAATAGTAAAAATTTTTGAAAATTAACTATGCATATATGCGTATTGTTCTCACCACAAAAAAGTTAAGAGCGTATGGTAGTTTACATTCAAACTGGTATTTATTTCAAAGCACTATACACAATGAATGCCTATAACTTTATCTGTCAATATAAAATTTAAGTTAATGAAATTGAACTGGCAACATTCAAGAAGTATTCTAAGGCAGCACCTTGGACAACAAATACTAAATTATTTAGAAAGAATAACTTGCATGGTAGGAAACTCCCTTTATCTGTCAGATTAAAATCTAGCAATGGAGAGAGCATATAAAATGCAGAAAATGTGGGGAAAGTACAGGACAAGATGTAAGGAAGTACTTAGTGGTCAGGCCTACCAGGGGACGTGATCTTTGTGGCTGTTGACCCAGTTCTGAGGCTTTGTATGTGAAATCTGGGAAAAGACAATTCAGTGGGGTCCATAGACCCCAGAAAGAGAGTAGAGGTGATTTTATCTGTATACTTTAAATTAATAAAGAAATGAGACCACAGGATAGTTGATAGACTGATAGCAATGTCTATGAGAAATTTTAGATCCACAGCAAAGCAACCAAGGCATAAAGGAACAGTATGAATATCAAAGCACTCAATAGAGAAATGTAAGGATTTAGAGGCAGAAAAGTTAAACCAATAATGGCCCTACACAATTTTTAAGCTTCAATTGGAATTTGAATATGAGTAATCGAAAGGAATGTCTAGGAACTAAAGGGTTAAATTTTTTAATGATTTGTGTCATAATTTACATTTCAGGTAGCTGTCCTAGTTCTCAATGAGGTGAATAATGTACCTGGAAACTAATAAGTAAATTAAAATCAAAGACTAAAATGATATACACAAACTGAATACATTTCACAGAACTCAAGGCTTTGTACCTGGAAAGAAGAGTCATAAGCTGAACTGTCAAGATGCAGAAGTAGGCTAATGTCATCTCCTAGACCTTTGATCTGTCTCTACCTATAGGATAGAGTGCTATCAGGAGGTACTATGTTGCATTTAGATGAAAGGCAATCCTTGCAACAGAAAGAGGATTCCTGTTGTCACCAAGGAAACATGATGGAAAGAGTATGGAGAGGAAACTGAGGAGGGTAAAGGATTGAGAATCTGAAAAAGGCTGGGTAACAAAAGATTTGAACTTGGTATAAAGACAAGGCATGAATGGCATAATTGGAATTAACTTTTTCTGGGAGTTTTAAACAAATCCTTTCATGTGGTATCAGGAGAGACAGACAACAGAAGCAGTGCTGAGCAGATTGGTAAAAAAGAATGAGAAGTATGCATTGGAAGAAGGAAGCATATTGAAATATTACTCTCACCTGCAGAGCTCAGGAAATGAAGGCAGGCTGAAGGGGCAATGACTGAAATGATCATGATGAAGGAAAGTGCTTTAAAATATAAATACAAAAATGTCTCTAATTCCTGTTTTGTAATTTGTATAATTAATTTCATGTATTTTTAATTTTCTGTTTTATCAACTGCAGAGAAGTTACAGAATTTTGGTATGTGTGTGCAGAGTAATGGAAGGAGAATTGGGGAATTCTAAGTTAGAAATGGAAAGAGACTTTCTAAGATGGTGGGAAAAAGGTAGACAATACACTTGCTTCTTGGATAAAACGCTATTTAGATGCAAGCTCATGACTTCAAGTAGAATTTTGGTAGAAATTAGTTCATACTGTATTTCTCCTCAGGCTAGAAATGGAGTATTATGTGGAAAAGAGGTTTTTAGTTGCTTGTTTGTTTTTTCAGTCTGAAGTACCCTATGAAATAAATCCAAATATTTGTTTACCTCAGGAGTTTAAAACGAATGAAACTAAATTACCCCCCCTCCCCCAGATTTGTTTCGGGAAATCAAGACAACCAACCCCAGGCTGATGTGAATGGAGACCATCTTACGCTTCAAGCCCTGGGACTACAAGAGTACAGTACTACCCCGGTGCAGCAATTGACTTTTAAGAAGACAAATCTTTGCTCAAGTTTGAGTCTTTTCTCTCATTCATGTATTTAATAAATACCAAAACTGTTTACTGAAACCTTGCCGATAGACGAGCTAGACAAGGCAAGGGTCTACAACAGTGAGCAGGAAATAGGATTTCTACCTTCCCACCTACTTATTCAACTAAAATATATCCAGGCATGTCAACACGTATGGAACACATGGTTTGATAAACAGGAGAAAAGCTTTTCTAAAACCAAAAAACAAATAAATTGAAGAAAATTTCAAATCTCTAATATTTTCTAATATACTTTTAACTCAATGAATCTCTAAATTCACGTGGACACTTAAAATATTAGTGGCTGCCGTATTCTGTGCTAGTCAAAGCTTTAATAACATTAATGGAAAACCCAAAGATAGTCACTCTTCATTTCCATGCTAACATAAATTTTCTTTTTATCTCTAGACAGTACTTACACTTTGCTATGTAACCATTTTATTCCCTTATTTTTTATATCTATGACTTTCTCAGAGTCGTGAATCAATAAATGATTGCATAAAACCTCATATTTCCTGACAGATGTGATTTTTATTCTGGATAGAGGAGAGATAAACAGTATATACCAGGGTGTTATTGCCAGAGTCAATTTAAAAGAGGTGGGGGCATTGGTCTCTGTTCTATCTGTTCTCATCACATTCAAAATAAGGTAGCAAACAAAATACATATTGATGTCAAACATGTGAAATCCCTCCCAAGATATTTTTTTTTAATTTTCAAGTGCTTTTGTTGTAGCCTGTTTGTAATGGGTCTTGCATATAAAGAGGATTTCAGTAACTTTAAAATATGAATTTGACTTCAACAATTGTTATAAATGTGTAATGTAAATCACATTAAAGAGTATTTTAGAAGTGATAGGGTGTATGCTTTGTTTTATACTTCGAGAGATATTATTTTTAACCAAGGATGAAAGGATCAAAAGATATAAAGTCAAGTTTATAGTCTGTGTTCATATATCATATTAGTACATTATGAACTGAGACAAACTCATAAAACACAAAATAAACCTTGCTTGAACCCGTGAGCCTCTGTGCAGTAAATGTATTTTGTGGCTTGGCTTTATTGCTATTGGATTTCATTTTACATTTTTAGCTCTTTAAAAGATAGTTTATTAAATAAAGAACTGGATGAATTTATGTATTGTAAGTGGTCATTTATGAATTTTATTTATAAATGTTATACCCTTATATTTTTAGGCTTTTCTCCAAAAAGGTTACTCTGATAATGTTTTCCATTTGTAGTGCTACTCATACTTGGTAGATAAACCCATTTACCAGGAGACTGACTTTTCTGATTGAGAAATTTATATTGATAAATAACTTTTAGAAGCATTCATTTCTCTTAAGTCTGTTGTCAACTGCAATCTACAAAAGCAAATTACACTTAAATCATAACGTTCACCAAAGTGAATTAAAGAAATGAAAACCAGCTACCTATACCCTGAACACAGTGAATTTTCTACTTTCCTGCTCATCTGTTTAAAAACCTTCAATTATTTCACTGATTTATGACTAAACCTGTCTTGAATAATGTTAAAAGCACTGGTCAGAGAGGGAAGATGGTGGATTGGATAGACCCAACACTTGGCTATGTTTCCACAGATCAGAAATAAAACATCAGGTGTGTGGCTGCAAGAGAAATGGAAAGGCAAGGAAGGAAAATTGTAGGCAGGTAAAAATCCAGAAATACTGAACTTGAGACTTCTACAAGATACACTGGACACTAGTGCATAACACTGAGGAAAATGGTACTGCTTAGCTATAGTAACCAAACAAACAGAACATACACGATGTTGGTGGGAATATAAATTAATGAAGCCACTATGGGAATCAGTATAAAGGCTTCTCAAACATTTTTAAATGAGTTATCATATGATTTTTTTCATTTCTTTATTCTCAAAGTGATGTACAGAGAAGTTACAGTTTCATACATAAGGCAGTGAGTGCATTTCTTATTCAACTTGTTCCCTCTTCCTTCATTGTTCCCCCGTCTCCCCCTTCCCCTTTGCCCCCTACCCCAAAAGAGTTGCACAGTTGGTTTACACCATATAGTTTTGTAAGTATTGCTGTTGCATTGGTTTGTCTTGCTGCATCACTTTGGGGCCTAAATCCAAAGGGATGAATGTCAGTAAGCAATAAAGATACTGGCATAACTATGTTCATCATAGCACTACTCATAAGAGCCAGCTTAGGTTATCAATGGATGAAGAAAATGTGGAATACGTGCATTATAGAGTTTTATTTAGCCAAAAAGAAGAATGACACTTTGTCATTTTCAAGAAAATAGATAGAAGTGGAGAACATTATATAAAGTGAAATAAGCCAGACTCCAAAAGACAAATGGGACATATTTTCTCTCATTATGTCATGTATGTTTTCTTAGTGGCATGAAAGTAGACACAGTACTATTTGTGAGAGAAACAGAATGAGTAGAAGAGGGGAGACAGAGGTGATATTTTAATTTCTAAATGAAAGTGTCAAAGAAATCCATCATTTTCCTACCACCCATATATGCTAATAAAAACTATAACTGCCAGTCTACTAATGTTTTTAAAAGAGGGAATCTTTCAGTTTTGTAATGTTAAATAGACTCCCACTATTCTACTAAATATTGATCTTCTCTGAGGAGATCAATAGTGTAACACTTTTAGTTTCATCACAGCAAAAATCTCTTAAATCACATTTTTCATTTTAAAGACATTTCTCTTGGCACAGCATACTTTACATAGAGAATTATATGATAAGCAAACATGTATTGCCTCACACTTATGAAATTGTTACTACATAAGAGCTTGAATTAAATAAGCATTTTCATTCTGAACAAAATTTTGTAAGTCCTTCTCAGAGACTCTATTTTTATCTGCCAGTTGAACTTCCACGTATAAAGTTCATTACAACATTGCATTGCTATTATGAGTTCATCTATTGTTGCTGATGTCAGTCATTGTTGTGCTCACTTTCGGAGCCCATTAATATATAATTACATCATAACAATGTAATTGTGTCCAATATTTCTATATTTGAATATTATCTTTGATCAACAAAGCAGACCCAATTGGTTGCTTTGGCCCATAAACAATCTCTAAAAGTTTTAAGTGGCTACTATGTGATGAACTAAGAGAATCTGTGGCTTGGCAAGAATGAGAAATTTTTAATTGATTTATTTATTGTCAAAATGAAGTATAGAAGGGTTACGTTTCATACGTAAGGCAGTGAGTACATATCTTATCAAACCTGTTACCTTCTCCCTCCTCATTTTTCTCCCACCTTCCCCTTTCCCCAGTTCCCTCCGCACCCCACCCCCAGCAGTACAGTTGGTTTAAGGCATATAGTTTTGTAAGTATTGCTGTTGCAATGGTTCACCTTTTACCCTTTGTCTCTCGATTTGATGTTCCCCTTCCCTTTCCTAGAATGAGATGGTTTTAAATTCAGAAATAATATTTTATCTAGAGGCATGGTTCAGTGGTGCTCATTTAGAAAGTGTAAAGTTCTTCAGTTCAAACCATAGTACATCTAAAAAAGAAAGAAGGGGGGAGGAAGAGAGAGTCAGAGACACAAAGAGACAGAGACAGAGAGAAAACAAATAACATTTTCATTAAAATCATTATCTTTAAATCAAATGGAATTTTTATCAAGATATGCAACCATTACCCATTCAAAATACTCAATCATCTATAAAGACCATATAGTAGCTATTAGGTTTTTAAAAAGTATGTGATTGCTCAGCCGCACTGTGAAGGTTTTCTGTCAGAACAATTGTCAGCCACTATGCAGCAAAGTTTCTGATTTTCCATTAAGTCTTTGCAACATGGGAGTAGAAGTAACATGCATATCAGTTTTCATTACTGGGGAAATGCAGTTGCTCCCCAGTATTGAAGACCACAAGAAAACAGAGCTTATACAAATATGAAAGAGCATTCATATGTGAACAATTAAAAGGCATGATCATCCTTTGGGATACGATATATGACAAATATAGTTATCTACTTTATATTCAGAATAATACCATAAAATACCTCAGTATCATTATACTAATAAATAAAGTAGACCACCTCGGAAGAGCTAAAGTACTTTTGAGGTACAGTTTATATCAGAAAATAAATCCATCTACCTGAATTATTTTCCCATTGAGGAGAGCTTTTTAGTTGTACATATTTGGGGAAAAGGCAAAGAGTAGAAACTTTTTTATTTCATAGTTTTAAAAGGATCTCTGTGGATGCAAATATGGAGTTAAGAACTAGAAAGAAACTGAGTTAGACTGAAAGAGATTATTTCTTTCTTTCTGACAATTGAACTTGCTCAGAGTTCCCATAGTCATCTAGGATGATTCTAATTTATAATTAAACAACATGATGCTTTGAGAAGGGGTTGCAAATATAAATCATATGTTGGTTTTATCAACATCATTTAAAATCAAAGAAGCCCACATCAAATTGTTTATGAAGGATATTTGTCAACTATTACATATTTTTTCCACAGAAGAAATTGTTTTCAAGAAGAACAAGAAAGGCTGGGGATATAGCCTAGTGGCAAGAGTGCCTGCCTCGGATACACGAGGCCCTAGGTTCGATTCCCCAGCACCACATATACAGAAAACGGCCAGAAGCGGCGCTGTGGCTCAAGTGGCAGAGTGCTAGCCTTGAGCGGGAAGAAGCCAGGGACAGTGCTCAGCTCAGGCCCTGAGTCCAAGGCCCACGACTGGCCAAAAAAAAAAAAAAAAAAAAAAAAAAAAAAAAAAGAAGAACAAGAAAACAACCCAATATTAAATTGCTTGCTGGTAAAATAGAAAAGAAGGGCTTTGGAAAAATGAAGATGCTCTGCTAGTAGAACAAGTATTGAATATAAGAAATTGGGCTAAGGCAAATGCCAGTGACTCATACCTTTAACCCCAGCTACTCAGGAGGCTAAGATCTGAGAACTGTGGTTCAAAGCCAGCCTGGTCAGGAAAATCCAAGAAACAGTTATCTCCAGTGAACCATTAAAAAAAAAAAAAAAAAAAAAAGCCAGGAATCGAGCTGGGCCTCAAAGGGTAGATCATTGGCCTTGAGCAACAAAAGCTCAGGGACAACACCCAGGCCCTTGAGTTCAAGCCCAAGGACTGGCTTACACACATGCATACATACACATAAACACACACACACACACACACACACACACACACACACACACACAATTAGGCTGAGTCAGCAAAGAAGTCAAACATCCCACATCTCACAGACTGATGGTTCTCTAGGATCATAGACATGATGGTCCTTAACTAAGCAGCCAGGTTGTATAGGGATTGAAGACACATAAAGTAGCCTGTAATAAGTATGTCAATGAGATTTAGTACTAAATACAATTTTGATCTTAACTAGAATGTTTTATACACTTCCTATTTAGGGCAAGATGAAATGTGTTAAGTTTGTTAAAACTTACCAGATAAAGAATACATAACAAGAGAATAAACAATGACTGAACTCTCAGAAGAGAAAATTTTATTTCTTATACAACTACTTCAGGTATACTTAAGAAATAAAATACTTATACACCAACACTCATATGTACATAGATATGTATTCCTCTGACAAAGAAAGATTAAAACAATTACTCGGCATATTTATTATTATATTTGTCTTACTTTTTGTTGCACACTGTTGATCTTTTGGGACACATACAATTTTCTTCCTAGACATTTATAATAAAATTAATATACTGACAGATTCTATCTCTGCGGAACAACCAATGTGATATTTGCTACTGTGTTCTACTGAGGAAAACGTTGTGTCTTAGCACGTACAAGTATAAAAGATTTCAGGGCTAGGATGTTCCTTTAACCTTATTTTTATGATCCTTACTCAGATTTGAAAGGGTTCTCCTAAAAACCCACCTCTCAATACTTCACATATTTCATTTTGGTACTCAAGGTTTCATTTTGTTTTGTTTTGTTTTATACTCCAGGCTACCACTGTACCACCTTAATCACAGCTCCATTTCTGGCTTGTTTTTAGTAGTTAATTAGAGATAAAAGTCTCAGCAACTTTACTTCCTGGGTTGCTTTCAAACTGAAGTCCTCAGATCTCAACTTCCTGAGTAGCTAGGATTACCAATATGAGCCACCAGCACCCACTACAATTGAAAGGTTTAGACTAATCAGAAAACAGCTCTTAATTGTGTCTCATTATGAGTAATGCTTTGAAGTATATTACCTTGTACTTACTGGAAAGGGAGAAGGGGAGAGAATTTGATTTGTATTCAAATATTTTTAAGTTAGTCATTTATATTTCATTACTTCTGTTAAGAGATTTTTATAATGCTGGTTGCCAGTGGCTCAAGTTTGGCATCCTACATATTTGGGTTTATTCAAGAGACTAAAATCTCTAGATCACAGTTCAAAGCCAGTCCAATCAGGAAAGACCATGAGATTCTTTTTTTTTTTGGCCTTGGACTCAGGGCCTGAGCACTGTCCCTGGCTTCTTTTTGCTTAAGGCTAGCACTCTATCACTTGAGCCACAGCGCCACTTCTGGCCGTTTTCTGCGTATGTGGTGCTGGGGAATTGAACCCAGGGCTTCATGTATACAAGGCAAGCACTCTTGCTGCTAGGCCATATCCCCAGCCCCGACCATGAGATTCTTATCTCCAATTAACTACCAAAAAGGCTGAAAGTTGTGCCGGGGGTTTGTAGCCTCCCGTGCTCTCCTGTCTTGCTGGAGAGACAGGAAAGAGTACCCATACGGGCGGGTCCTGGAAGAGAAGGTGGGGGCTGACAGACCACCACCCAGCCCTCTTCTCCACAGAGGACAAACAGGCAGCCTGGAAGCCGGTAGGAGCCAAACTCGTTTAATTCAGGAAAAGATCTGTTACACAGGTTGGGAGGCGGCGGAAGGAGAGGGATATGTGCACCTACATAGGGGCTGGGATTTGATGCCTGAGCTGTCCATCAGGGGTGACATCACGGCACCTCCCTAAGTGGCGGCTCATATCTATGTCAGGGCCCTCAGAGCCGCCTCCTATGCAAGGCGTCTGGGTGGGTGTGCCCCACAAGTTGAACTGTGGCTTCAATGATAGAGTGCTACCCTTGAGCACAAAAGCTCAGGGACAGAGGTCAGGCCCTGAGTCCAAGCCTCAGTACTTGCACACAAAAGAAGTCTTTATAAATTCTGGGTGAAATTTTTCATTGGATATGAAAAATTGCATATATCATAATGAAGAATACTTCTTGATGAAATTCCATGTTCTCTTTCGGTTGGTAATATTCAATCTAACAATTTTGTCTATGATCAAAGTTAAACACTCTCTCCTAAAATACCATTGTTAGAATTTTACTGTGGCACAGTTTGAGTGCAGGATAATTCTTCCCCATGATAATTATCCAGTTCTTACAGCTAATCTTGCTGAAAATATCCATTAAGATTTCCCTTAAATAATTACATAATATGTGTAAAAACAATGGTCACATCTTTTTCACATATGCCTGGTATTTTTATCATCGTATTTTACTTTTCCATTGCAATTTTACTTAGGTCTTCTATTATTTTTAAGGTACTTAAAACACATTCTTTCTTTTAATTTCAAACCACCTAGTCTTACAAGGTGGCATTGTTTGATGCCTACTTCTGATCTTTTGAGATGTATTAAATTCTCATTGACTTCTGCAGACCAGTGTGGAACAATTATACTCCAGTTTCTTTTCCTGCTTGCTTTTTTTAAGCAGAAGAGCTTGGGCACCTGACAGAGGGCTGAACCTCTCCTGCCACCCATAGAGGAGAGATCAGCATGAGCACTTTGTTCTTCACTGGGTTAAGTAACTTCCACAAGACTGGGTAAGAGGTGCTGGAGAGAGGACCTGACTCCTGTAGTAGCAGTGCAGAACACATCACATACAGAAAAGACTGACCTGAAAATTAAATGAGAGTATGTCTCAAAGTACAGACAAAAGTATCCAATAAGAACTGTGGTAAGTTACTTGGACAAATTCAGGAAACAGCTTCAAAAGTAAGAGGAAGAAAAACGAAAAAAAAATCATGCTCAGGTATTCTTTTAAAAATAAAGTGGAAACATACATGAAGAAACACTTGATTTTGCCTGTTGAATGTTTGAAAAGACCTATGGAAAATTGACCTAAGAAAACAAACTAGAATATTCCTTTTTTTCTAAAAGAAAATCAGATATGTCCAGTCAGAATTCCCAAGGTCCCTACAATTGTTTCCTTATACTTCTTCAAAACAAAGAAATCCATCTTGCATCAAACATCAATTGGCAATGTCTGATGCCATAAACCACACGCCTGTGTAGGCAAGAAAACCTTCTGTTCTTAGGTTTCTAATAGCAGAACCTCTAACCTCCCACACTAATTTGTAATCCTGAAAATAACATAAAAAATTACAGTCATAATTTACAGGCATGCCTTTGTTACATATTTTTATATAATGGATGGGAAATAAGAGCTATATTTACCAATCAGTAGTGAAAATCAAATCATTTTTGTTTATTTTCTTTAACAAAAAGAAAGATAATTTTGTTTTATAAAAAGATTACATATTGTCTTTCACTTAAAAAAGAACATAATTCTCTTAAACTCAATTTCTTGTTATTAATTCTTATGGCCCATGTGTCACAATGTATGGATCAATATTGACACATTATAAATAACTGAAGTGGATCCTTAATGTAGATTTTTAAGACCTTACCCCCTGCAAGTTTTCACCTAATGTCCTTTTCTTTTTCCATGAACCCATCCCAAATCTAACATCACATTTGGTCCTCAGGCCACCACTGGTACCCTTTAGTTTGTGATAGTTTCTTAATCTTCCTGTTTGTAAAGGTTTTCACAGTTTTAAGGAACTGTAGTCAGACATCTTGTAATGTATTCTTTAATTGAGCCTTTCTGTTGATATTAAAAAAACAACAACAATCCATGGCCTTACGTATGAAACTGTAACCCCTCTGTACATTACTTTGACAATAATTAAGTTATTATTTAAATTAAAAAACAACAACAGCAACTGGTGTTTGGAGTCTGTAAATGAATACCACAAAGTTAAAGTGACATTCTCACCGCCCTTCATCAGGGTGCATAGCATCACATGTTCCTGTTCATCAGCTGGCAGAGTAGTGTTTATCAAGTATCTCTACTATGAAGTTACCTTTACCTTCTTATGCTTGGGGAAAAAAAGTCATTATAGTGATTGTATTCAATTTCTATGCATCTTCATATAATAAGAATATTGTCTGTCATGGTTGAGGTAAATGGCATTTCAGACCTGGTTGTTTGAACAGACAAGAAGAGAAATAACCCAGTTTAACAAACAGCTACAAACACCAACAGACATAAAAAAATACTTCATAGATGTAGCATAAATGTTTAATAAATTTAAATCTTTTCAGTATCAACACCGAACAGAGGAAAAATTTCCCCTAATATTGGAAAAGCTAAAGACATTTTCCATCTTATACGCTGGCAAGCTTTATTGCCAGGTGCTTTTACAGACACAATTACATGCCAACCTATTTATAGTAGCCTTTTTTTGTTATACTCTGAGCTGCATACAAATCACCACAAATATAGCATCTTTATAACACCAGCTTAGTAGCTCACACGTCCAAAGGTCAGAAGGATAGCATGATATGGCCAGATTCTCTGCTCAGTGTTGAAATCAAGGTTCATTTGGGGTTGCACACCATCCTGGATGTACTGAACAAAACTTAGTTTCCAAATTCAGTCACCTTGTTGAGGAAGAATTAGGTATCTTGAAAATATAAACCTCGGGTCCCTCTCCTTGTTGACTGACCCTGGAACTAACAAGGTTCTAGAGACCACCTGTAGTTGTTGGCACACCTTGGAAGCTGGCAAGAGTACAAAGAATTCTTGAGCTTTGAATCTCTGACTTCAACCTTTTGTTACTAGCCAAAGAAAATGTTCTACTCTCACCAAGGCTCCTGTGATTACAATAGGCTCATCTGAATATTAAGTCTCTGTATCTTATTCAACTCTGCCATTCACATAACAAAATTTTGAGGATGTTATCTTGGTATTTTTCCTTGGCTCCAACGATTAGAACATGGAGATGAATCACCTTTAGATTATTTTAGATCACTGTGATCACCTCTAGAATTCTGCTTGCTAAATGCATTGTGTTTATTAGTGACAAACAGAAAATAAGGAGGTAAATAACAGTGGAATACTTATATAAACCATGATGTATCTATTAGAGAATGAGACAGCTGTCAAAATATTTTTGCAGTAGCATATTTAGCTTGAGATGAAAAACAAATGTGGTCATGAGATTGCCTCATTCAAGGAACTCTGCCTGTCCAGTCATGGTAGGGTGCTTTAGTTCCTAAGGGCAACCTCTAAACCTGACAGGCTGCAGGGAAGAAGAGGCTGCTCAGTCTGAGTGATCCAGGACTCCAGTTCTCGGAGCACACTTTTGCACAGAGCAAATGATATTCCTCTGAGACAATTTACAATTGATTGCATTGAGATGAAAAAATGTACAAGCAAAAAATCTGTGAGTAGGTATTCATTCAATACATGAGAAAGCCACAGCATGGACTTAGTTGCATTGATTTAGCTTATTCAAGATAGACTCTGGGAAAATAGTGGCCTACAAACTGCCCCCCACCCCCCCAAAAAAACCTACATAACCTTAAGTCTTCCTCTAGAAAAGTTTCTATCTTTTGAGAAGCAAATGGTTTTCAGTGATAAGTTTTAGTTAGTTTTTTGGGTTGTTTTTTCTTGCCAGTCCTGGCTCCTGGACTCAGGGCCTGAGCACTGTTCTTGGCTTCCTTTTGCTCAAGGCAACTTAAGCCACTGCACCACTTCCGGCTTTTTCTATATATGTGGTGCTGAGGAATTGAACCCAGGGCTTCAAGTATATGAAGCAAACACTCTACCATTAGGCCATATTCCCAGCCCTTTCAGTGATAATGTTCTATAAATCTAAACTTTAACTCCAATTAAACTATATTGGAAATTCAACATAGTAGATCATCTTTTTCCTTTTTCCCATACCTACACACACACCAACTTAAAAGCACGTTCAGAAAAATGAAAATCGAAGCCTTATTTTATGGCTTTGTTTATCCATACTTTCTATTCAATTCCATTTACATAATACACTAAGTATGTATTATTAAAGGATGTAACTCAGTGGTAGAACACTTGTCTAGCATGTGTAAGCTTATAGGTTTGATCTGCATTAACACAAAAATATAAATCAATAAAGCATGGTGTATTCACCTTAATATCTATGTAAATACTTATAAAATTCTCAGTGATCATCGTACTTTATGGGCAAATTCATGGTTTCTTTGTTCAAGTTGGAAAAGAGTCCAGTGAGATTTCTATTGTAAATGAGCCTTATTTCAGTAAAAAATGCAAAAGCCTATATGAAATTGTTTATTTTTCAAAGAAAATGTCTGATAATCAGCCAGCCACCTATAGTAAGACTAGCTAGATAATTTGCACCAACCTAGCAATGGTAATTTGAAAACTTATAGTTTAACATGCTGAATGAAACTGTTCTCTGTTTCAACTAATGTATTTATAAAGAGGACATGAAGTTTACCTATATTAGGAACATATTTTGAGCAAGAAGTTATTCAAATGTAAGCTGTGAATAAACTTTAACAAGTATGTGAAGAGTATAGTCAAGATCTAATAATCTAGCCAAGATCCAAATAATATAGTCAGAGTTGAGTGATACTTTCACCTAGATGATGAGCAGTACCAGCTCTGAGTTATATTTACCATATTAGGCAGTTTCTTACCAGGCTAGAGAGAAAAGACACATCATTTTAAAGCACTTAACAAGTTCACTGGAAAAACCACTGTAGAAGTCAGAGGTATGGCTCAGTTGATACTACACCAATGAGTGAAAGCATCAGGTAGTGAGTTCAAGTCCTGGTCTCAGCAAAAAAGTAAAAAGAAAAGAAATCAATGTTCAACCACTATGGAAAACAGTGTGGAGATTCCTCAGAAAACTAAATGTATAACTACCCTATGATCCAGTACTTCCACTCCTGAGTACACAGTAGAACACAAACAAGGCTACAGTAACACTATCAGCTCAACCACATTCATTGCAGAACTATTCACCATAGCCAGCATATAGAATTAGCCCAGATGCTCTTCAATTGACAAATGTATTAAGAATATATACATAATGGGATTTTACTAATCCATTATAAAGAATGATATTGTATTGGAAAGACTTGGAAAAATTATATTAAGTGAAGTAAGTCATATCCAGAGAAACAAAAGTTGTATAGTTTCTTTTATTAGTGGTATACAGACTATGCCTATAAATCTACAAATAAATATACTTAGTGATATGCAAAAAAAAAAAAAAAAAGAAATCAATGTGGAATTGACCTGTGCCAGGAAATGGAGGCTAATACCAATAATCTTTTCTCTTCTGACACATGGGATTGTAGAAAAACCTCAGCAGGAAAGTCCATGAGACTCCATCTCTAGTTAACCTGCAAAAACCTAGGGCAGGGGTATGGTTTAAGTGGCAAAGCACTAGCTATGAGGATGCATGTTGAACAAACATGAGATCTTAAATTGAGTATCTAGTACCACCAAAAAAATAAAAATAAAATAGTTTCATCTTTAAAATGATAAGATCATGATTCTCAGACAAGAGTACAAACCTGAATACTCTAAGTAGATGAATGGATCAAGAAAATGTGATACATGTATACAATGAAATTATGCGCCACTATCAGAAAGACTGACATTGCTCTGTTTGTAAGGAAATGTAAGGACTTGGGAAAAATCATATTAAGTGCAGTGAGCCAGACCCAACGAAACACAAACTCTATGGTTTCCTTCATTGTTAATAATTAGAACACATCTAGGATAGTCCTAGCAGAAGATCACAATAGCTCAATAGCTATGTCCATATGAACACATGAGATAATGCTAAGTGAAATGAACTCCAAGTTATGGAAATAAGTGGTTACCATTGTTGTTATTTTCAATGTGCCATGTGAAATTATGCCTTTTTCTTTTGCCTTTCTTCCCCAGGGTTTTACCCCTGATGTCATTGTGACTGATTTTGGTACCATGGGTATCGTATATATATTTTTTGGAAGGAGGGAAGAGAAGGGGAACATCAAAATAGAGAGACAAAGGGTAAAAGGCAAAACAATGCAACAGCAATACTTACAAAACTATATGTGTAAACCAACTGCACAATTCGGGGAGGGGGAGAAAATTGGGGAGGGGGGAAGGTGGGAGAAAAATGAGGGAGGAGGTAACAAGTTTGATAATAAATGAACTCACTGCTATATATATGAAACTGTAACAACCCTGTACATCACTTTGACAATAAATAAATCATTTTTTAAAAACCCTGAATATCCAGTGTAGCTGTACCGCTCAGGAAACTTTGTTTCTTCTTTAAGGAAAAATATGAGGATACAAATTTAGATTCTTTTGCAGTTTATCATATATATCCCCAAAGGATCAATTGACAAATAAAGTCTGTTGTTTGGGGACTTTTTTATGAACTACTTAAGAAGCTGAGCAGAGAGATTATTAATAGATGGAGCTTTACCTTCTGGGGCTAGATAAAGAAAGGGAACCATCTGTTGAAGGAACATTTTACAGCAACTTTCAAGAAGAGAGTTGAAGAAGTCCTTGAATTTAAATGTCTCCAACTTCCGCTCTCACTGAATCTGTCCTCATTTCTACACCTTTCATTACACTACAGTAGTGTTTTACCAGAAAAGATTTGTTCTTGTGAGCAGGTGGTATGGTCAGCCATGGTCACAGAACTCAGTTCGCTACCCTCTGGTTTATCTCACAATCTCATTTCCATGAAAGTGTGACAACAGTTCATTTGGACAGATTTACATGAGGCTACCCATGGCTACATTGGCACGTGGCTTCACAAATAAACATTTTTCTGGGTAGTACTGGGGATTAAACTTAAAGCTTCACACTTGCAAGGTAGGCTGGAATACCACCTGTGCCATGGCCAGAATTCCACATCTTACTTTACTGGTTCTATCTTGGTCAAATCAAGAGCTGTTTTTGGTTGGGGTCCACGTGGATCAAATTATATAGAAATTTTTAAGCACATAGCTTATCAACTTCATTGTAATTTTTTAAAAAATTGAATAAATTTGTGGTTTAGATCCTTGTTAGAAATAAACACGAAGTTCATCATTATGGGAAGAGATGAAATAGTATTATAATTTACAAAATACTATAATTGTCATCTTGAAAAGGAAGTTGATTAGTAAGAGGAAACAATTTAAAGTTGGGCATGTTCCAATTGAGATGATTTCTCAAGCACTGGAAAAAAGTTATTGCATACTATTTGAAGTTAAACGGTGTTATGTGAATCCAACTATATTGTGTGTCTCTCAAGACACAGAAGCTAGTTCTGTTGTATTCCTCCCACTGTAACTCACTGCTCATCATGTTGAAGGTAGATTACTAAATTATTGAATGAATGAATGATATATGCATGCACACCAGAAAGAATTCTACTGTGGATCTGGATAAAACTTTGATGTAAGTCTAATTTACCTGTCACAGTTTTCCTTCTTGCCAAACAAAGTATCTTGAGCCACACAAAGTATCTTATTTTCTTTGAAAAATCCAACTGTTCTGAGGCCTCTAGGAAAAGAAATGGTATTAAATATTGATGCTGTAGTATGAAAGTAAGGAAATATCTCATATTATAGGGTGCCTAACAGATTGTGGGAAGTAAAGGGGTCCTAAGAGAATGACTTACAAGTACAGCAGTCAGAATAGGAAAAGGTTGCATGGCAATTGAGAGTTGCGTGAAGAACCAACAAGATGTGTCATCCTTCTGATTGCTTACTCCCACAGAATGACTCAGGCTGCCACCAAATTAGAAATTAGCCACTTAGTACCAGATGCCTTTTTATTTTATCTATTTCTATTTTGTGGCAACACTGAGGTTTGAAGTCAGCCCTCAGACTTAATAGGCAAGCACTCAGCCACGCCCACAGCCCCTTCTGCTTTTAGTTATCTTTCCAATAGTATCTTGACGTTCTGCCTAGGCTGGCCTAGACCTGAGTCTTCCTTTCTGTGCCTTCCTCAGATCTGGGATTGCAGAGGTAAAGCACCACTCTTAGATTATTTCTTAAGATGAAATATTGCTAGCATTTTTGGCTTGGCTGTTCTCCTAAGGTGATAGCTTTCCCATCGTATGCCTTTAAGGATCAAATCTAAAAATAAAAATGAATAAATGTATTTAAATATAAAAGGTATCTGGAAATGTGATCATGCTGAGCTGCAAGAACTCTTTCATTCTGGACTGGGGATATGGCCTAGTGGCAAAAGTGCTCGCCTCATATACAGGAGGTCCTAGGTTCAATTCCCCAGCACCACATATACAGAAAACGGCCAGAGGTGGCGCTGTGGCTCAAGTGGCAGAGTGCTAGCCTTGAGCAAAAACAAGCCAGGGACAGTGCTCAGGCCCTGAGTCCAAAGCCCAGGACTGGCCAAAAAAAAATAAAAAAAAAAACTCGTTCATTCTGTTCTGTCCTCTAAAATCCACAGACCCGCATAAGGCCAATCCCGTAACCCTCTTCAATTTCAGGGTTAAAAGTCTACCTTTGAGATACATGACACTTTACCTTGAACCCATCAATCCAAAGTTGTCTTTGTTATCATAAAAATAAACTTTACTCTCTAAATCAGCATGATGCTACCGACATGCCTAGAAGTGAAGGTTCCTCCATGGTATGTACCTTCCACCACCAGCAACAGTAACACCCTTGCCTGAGCAGGACCTTCTGGTGGGGTCTTCCCATAACACAAATTGTCATCAGTGGAATGTATTTACATTAACCAGCTAACCTGGAGTTCATTTTGATAAATATTATTTTACATGATCAGATACACATAGGTATTGTACCTTTGTGTTCCTCTCCTAAGAATTTTCTACTTTTGGTCTCACTGTGAATGGCTAGAAAACCTGTGTAATTTATCTTGTGTAGTGTTTTTGTTGGTTTTAGCCATCCAGTGTGTTTACTTATAGATTTTTAGGCACATTCTAGCTATTAAAAATGAGGGAAACCATGCAACCTATGTTTCTCTGGGTCTAGGTTGTGTCATTTCATATAATTTTTCCAAGTTTTTCCATTTCCTTAAAGGATGATCAAATGCATCAGTGGTACTCACTAGACACTATGTTGTAAATGAAGTATGTAATTTATGGATGCAATGGGAGGGAAAAACTGGGAGAGAGGAAAGAAGGAGATGACATTTTCTAAAAAGAAATATATTCTTTATCTGACTTATACAACTGTAACCCCTCTGTGCATCATCTTTATAGTAACAGTAAACATACATGATAGAAAAAGGAAAAAAAAGCTATTTTCACTTAGCATCACCAGAAATGGGCTATTACATTGAGGAAATGAAGTAAAACATAGCTTTGTTTTTAGGATAGGAGAATAGAAGTTAATGATGGGCAATGAGAAATCACTGGAAATTCAGACTCTGTTAATATTGTTTCTTATTTATTTATTTACTTATTTACTTATTTATGGTGCTTCTGGGATTTAGAACTCAGAGCCTCACACTTGCTTGAATGGCTTGCTTTAACTGAATCTTTGGTACTTGGATTATTACAAATGAACTGCTTTTTGTTGGTTATTTTAGGGATAGAATCTGAGGAACTTTTTAAGTTTCCATTATCTGTAACTCAGCTTCCCAAGTAGCTAGGATTACAGGCCTGAGTCATTGGCATCCATCCAAGAATATATACCTTTGCCTAAGATGAAAACTTGATTATGTAATTTAGCAAAATAATACAAGAATTTTTAATGAAGTATATAAACAGTTTATGTAACATTCCAAATACATTTTTTTCTCGGTTGTGGGGATTGAACCCAAGGCCTGTACCAGGACCTTTTTGTGTTTAACACTAGCATTCTACCACTTGAGCCACTTCTGGTTTTTGAGTGGTTAATTGCAGATAAGAGTCTCACGGGAAATTTTGTGCCCAGGCTGGCTTCAAACCATGATCCTCAGATCTCAGCCTCCTGAGTAAGTACGATTACAGGTGTGCCACTGATGCCCAGTTCCAAATATATTGCTTATTTTCTCTGATCTTTAAGTAGTTGGAAAAAGACATTCTTAATCAACAATAGATATAGATTGTTATCGCCCCTTTTAGTATTCTTCCTCATCACTCCCAACCCAAATTCTACTCTCAATTTTCATAGTCTCTTTTGTGATCAGGAATCCAAGTACATTCTTAAAATGCTTTTAAACTCTCATTTCCTTAACAGAGTTGCTCTTTGTCTCTCTCTGTCTCTCTTCCTGTCTCTCTATGCCTGCCTTTTTGTCTCACTGTTTTTCTCCATGTCTTGTCTCTCTCTCTGTCTCTGTCTCTCTGTCTCTGTCTCTCTCTCTCTCTCTCACACACACAGAAACACAAACATACATACACACACACACACACCACAGCAGACATTGGTACAAATTTGTACATTTTAATGAAAATAAATTCAATGACTATTCTAACAAGATAGATTTCAGAACCACATGGAATCCAGACATTATCTAACAGTGGAATTTGGATGGTAATAAATCCGGAACTGATGTCCAGGACATTTATGAAAGGTAAAATTAATCATATTTTTACAGTGTTCATCATTTTGAAAGCTGAAATGAATAAAAGACTCTAAATATTCTCATTTAATTGAATTGAAATACAGTTCATTTTCTATTCACTATTCTTTATAGATTCCTTGCCATCCTTGTATGCTATCAGGTGTTGGGAATGGGTTTTTTTTGCATTAATATTTTATTTACTTATTTATTTATTAAAAAATTTTTGACAAGGTGTTGTGCAAAAGGAGTACAGTTAAATAATAGGGCAGTGTGTACATTCTTGTGATATCTTACACCCTGTTTTTCTTTCCCTTCCCTAGGTCAGGTAGACATATATACAATACCCGGTGTACAAAAACATATACAGTAACCCCGTGGCATACACCAAAGGAAATTCACCTAGGACTTTAAATGTAACGTCAACAATAGAGTTTGCTTATCCTTGTCTTATATGAACATACATACATAGCTTTTAAGCTATTGTGATCCGCTGAGAGGTCTAATTTTGACATTTATATGTTGAGTAGTTGTTTGGTTTTAGTTACATAATGTAGGGTTGCTGACCCAAATCTCTGGGAAATACCATTTGACAAGAAGATTTTGGTTCCACAGACCTGGTCTCTACTGTCTCTCCGTCACCCCGTCTTAACAGTCATATATCAAGGAGCTCATGCCCCTTTGTTTTCTGTGTTCTAGGCTTGTCTCGCTCAACATTATTTGTTCAAGTTCTGACCATTTTCCTGCGAATACCAATATTTCACCATTTCTAATTGCTAAGTAGTATTCCATTGTGTATAGGTACCATATTTTTTGGATCCATTCATCTGTGGAGGGGCATCTGGGTTGTTTCCATATTTTGGCTATTGTGAATTGTGCCACGATAAACATGGAAGTGCAGATGCCTTTTTGATATCTTGGGACCTGTTGTTCAGGATAGATGCCTAGGAGTGGTATGGCTGGGTCATAGGGTAGGTCTATGTTGAGCTTTTTGAGGAACCTCCATACTGTTCTCCAAAGTGGTTGTAATAATTTGCACTCCCACCAACAATGGAGAAGGGTTCATATTTCCCCACACCCCCTCCAGCATTTGTTGCTGCCTGAATTCAGAGTATAGGCCATTCTAACTGGATTGAGGTGGTATCTCAGGGTTGTTTTTATTTGCATTTCCTTTATTGCCAGGGATGTTGAACATTTCCTCATATGTTTCTTTGCCATTTTTATCTCTTCTCTTGTGAAGTCTCTCGTTAGCTCCTTTGCCCATTTCCTAATTGGTTTACTGGGCTTGGAGGGGCTTTGTTTTTTGAGTTCTCTGTAGATGACAGATATTAGGCCTTTGTCTGTTGCTGTGCTGGTAAAGATCCTTTCCCATATGGTTGGCTGTCTTTCTAGTTTGGTGGCTATGACTTCAGCTGTGCAGAAACTTTTTATTTTGTAGTAGTTCCATTTGTCAAGTCTCTCCCCTATCTGTTGTGCCCCTAGGACTCTATTCAGGAAGTTCCTTTCTGTGCCTTTAAGTTCTAGCGTCTTTCCTACTCTGTCCTTCAGTAGTTTCAAGGATTCAGGTCTAATGTTAAGGTCCTTGATCCATTTTGAGTTGATCTTGGTGCATGGTGATATACTAGGGTCTACTTTGAGTTTTCTACATATGGCTGCCCAGTTTTCCCAGCACCAGTAGTTGAAGAGGCTCTGTTTTTTCCATTGTATGTCTTTAGCTCCTTTGTCGAATATCAGCTGAGTGTAAGAGTGCGGTTTTATTTCTGGGTCTTCAGTTCTATTCCATTGGTCTTCAGGTCTGTTTTTATACCAATACCAGGCTGTTTTTGTTATGATGGCTCTATAGTAGAGCTTGAAATCTGGTATTGTGATACATCCTGCACTGCTTTTTTTGCCTAGAATTGCTTTAACTATTCTAGGTCTTTTGCTGTTCCATATGAATTTGTGGGATGCTTTTCTATTTCAGTGAAGAATGTAGCTGGGATCTTGATGGGGATTGCATTGTATTTGTATAACAATTTGGGCAATATGGCCATTTTCACTATATTGATTCTGCCTACCCATGAGCTTGGGAGGTTTCCATCTCCTTGTGTCCTCTTTGATTTCCTGTTTTAGATTTTTATAGTTCTCATTAACTAGGTCCTTCATGTCTTTGGTTAGGTTCATCCCTAGGTAATTTACTCTATTTTTACCTCTTGTAAATAGTATTGTTTCTGTCAGGGTCTCTGCCACACACCCCCCCCCCCCCGCGCTCCCCCGACCCATGGGAGAGACAGGGAAGGCACGCCCCAACCTGATGAGCCGAGAGAGGAGAAGGGTCAGCAGGCCGCCCACACCCAGCCCTCCCTCGCCAGAGGACAATCAGACGACCTGGGAGACATGTCAGCGCAAGACCTCCTTTATTGGGGAAGTACGTGCCACTAATATAAGGCACAGAAGCCAATCAGGTCTAAGATCAGCAGGAAAGGGAGAGATAAGCTGCCCATCCAGGGCAGAAGAGCCGGGGCGTCACAGCCCACAGAACCACCTCCGGGTTATAACCAAAGACACTTGTAGCAGCTGTGTGTTGTTGTTAGGCGCTGCCATCTTAGCCACACATGGCTCCAAGACTGAGAAACAGGCAGGGCCAGCTAGTTGACTTCCAGGTGGGCCCCACAGTTTCCATAGTTTCCTTTTCTGCTTGTACATTGATGGTGTACAGAAAAGCTGCTGACTTTTGTGGATTGATTTTGTATCCTGCTACTTTGCCAAAATGGTTTATTAGGTGTAGGAGTTTGGGGACTCAGTTTTTTGGGTCCTTCAGATATAAGATCATGTCATCTGCAAATAGGGATAGCTTGATTTCTTCCTTGCCGTGTGGATCCCTTTGATGTCCTCCTCTTGCCTTATTGCTATGGCTATGGATTCCAGCACTATGTTGAAAAGAAGTGGGGAGAGTGGGCATCCTTATCTTGTTCATGAGTTTAGGGGAAATGGTTTTAGTTTCTCCCCATTTAATATGATATAAGCCGTTGGTCTGTTGTATATGGCTTTTATTGTTTTAAGGAATGTTCCATCTATTCCTGTTCTCTCCAGAGCTTTTAACAAGTATGGATGTTGTATTTTGTCATAGGCTTTTTGGGCATTGACTGAGATAACTGTGATTCTTGGTCTTAGCTCTGTTGTTTGGTGAATTACATTAATTGATTTACAGATGTTGAATCATCCTTGTGACTGTGGGATGAAGCCTACTTGGTCATGATGTATAATTTTCTTGATCAGTTTCTGGATCCTGTTAGCTAATATTTTATTGAGGAGCTTTGTGTCAGTGTTCATTAGTGATATTGGTCTGTAGTTCTCTTTTTTTGTTGGGTTTTTGTTGGGTTTGGGGATGAGTATAATATTAGCTTCATAGAATGAGTTTGAGATTTTTCCCTGTTTCTATTTTGCGGAAGAGTTTGAGGAGTACTGGTATTAGCTCCTCACTAAAGGTTTTATAGAATTCATTGGTGAATCCATCTGGGCATGGGCTTTTCTTTGTTGGGAGGCTCTTGATTACCCCCTGTATCTCGCTGTAAGATATTGGTTTACTTAGTTGATTTATTTCTTCTTGATTCAGTCTGGGCAGCTTATACTTCTCTAAGAATTGATCCATTTCTGTAAAATTATTGTTTTTTAGTGAGTAGAGGTTCTGGAAATAGTTCCTTATGATTGTTTGAATATGGTGTGTATTTGTTGTAATTTTTCCGGTGGAGTCCCTGATTTTACGGATATGAGTCTCTTCTCTTCTTTTTTTTTTTTTTTTGGCCAGTCCTGGGCCTTGGACTCAGGGCCTGAGCACTGTCCCTGGCTTCTTCCCGCTCAAGGCTAGCACTCTGCCCCTTGAGCCACAGCGCCGCTTCTGGCCGTTTTCTGTATATGTGGTGCTGGGGAATCGAACCTAGGGCCTCGTGTATCCGAGGCAGGCACTCTTGCCACTAGGCTATATCCCCAGCCCCTTCTCTTCTTTTTTTGTAAGTCTTGCTAGGGGTCTGTCAATTTTATTTATTTTCTCAAAGAACCAGCTTTTGGTTTTATTTATTTGTTGAATGGTTTTTCTATTTTCAATCAGATTTATCTCTTGTTTAATCTTTATCATCTCTCTCCTCCTAGTCATTTTAGATTTGATTATTTCTTGTTTCTCCAGATGTTTTAGGTTCATCGTGAGGTTATTCACCTGCTCTGCTTCCATTCTTTTAATGTGATTGCTGAGGGCAATGATCTTGTCCCTCAGCACTGCCTTAGCTGTATCCCATCGGTTTCTTTGTGATGTATTTTCATTGTTGTTGTGGCTTATGAATTCGTTAATTTCATCCTTAATTTGGTCTGTGACCCAAGTGTTAGATAACAGTGAGGGGTTTAGTCTCCAAGTATTTGTATATCCTCTGTGGTATCCTTTGTTATTGAGGGTTACCTTGATTCCACTGTGGTCAGATATAATACATGGGATGATGTCAATACTTTTGTATTTGCTGAGGTTCTTTGTATGGGCTATGACATGATCTATTTTGGAGTATGTTCCATGGGCTGCTGAGAAGAATGTGTATTGGGTCTCTGTAGGGTGAAAGACTCTGTACAGATCTATCAGATCCATTTGGGATATGGTGTTACTTAGGTCTTCTGCTCCCTTGCTAATTCTCTGGGTGTTGGATCTGTCTCTTGGAAAGAGTGGAGTGTTAAAGTCTCCCAGTATGATTGTGTTTGGGTCTATCTTGTTCTGTAGTTCTGTGAGAATTTGCTTGACATATGTAGGGCCTCTTGTGTTCGGTGAGTATAAATTTATCACCGTGATGTCTTCATTCTGGATTTTTCCTTGTATTAAAATGTAGTGCCCTTCTTTGTCTTTCTGAGTTGATTTTAATGAGAAGTCCAGCTTGTCTAAGATCAGGATGGCTACTCCTGTCATTTTGGTAGGTGCGTTTGCTTGGAAGATCTTGCTCCATCCTTTCATTCAGAGCCTGTTTTTGTCCCTTGCTGTAAGATGGGTCTCTTGAAGACAACAGACAGCAACTTTTTGCAACTGGATGCACTCTGTCAATCTGCTCTTCTTTATCCGAGAGTTTATACCATTTATATTCAAAGAGATCATGGATAAGAGTGTTTTTTTTTCCCCTTCCATTTTCCTGTTAGGCTGTTTTTCCTTTCCCCTTTTTCTTATCTATATTGAGCTGCTCTTTCTGTTGGGCTCTGGCTATTGTAGTTTCTTTCTGTTTCTGTCTGGGGGTCTTGTATGTTTTCTGTTGGGTGGAGTTCCCCTCTTAGAATTCGCTGTAAGGCTGGATTTTTATTCACATACTCCTTTAGATTCTCTTTGCTATGGAAAGATCTGGTTCTTCCCTCGAAGGTGAATTCTAGTTTTGATGGATATCTAATTCTGGGTTGGCAATTGTTGATCTGGAGGAATTGGATTGTGTTCTGCCACACTCTTCATGGATTGTAGGTTTGTGTGGAGAGGTCTGCTGTGATTCTGATCTTTTTTCCATTGTAATATAGCTCTTTCTTTGTTTTGGGTGCATTCAAATTTTGCTTTTTATTCTTGAGATCTGAAGTCTTGATTATTATGTGCCTGGGCAAGGATCTTTTAGGGTCTGGTCTGCCAGGCATCCTATGGGCTTCCATAACTTGGGTGCGGTCCCTTGTGAGATTGGGGAAGTTTTCTGCAATAACTCTATTAACTTTATTGAAAATGTGTTGTAGCCCTCTGCTCTGGTATTCGGCTCCTTCATCTATTCCTATTATACATAGATTATATCTCTTGTCTTTGTCCACTAGCTCCTGGATTAGTCTGCCCTGGAGTTTTTTCTGGTTCTTATCAGCTTTATCGTCATCCAAAAGAGAGATTCAAGATTCAATATGATCAATTCTTTGTGATGTGGCTTCGAGTGTGGAGTTTATGGATGACAGCGAGCTGTTTATGGTTGGCAGAACAGCTCTCATCGTGGTGAATTCTTCTTTTAACGAGTTTTATTTTGAATCTATTTTTTCATGCATTTTGTTTCTCAGGATGTTAAGGTCTTCTTTAATGGAGGAGTGCACTGTATCCATTTTTGCTTCCATTTCTTTCTTGATTTCCTGTAAATTTTTCAAGACTTCCATTCTAAGATCCTGTATCTGTTTTCTGAATTTGGTCCTGAGGCTTTCGATCATTTCTTCTATCTTATTCTCATTTGTGTTTTTTTTTTTTTTTATTCTCCATCTCCTCTTCAGTCGTACTACTTTTTGGAGCTGGCGAACTGGCTTGACCTTTCATGAAATTTGTAATATTTCTTTGTTATTTGCACATCTGAAGATCTGTAGGTCACGCCTTTGGCTTGGCTTTGTGCTGGTTCCCTCTGGTCCGTCAGTGGAGACTTGTTTGTGTCCTGGCTCTGGGTTTGAGTTTGGCTGTTGAACCTTACTGCTCAATGGGTGAGCGTGACTGACTCAGTTGTTGCCGAGGGGGTCACCCTCACTGCACTTGGGGGTGGGTAGGTTTTGTGTCTTTCTCTGCAGGACTGCTCTGCCACTGTGTTGTGCTGACCCTAATGTGTCCCCGATAGGGGTTTGCGGGTCACTGATTCAGTGTGGCGTGGAGACTTTTCTCTTCGTTGCTTCTTTTCCCACTATGTGCTATGGTCAGAAGAGCTCACCTCTCAGATTGAGAATCGTTGCTGAGAGGTGGCTCGCCCACCTGTGCGGAGTGCTCCTGTCAGAGCAGGTGATGCTATTGACGGATGACCGGCCCACCTGTACAGAGTGCACCTCTGAGAGCTGGCACTGCTGCTGGGAGGCCCTGCCCACGTGTGTGGAGTGCGCCTATCAGAGCGGGTGTTGCTGCTAAGGGGGCAGCTTGCCCACTTGTGCACTCCCATGAGGGGTTGGGCAGTAGATCCTTCTGCTGGAGGGCTAGCACGCTGACCCACGCTGGCCCTCTGGGGGCACGTGTGTGTGCACTCTAGTGTTTCCTTTGGGGGCCTGCTGCCCCCAAGTTGTTGGAGGATGCTTGTGCCCTCTTGCGAGTCTGCTGTGAGGGATGGTATGCGTGGACCCCAGGAGATGCAAGTGTCTGGGCGTGGGTTGGTGCCCACAGACTCTCTGCGCCTGTGAGTGGGGGGCGTGAGTTCGGGCACAGGTGTCCCTGCTGGGCTGGTGTTGCCCACCAGCGAGCATGTGACTGTTGTTCAAAAAGTCCACAAGGACCAGGCGCCTCAGGTGGCATTCCAATGCCTGCCAGTCCCCAGGCCCCTGCTGGGGGGAGCAGGGCTGGTGCGGACAGGTTCAGGCTCCCCAGCTGGGGCTTTGGGGGACGCCTGTCTAAGGTGTTTCCTTGTCACTTTGTTGGGCACTGCTCCGCCTCTGCTAGCTCCCGTGTCCTCCTTGAGTCTGTAGGGTCCTAGAGCCGCCAGATATGGGGCTTCTTTGTTCCCTCGGGGTAGGGAGGGGAAGAGAAGGAGCTCTAGCTTCCTTGTGGGTTTGGGTCTCTGCTAGAGCTGGTCTCCCATAGTGGGAGGGTCGCAATGGGGAACTTACTGGTCCTGGATTGTGTGTGTCCCATGCTGCTGTGGGCTTTTCAAGGCTGGGGTACTGGAGTGTGGTGATCGGTCGTTTGGTGGTGGCGGTCCTGGCTCTCCCCGTCTGCCTCTCCCCATCTGCAATGCCTGGTTCCCCTGCTATTGTTGTCTGTTCCTGGCTATTCGGTCCCCGCCTCCAGTCCCAAGCCACCATCTGTCTCTGTTGGTCTGTGCTCCATCTGGGGCCCATGGAGCTCCTGCTGTCTGGACTCTGCACTCCTAGCATGACTTTTCAGCTGTTGCTTCTCTGGTCACTGATGGTCTGCAATCCCGTTTACCAGCGCCGGGTCCCCTTTCCCAGCCTGGTCCTGTTGGGGCCATGGTGGGGCGGGGGGGGTGCAGTACCCAGGAGATTTTCCAGCTCCCTGCAGGCTATAGGCTCTTCTTTATTGTTCTTTTTTTATTTCCTGTCTTTCTCTGTTGCTTCTGGTTGTTGGGTTTGCTGGACTCTTGATGGGGTATTGGGTGTTGGAGCTCTCAGCTCACTATTCGGTTGGAACTAGTTGGGGTGCCTCCCTATTGTGATGGTTCCATCTTCTCCTTTCTGTTGGGAATGTTAAGAGATGATCCAAGGCCCAGAATGTTACTGGTACCTGGCAATCCATTCCATCAGCCAACTGGTAAATTGCATCATCAAGGGAAATGATGCCAAGATGACTGATTATTCTTCTTTAAGTGAGAAGATACTTCCCACTGTTTCAATATGGTTGGCTAGAATTCTTTCTGGAAAAAATAATTGAAAAAAGACATTATTGGTAGGTCATAAGTCCTGGACAAGCCAGCTATGGGACCAGAGTTCATCCAATAGGTGGAATGCTAGTATGGACAAAGCAGTGGTAAAGCTGTTTCTATCTATGGCAGGGATTATAGACAAGAGGCTACACAGCATGTTGTCTAATTAAATGTTTCTGTGTTTTGTGTGAAAGGGTGTGATGGTCAGACTCTTAACCCTAGAGAGGTTCTGGCTATGAGGCCTTACAGAGAAAGCAGCTTGACCCATAGCAGACTTGGCACTTATGCAGTACATTGTAGGGATGTTGTAGTCAAGGACATGGGACTTCTTTGAGTTCGTGTGCTCTTAGTTCTTCAGGTATTCACATTCCTAGCCCCGTGATCATTTTCCCTGAGTCTCTTTATTTCACGCCTTTGGCAGATTTTTCTCTACTCTCAACACTCAGTGCTTTCTCACTCCACTCTGTCTGTATTTACCTTCTCTTCAACCCCACAGTCCGTAACACTGCTAGAGGTCAACACTGACATGACCCACATTCCTGCATCTGGATGATCCACTTAACATACAATGTGGTCTTCTGTGGAAGAAATAGAATGTGAAGAGTGGGTCTTTTCTCAGATTTTAGGCTCTTGCTTTTACCATTGAAGTTATTATGGCTTTGTCTAGTGAGGGGCTCTGACATCATTCCTCAGCTCTCTCTCATCTGAGTCCCAACGACCCCTTCTAAAAGGGGCTTCTGAGCTTTATTTCCACATCCCTAGCTGTGTGATCATGAGCAAATTGCTTCCACAGTCATAATCTCAATTTGGAAGACAAATACAAATGAGTATAGAAATAAAAACTGATTGCTACCATTACTGTGGCAATCAACTAAAATGAGATATTATACTGAAGTTTAAAAGATAAAGGTTTTGTACATTGATAAACAAACTTAATGTTCTGTTTCTCTTTTCTTTCTTATTTACCTGTCTGTTTTTTCTTACAGCACTGTGGTTTGAACTCAGGACCTCACACTTGAGGACACCAGTTGAGGTATGCCCTGAGCCTTTTGGCTTTGGTTCTTCTTCAGACAGGTCTTTAACTTTTTCTTGTGCCCACCTCACACTGTGATTCTCCTACTTAAAACAGCCCATCTAGCTGAGATTACTGACATGTTCAAGATGTGTGCTGAGATGGAGCTCTTGTTAACTTTGGGCCATGCTGGCCTTGAACTTTTATCCTTCTAATCTCTGCCTCCGGAGTAGCTGAACTTATAGGCATACACCACCACATATTGTGGCATTTTTTTCTTTATGGAACAGATAATATATGAGCATAGTGGGAAAAAAAACAAACTATGAAGAATCCATAGCTTATCTGGGTGCTGATGGCTCACACCTGTAATCCTAACTACTCAAGAGGCTGAGATTTGAGGATCACAGTTAATATAATCTCATGTAGGAAAGATTGTGAGATTTTTTTAAATCTCCAATGAACTACCAGAAAACTGGATCTGTGGCTCAAACTGGTGGAGTGCTAGCTGTGAGCAAAGGTGCTCAGGCACAGCACGCAGGCCCTAAGTCCAAGTCCCATGACCAACAAAATAAATAAATATAAAAGAATCAGAAGGCACAAAATATAAAAGTAATTTTCTTTTCTGTCTGGTATCTATTCCTGTTGCTATCAACCTATTTCTGCTACTATAACAGGTCCCAGAAAACAGGGTAAAGAGGTAAAATAGAGTAAAGAGGCTTATTTCACACATACATGGTTGTAGAGATTTCAGGCCTTGGTGCTGGCATTGACTGGGTTCTTCTAAGAGTTCCATAACAGTTGCCACCATGATGGCAGTAGCACATGTAGAAAGAAGAGATTATATCAGATAGGATGCAGGAAGGTTGAAGTTCCAAAGTCCTATCTAAGGAAATAGTTCCCAATGATGTACACCCATAGGCCCTGCCTCTTCAGATGATCCCACCTGCCTGAAACTCTGCCACACTATGGCCCAATATCTCAATTTATGAAACCTTGGGAAATACTCAAATCACATCCAAATCATAGTATGGTTGAATAATGCTTATAGGTATAATCACATAGACTTTGGCTTTACATGCAGGTAAGTAATATCGAATTAGAAAAAAGATTTGGTCATAGAAAACCAAGGCTAACACATGCCCTAGCTTAACTCTCTTTGGTTTCTCTTGATCAATCTTTTTGTTGTTTTTTTTTAATATTAGGGCTTGAACTCAGGGCCTTATGCACTAGCTCAGCTTTCTTGTTCACAGCTGGCATTCTACTATTTGAGCTGCATCTTTATTTTTACCTTTTTTTTTTTTACTGGTTTATTGTACATGGGAGACTTTTAGTGAGATGTTGATTTTTCTGTTCAAGTGGAATTTGAACTCCAGTGGACTAAGTTTCAGCCTCCTGAATAGCAGCGATTACAGGCATAAGCTAGCTATCAGTGCCCATCCTTTGAACCAATTTTACACACAAAAAAGAAACTCTTCATTGTCTAAATTATAAATATAACTTAAATCTTACTAGTAAATTATGTTAAATTTCTTCTAAAATTGTCACCCCGAAAATGACCTGCTTCCAGTATAATCGAATGTGCTATTTTTCCTGGTAAACTTTTCTATTACTTTCCCTAAAAATGGCACCAGCACTTCCTTGGAAATATGTTCCTCTTCTTATTCAAATGGAGTAACCATTTCTGTTCTCAGTCAGGAAAGACTTTTCTATCGAAGTAGGAAGAATAATGAAGCATGTCAACTAATATGCTTGGAGAAATTAAAAGCTTTTTAGTTTCAAGATATCATGGATTTTGTATATGTGAGTTCTTTTGTATATGTGAGTTTTCTAAGTATTCAGTACTCTTATTTGAAATTGAAAAGAGCAACAGACTCATATTAATAAACTATGTTCACTTCAAGTAAATTTGTTAAGACAAAATGTATATCTATATCACAAGATTTTAAAAGTTAATTGAAAGTATGTAGCTTTCACATATGTCAAATGGATAATGTCTTGTCATTGTACCAAGGATATTAGAATACCCTTCAGAACTCAAGCTGGACTAAAAAAAAATAAACAAGTAAATAAACCAATTGTGCTCTCTTATTTTTAAAAATTCTTTTCTTTCTTTTTTTTTTTTTTTGCCAGTCCTGGGCTTTGGACTCAGGGCCTGAGCACTGTCCCTGGCTTCTTCCCACTCAAGGCTAGCACTCTGCCACCTGAGCCACAGCGCCCCTTCTGGCCATTTTCCATATATGTGGTGCTGGGGAATCAAACCGAGAGCTTCATGTGTAGGAGGCAAGCACTCTTGCCACTAGGCCATATTCCCAGCCCCTATTTTCTTTTCTAAGAATGGAGATAGCTGATATAAGGTACCTTATTCAAGTAAATAAAGTGGCTAGATTAGCAAAGAAAGGGTGATTATAACATGAAAACTCATAATCATGATAAAATAAAAAAATCTTACCCAATTCTGAATGTGATTTCCATTAAATGTAATTGTTTTTATTTTATCATGATTACAAACTTTCATGTTTCACTCACACCACAAAATATTATGCTTTCTTTGCTAATCATAATTGACTGGCCCTTCCTGCTTTAATTATGACTTCCTATGCCACAAGATAAAATAAGAAAAATACTGAGACAAAGAAAGAGATATTAACCTTATTATGAATTTTTTATTATAAACCTGTTGAGAATATTAGAAGATCCATTAGCTTAGGAATGTCCTAAAATAATCATACCATTAAGTAGGTAAAAACAAAGCACTACTTATTAAATTTCATGCGAAGAGAGGTGGAAAATATCAGAGCCTTGAATCACTTAGCTAGGTGAGAGGGGTAATTAAGAGCAGGAGTATTTGAAAATATATAGAGAGCCAAATAGAAAATAAAGGAGAATGAATGATCAAACTTGGCTTTTTAATTTAGCTAATTAAACATTTTCAAGATATTTTGACAATTTTATTCACTATCTGACTATATAACTACAAAAATTTGATGTGAACAGTAAGTTGATTATGCGTAATCTAATGTCATGTAAAAATTATACAGGGGTAAGATAGAAGGGAATAATATAAGGAATGCCCATTGATCCAGGTGTATTGTATTCATAAACTGACCTGTTGAATTGAAGCACCTTTGTACAACTACTTAAAGATAGTAAAAATAAATAAGAAGTAAAAGATAAGCCAAATTCCAAAAGACACAGTATATGTTAGAGTATTAAATGAATGAATATTGAGATCAAATAATTTACTTAGCATTTGGAGGGCTTAAAATGCTTTCAAAAGTATTTTACTTGCAATAAAATTTAGTAATAAAGTCTTATCGTACTTGGATCTTAGAAGAAATGGCCTTACAATTTCAATGATATAATTCTAGTGGAAGTTTTCCCTATGCTTCCAATTATAAAATTGTGATCTCTGGAGAGAGATTAATAGTATAAATAGAATAATACTCTAATGATATTTTTCTAAAATGAAACCATTTCTAAAATAATAATTAGCCAATTAAAGAGAAAAGCACAGCAAGAGAAAGTACAAAAATTAATCTGATCATTTAATAGCACAAATTGCTCATGATCTGAATAATTTAAAAGGGTAAATGAAAAGTTGCAAATATGCTAAGATATATTTTGGGAAAGAATATCACATTGCTAGACTAAATTGAATTTTATTCATATATTTCAGTAGACCAGATCCTTCATTGCCCTCAGGCAAGTGCACAATTTTTCCAGTAAACCACTTTATTACATTTCTAAAAGATGTCAAGTAGTATTTCTCACTGTTGGACAACTCCTGCCTCTATATTTCACAGGATTCTAAAAGAAAATTAAACAACTTTTTGTTGTTGTTGCTGCTGCTGTTATTTATACCCTACCTTGAAATAAGGAGGGCCAGCATTTCTCACTCAGTTGACTTAAGTAATTTAGGCTATGTTATTATATACATATTTCCTACAAAGTTGGTTCTCCAGAAAATGTAATTATTCCTGTTATCTTCTTTCAGTTTGCCAATAATCCTCACTTGACCCAAACTTTCTCAGCAGAAATGACACAAATTGAAACTATGCCCCTATCAGAGATGGCCTCTCCCTTAGAGTTTATCATATTCAATCTGCCCATAATATTGCAAAAGCTGTCACTTACTACCCTCTAAAAACTGCAAGTTTATTTTTAATTTGTTATCCAGCACCAGTCATTATTCATTCATCAAGAAGACTCTCAGGCACTACAGCTCTTTGAGTTTCTTTCTCCTATTGAATTACTAGGATGTTATCATATTTTCCAGATGGATTCATTTGCATTTTCAAGAAATAAATCTCACTCTGAAATTTATTGCCTATATATTGTAATCTAAATGTATTCGTACAGCATGAATCCATATTTGCATTTGTAGATTCATAGTTTGTTTTAAACACAAGTGGCAATAAGTCTTATAGTGTTGAGTAGTTCACATAACTTTGAAAGTCTAAAAAGAATGAAAGCATGTGCATACTTTGTGCTTTGCAGTCTTGGGTTAAATTTGACACAAATTAATACTCTTAAACAGCCACACCATGAAGTTTTTTTGTTGTTGTTTGTTTTGTTTTTATTGGAATTACCAGATACTAGGTAGAAAGATGCTTGTGAGTGTCAAGATAAACAGTAGAAATTTCAAGACAATGTTTGTGTGGTTCCTGTCCTGAAGAAACAGAGGAAATTTCTTTTAACATTACTTCCTCTTCTTTGTCTTTGTTAAGGAGTTCTGTGCTTTCTGGATCAACAGATTAGTACCATTCATGAAAGCATTAATCTATCACAGACTACTATGATTTGGTCCAGCTGCAATTTATTTTAATTAATTTGTTCAATACTTCTTGGGGCCAATTGAATAATAGGTCTAAAATCCTTAATGAAGGAACAATAACACTAGAACTTTCCAAAAACTAAGAAGATAACTGCAAAATACATAGGAGAATTCCACCTAAAATCATTTCTGGATTCCAAACACTTCATTTATAAATGTGTTGGGCAACATAGTAGTTCAGGAGTTCAGTACTAGCTCTCTAAGTAAACTAGAATATCATATAGGAAAATGAATTATGGAACCCAATATTAGGACTACAGTGAATACACAAAGTTACTATGTGTGAAGTATTATGAAGTACATGAGGAATTTGAATATTAAAATGAAACATAAAGCTTGAATTACTTAGTTCCCCTTTTCAAAATAAGTAAAAGTACACTAAGGGAAATAGTTGTATTTAGAAAGTTAACAGTGAAAGATTAAAGGTCTATCCATGTGGGTGACTAATTTTGACTTCTCTATTTCTGCAAGTCCAGTATTATGCGCATTGCTTGCTTATTTTTCACTATTCTCACCAAGTACCAATTCTCAGCCCTATGTTTTGGTAAAAAATATTTTAGTTTCTCCAAGGCATTATCAGCAATCAGTTAACCTGCCAAATGTTTTCCCTATTTGGAAGTAAAAATAAGATTAGAGAATGTTAAATACTTAACATTTTGTGGACTTAAATAAAATTACTCACCAATAGAATTAAATGTCAAAAATAAAGTACTCACAATATCAAGCTCAGCCACATACAGAATTTGTTGTAGGCTAATGGAAGTCTAAGGCATAAATCATTAATCCTTAGATTACACTGGACTTCTATTTTACCAAGAGTGCGTTAGTAAACTGTGATGGAACCAAAAGAGTAGCTTCCAATGGGAAAATGTGAACAGAAGAAGACCAGGCACAGACTCGCGCACTCATGTTCCGTGGGAGACAGAGTCACTGAAGTTCTTCACTCCTTTCTCTAGAGGTATATAGCCTTATTAGTTTTGAAACCAACATTATTCATAGCTATCAGAAATGAAGTACAGGTTGAGAATATCTGAAGATACACAAGAGCATGAATTTAGAACATTATTTTTAGGAATTCTTCACATGGAGCACTTTGACTATACCAAGCTTGATTTAATTGAAGATCTGAATTCAATTCCAAAGTAAAAGTGAATGTATAAGATCCATGGGAAAATAAACTTACAGGGAAGACTATTTGTTAGTCACATAAGCATTCTTAGAAATAAGGCAGAAAGAAACTCAGAAGGAAGTAATGATTAGCATTCGGAGATAATTTTTTCAGTCATAATCTCTTTTCATATTTAAAGCTATGGTGTGAAATAAAGGCCTTATATTATAGTATGCATCAGTAGAAGTTTTAAAGGGAAATGGTTTATGATTTATTTATGGTCTCTTTTCTGAAAAAGCAAATGATTTATTTCAAAATACCATGTTGTATTTTTACAAGGCTGCAGTGATTGTATTCATTATTCTTTTCAGAGAGATAACAAAATAGTGAAGAACTAGAGGGAAAGATATTAGGGGGAAAGGGCATCTCAGTAAGGTCAACTCTCAAGCTACCTTTCTCCTACAAGTACCTTACGGAAATTCTGAGTAGAACTTTCAACTGACTCTGAGATAAGATTTCAGCCAACTCTTGGGGTTAGGCAGACAAAACAGTAAAGCTTAATCTATAGGTTTCAGTGTATGCCATGAAAACCAAGAAGTATAGTACACACACACACACACACACACACACACACACACACACGCACTTAGGCACAGCATAATAAAATGACTAAGAATAGAAACAAAGAGAAAAAAATAAAATAGTCATAGCACAAAAGAAGACATTACCTTCAAGTGGGAGTCAGACTCACAGCTAACCTCATAGAAACTGTGGACACCATAATGTAATACAATGGCAAATAGCTTTCAAACATGAAACAAAAATAACCATCATATTCAAGCAAAGAAATTCTATCAGTAGGCTACATTAAAAATATATAAGGAAACATTATTTAGAAAAATAAAAATGGTTTCAGTTGGATTCAAGTAGAAATAAAGGACAAAAGAAAAGTAAATATTTGAGTAAGTGCTAGTGATATATGAACTGAAGTAATAAATACAGTAAGTAATGATTATAGTTCGTTATGTAGATTTTACAGAGAATTATAACACAAGGCATTTAAGTTGAATGGGGAGAGGGAATTATGTTTCTATATCTGAGAACCTGTTAATTTTAGACATTGGTAAGATGAGGAGATATCTTGCTTTGGGACAGCCACAGTACTAGATAGAAAACACCATTCTGGTTGGGAAGGAAGATAAATAAAGTGATGAATTTTTTTATGAGGTAGACAGAATTTTCTGCATTGTTGAGAATGAAGTTGGATGGATAGTAAAAAAAAAAAGAAAAGAAAAGCTTTTTTAAGTAGCATGGGCTGTACACTAACAATACTGAAAAGGTAAAATGCATTTTATGAAAATGACAAACTTTTGTTCATCAAGGAAAAGCATTATGAGAGAAAAAACCAAACTCACAGTAGTATAAGCTATTTGCAAAACTTATCATTGATGAAGACCGCCCTCTGTAATATTTCAAAACATGTCAAAAACATAAAATGGCAAATCAACGAAAACCTGGGCAAAAATAAACAGATACATTTCACAACAGAATATCCATCTAATCACCAGACACATGTTAAGATGATCACTATGTATTCTCTGTTGCCAGCCAAGCATCATTTGCATCCACTTTTCAGTTCTCTGCATCACAGAAGGAGCCCTGAGACTCTAGTTCACAATTTTCTAATCAAAATCAAAATCACTCCCTGGCTTAAAAATGAAAGGAAGCACAGCCAGCAGGGTGGAATGGACAGAAGCCTGAACGCTCAGGATGAACAATTCTAGGTATTTGCTAACTAAACTCCATGCACCTGTGTGCCAGAGATGACATACAGGAATCCACCAAAACTCTGTTCATCACACAAAAACAATGGGAATGACCCAAATGCCCTGCTAACAATATCGGGTGGAGACAAGGTCTCACAATATAGTCCAGAATGGTCTCAAACTCACTATGTAATAGCTCAGACTGACCTCAAACTTACAACCTTCCTGTGTCAGCCACCTAAGGGCTAGATTGGAGAGATATTCCACCATATCAATTCTTACTTGCCTTCTTAAATTATCTTTTTTTAAGTTTTTAATTTGTTACTTTATTTTTTGTGCCAGTCCTGGAGATTGTACTCAGGGCCTGCTTATTGTCTCTGAGCATTTTTTATTCACGATTAGCACTCAACCATGAGCCACAGCTCCACTCTCAGCATTTTTTTTTTAGTAGTTAATTGGAGATAAGAGTCTCATGGGCTTTCCTGCCTTGTCTGTCTTCCAATCATAATCCTCAGATCTCAGCCTCTTAAGTAGCTAGGTTTACAGGTATGAGCCATCATGCCAGACTAAAATTTTATTTTTATCTTTAAGTAGTTGCACAAAGGCATTGTTGTTCAACAAAGCAGTGTATGGATACACCAAATCTTGATCAACCTTTTAATTTTTTTCTTCCTTGAAGCTACAAGTACATGATCTGTATTCAAGTACAAAGAGAAAAATTCAAAACTGAATAATGCAAGAATAATAGAGAAATTTAAAAACCTAACCTTTGTACTGTCTTCTCTACCTAAGGAATTTCTACACATACATCAATGTTTGCATAATTATCACTTCTGTTAGCTCCCTTGGCTACCAAAACCAAATATGATTTTAGTATAATGCCTGGATGCAAAAATCAAAACCCTAAGTAATAGGGCTGCATTTTCATTTCTTTTGTTTTGTTTTGTTTTGGCACATATACTTTTCCTAAGAAGACTTGAGAGTTCTAGAAGGAAAACAAAATGCACCTGTACGAGGGGGACAACCTAGGAGAAGAGAGGTTTCTGTGCACCAAGGTGGTGGCTGAGACAAATAGGTTATTGCTCCAGTTTTCTCTCTGACAAGGAAGATGCATACTCCAGTAGTCAGAGTCACGGTTTCCATGTCCCCAGGTGGGACTCCTCAGCTTCAGGGTGAATGCTGAGTGAAAATACTGATGGTAAAAAGCCAGCAGCAGCAGTTTAATTTACTGTTCTCTTGGGTCAGTGGGGGTCCCTGATGCCCACTGGTGGAGACTGCAAAATAAACTCCACTTGGCAGTTTTACTAAAATGTCTCTTTACCTTCTGCCCCCGAAGTTGCCTCTGTGCCATCTTTGCCCCACTTCCTAAGCTCCTCTTTAGCCTAGACTCTTAAAGTTGCAGCCAAAACAGAGTCTAACCCTCCATTTTCACTCCTCACTGTAAATGGGGGTCGTGTGTGTGTGTGTGTGTGTGTGTGTGTGTGTGTGTGTGTGTGTGTGTGTGCAGGTCCTGGGGCTTCAACTCAGGGCCTGGACATTGTCCTTGAGCTTTGTTGCTCGAGGCTGGCTCTTTACCACTTGAGCCACAGCTCCACTTCCAGTATTTTTTTGGTGGTTAATTGGAGATACAGCTCTCACTGACTTTGCTTACTGGGCTGGCTTCCAATCATGATCCTCAGATTTCCTGAGGAACTCGGGTTACAGACACAAGCCCAGCAACTGGATCATTTTTTAAACCTCATAAGGATGGAGCCTTGTCAAAACCCCATGATTGGTCTGGGAATGTGGCATAGCAGAAAAGCACTTGCTTAGCATGTCTCAAGCCCTGGGTTCAATTCCTCAGCACCACATACACAGAAAAAGCAGGAAGTGGCACTGTGTCACACGGGGTAGGGTGTCAGCCTTAAGCAAAACGAAGCCAGGGTCAGTGCTCAGGTCCTGAGCCCAAGACCCAGGACTGGAAAAAAATAATAACCACAATGTTTCCAATATGCTTAAAACAGAAGTCCACAGTTCTTTCATGGTCTGAGAGTTCCAAATGTTTCATGTTTGCTTAACCTCTAACATTGTCATCCATCACCTTACCCTTGCCCCTTGTTAGACAATTCCAATGCATGCCAATTTCAGCAACTTATTTTTCTTTCTGCTGCATTACCTTAGCATTGAATCCCTGTGGTTTTCACTCTTTTCTCTCCAGGGACACTTTGCTTAGTCTTCTACTCTCATTCCTCTCATTCCTCTGCCCATTTATTTTTACCTCTAGCATTTATCACCATATAACTCTGCATTATCCATTTTATATTTTATTATCTTGACATATGTTTTCATTCCTCTTTAGAATGTGGCTGCTGTGGTTTCCTATCTTATTGCATGTATCCAGAATAGCGCATCACATAAAGTAGATAATTCAATAAAATTTAGTAAATGCATGAATAAATAAAATAGACTCACCCCTACTTAAAAAATGTCTATAGACAAAGGCCTCCTGATTTTCTCACAAGGATGACTTTCCTACTGGCTAGATGCTCCATCTCCTCTTTAGTGTCTTTTACAAACCTAAGGGGCTGTCCTGGATCAATTGCTATTCTTTTGTTTTGTTGTTGTTGTTTGTTGGTCATTGAGCAGAACTTAAGACCTGGGCACTGTCCCTGAGCTCTTTTGCTCCAGGCTAATGCTCTACCACATTGAGCCACAGCTCCACTTACAGTTCTGTGGTGATCAATTGCAGATGAGCTCTGGACTCATTCGGAACTGATATCCTCAGGTCTCAGCTTCCTGAGTAGCTAGTATTATAGGTGTGAGCTTCAGTACCTGGCTCAATTGCTATTTTTAAAGATGTTTCAAGATAGCATTTCACTATACCTTTCCTTTGAATCATTCCTACTTAGAAACTTCTACACTATGTTCTCTATTCTCTATGTACTTAGTTTCTGCTCATCTATCAAATTTATCTAAACTCCATCTCTTTTTTAAAGTTCTCTTCCAAAGATTGAAGTTTTCTTCCATTTGTAACAAATATGCTTTACATTACTACTCTGAGCTTGTGCCCATACTTACAATTCTGAAATAATGTATATTCCTTGTTTCCAGCCTGGAGAGAAATTGCCCAGCTAGGAACCTACACATAAGTAGAACTTCAGCCTAAATGCTAAATAGATTCCCAGCCCCAGAAACCCTTGGTTAATTTCAACCTTATTCTCCATCTAAGGGGTTTTTCAGATACTTCTGTTTTACTCAAGTCTACACCTAAAATCCAGTACTTACCTTCATCCTTAGCTCTACCTAGGACATTTGAAAACATGCTCACTAACTAGCCAAATCAAAGCCATTCATGGAAGAAGGATACTTTCTTAATATTTCCGAGGAACAATACAAATAAAACAATGAAATAAAAACAAATTCACAGCTCAAGAAACTAGCCTTGCAATCCAGTACAAGAAAAAAACATACTAGCTACTTCTAGGTCTTCAAGGAGAGACAGAGAAGTCACTTGCAAGTACATTTGATTATTACACTGCCATTCTGCTTTTAGCAAATATGAAGCAGGCCTGCATAGGAAGAAGCATCCATAACTGTTGAATGCTGCCTTTCTCTGTGACCCTGAGCCCCAATTTCCTCATCTTCATAGTTCACTGGACCATAAGAAACTCAGTAGAAGGAACAATGCCTGAAAATTGAGAAGAATGTGGTTGAAATTTTACTGGATTCTTCAGGAGATTCACAATTGTGGATAAGCCGATTCTGAAGACCGTCTGCTTCTAAATTAGAACTCAAAATCCTCATGAGCAATAACTGTGAGCAACAACCACAAGAAACATCTAATGATAAAGGCTGGACATAACAAGGGAAGTGTAGTTCCAGCTAGAAAGTGTAATAGAGGGAGTGAATGTGGACCAAGTACATTATGTGCATGTAGAAGACACCACAACAACTTCCCTCCCCCTTGAACAACTGATGTGTGCTAGTAAAAATGAAGAGGGGAAAAGAACATGGACAATGCCCTTGGTGCCTGGAAACCAGTTGCTGTGCTTGATGTTGAATGATGTACGCATCTTAAATTTCATGCTAGGGTGCCTTGCTGAAGCCTGTGCCAAATGTTTTTTCTCAGGAATGCATCACAGGATGTGGATAATGTCCCTACAATTCCAAAGCAACAACTTCCCCAATGACATCTACCTAAACAATCTAAGGAATGTGCGTGCCCATTTTATAAGTCAGACATTCCTGTTTGAGCCTACAGGAATTTCAGGTTATTTGAAAACTCACAAAGAATAGACACATGGAAACCTATATCATTCACTGAAAAAAATTATAGCCACCTGATGGAGATGAAGCAGAGGCCACTGTTCAGAACATATTTATCCAACAGATTAGATTCCTTCTCCATCTAACTTACATCTTGTTTGCAATCCCATCATGGTGGAGGGGGGTGAAGAGAGGGAAGCTGAATAACTTTTTGGGGTACAAGGTTTCATATTTTTAATTTCAACATCCTATTGGAAATAGAATATTTATATCATTATTCCTTATTTGGTCCATGCTCTATCTTTCATTGTTCAGTGTTTTAAAACTATTTTTCTAGTAGCCAGACTATACCTGCAGTGCTATTTCTACTATTGTCTTTCTCCTCATACCTTATTTCTTATATTTTTAAAATCTTGGACTGTTTCAGGAAATACAATAAATCCAAATAAATATATTCAAGCTAGAAAGTTTCCTCTATCCCCCTCCCGCAAACCCACTCTATTAATCATATGGATTTCATTTAAATAATCAAAGAAAACTACTCAGGGTTTTCTCGCTTTTTTTGCAAATATTTATTTTTTTTAAAAAAGAAGGATGTGTCTACCTTGGTTGTTTTGGTAATTAAAGAATGAAAGGAAGATGATTGGTTATGTTTTATTAGAAGAGTTCTGTCAATGTTGGTCCCAGTGCAATTTTCCTCTGGCATGAGTTATAAAGCAGACTTGATGGATCCGCACTGCTGTTGACATCGCTCATACGAGGGCTCCTGGAGGTGCTCACTTGTGGTCTTCTTTGACTCTGAGCAATCGCTTAAAAGCAGCCTACTTGGAGCCAGACGTTGGTCTTCTCTCATTGCCTAGGATGCATTGATCTTTGGGAAGGAATGTGACACAACTCTGAGCACAAGGTAAGTGGGATTTCACACAGAAATACATCACATCCCAGCCCCATGAAACACAGAGAGAAAGTGCACCATGTGGGATTTCTCTTAATCAGACAGGAAATTCTTTACAAGCCCCCTCCCAACTGTCAATATCTATCACCCAAAGAACTAGGAAAGCCTTAGGCAAGCAACAATTACTTCAGAGTCAGCAGCCTGGCAGGTTCACTGACACCCACCACTGGAATGGATTCCGTCCAGATGTTATAAATGTCTTCCTTCTAAGCTACCTGATATAAGTGCCTGTCTCTTACCATCTCTCTCTTCATATAGAGAATAAAAATAGAGAAATTGTTGAGTCACTCTTGGGAAAGACTAAGTGCATTTTAAGGTGGTCTCAAAATAAGGACTGCTCAAAAGTTGATGGCCTCTCCTGAAGTACAGCTTCACATACTTTATGATTGTGCCCCTGGATTCAAGAAAGCCATGTGCTATAGCCTGAGGCAACATATGTCAGCAATTTTCTTCACTCATTCTTTTCTCATTCCACTGAATCTATTGGTTGTCTCTAAAGCCCTCTCAACCCAATAATTTGAGAGACAGTTGGACTTATTTTTATCAAAATTAGTTTATGCCTTTCAAGAGAATAGAGAAATATTATTTTACTGGTGTCATCTGGTTAAAAATCATGATTGTTACTGTAGGCTTTTTTAGAACTTTGTTTTGCACTGACTTTGGAGTGGGCACAGATATTGCCTTTAGGCTTCAGAAGGGAAGGAAGTAAATAAGTCCTCTCTTTACTCATAGTTATCAGATGAACATCCTTTCTTTTTCATTTCCAGTAAAAATATATATAATGGAACTACCATCTATAAATGTCATCCTCTTCAGAGCACCTGGTTCATCGATTTCTAGCCCACATTTGTAACTTCATCAAGGTCTCAGACTGAGTCGTGGTCATCTTACCTCCACTGTGATAATTCTATGTGATACAAATGTGCACACAATTTAATTCATTTATTACCTAAATATTTGCTTTTCCTAACCCTCATTTGTTAATTGGAAGCTACAATATTTGTGCTGCAACCATACACTGGCAAGAGGATGGGCAAATAGGGAAGAAGAATGCCCACAGAAGTGTGTGGAGTGCCCAGCGCAATTTGCAGGAATTGGTATCGAAATGTAACATTCAAGGAGTGTTTAAGACCTAACAAAAAAGATGATGAGAAATATGGAATGGATGAGAGGTGATAGTAAAAAAGGCAGAGGAAATCCTAGATGGTACAGACATCATAAATAAAGAGAAGGAGTTGAGAATATAACTTACTATTAACTTAGACATTTGGAGAGATTGGGAATAAGAAATGAAGATCAAAGTGGATAAGGGCATGATCTTTGAATCTGTAGCGCTAAATAATTTTAATCTTATTAGTCACTGGTGCTAAATTATCACAAGCTAGTGAATCAAAAATAACATTTTCTCCATTCAGAAATCATTGCTGTCAACAAACATACAGGTCTTCCACCTTAAGCAATATTTCACTTCTCTGAAGATATTTTTATTCTGTCACTACTCAGAGTTAGTGCAGTTGTCATAAGGTTCAAAGCTAATATAACTGACTCCACTGCAGATGAAATCACAAATAGCTGGTCCCCAAGTTACATTCATGTCTATCTATTTTGGACAAAATAACAGGACAAAATTCAGGAAATTATGAAGGTTTACGAAGCTCGAGGCAGGGAACCAAGATTTCAAAAATATAATTGTTATGTCACAGATTCTTTTATCTTTGTGTTTCTTAATTATAAAGACTATGGAAGACTCTCACAAATGATGCTGTTTAAATAATCTATGAAAAGTAGAAGTCTTACAACTCCTCTTGAGGATAGATTGTCTGATTTGATATATTGCTCCTATAAGAATGGTATGCATTGATGTATATGTCCTCTAAGACATATATTCTCTAACAACTGTCTAGGCCATGAAGACTCCATCCTCAGGAATGCGAGACTTGGAGGAACATCCTTGCAAGAGTGCTATCTGGCTCTTACATCTTTTCTACCGTGATACGGAATTCACTCCTGCCATGTAATGGATCAATCAAATGAATTTTCAAGGCAAAGAACTGACCTTACCAGACAAATCATTCAAATTATTCAAATAATAACATATGTATCATTATTCAGAATTACATTGTTCACTAAATAACAATTACTTTTGTTAATTGAAAAATGTTCCTCTTCAGTTGTGTAGTGGTGGTTCCTGCTTGCAATCCTAGATAATCAGGACTGTGAATTAACCTGCAAAAAGCTAGTCTGTAAATGTGGTTCATGTAGTAGAGTATCAGTCATCAGCAAGATTAAGAAGCACAAGTTCAAGTCCTAATATTGTGAACAAATAAAAAAATATCCTCCTCAAGTTTATTTTTTTAAATAACCTGATAGTCCTAAATTTTTCTAAATGATTATGCAAATTTTTCCTTATTCCTGAAGTCTTCAAAGAAGTATATAAATGATAACTATTATTTTCTACATTCCTTCTATGGACTAAATGTTTCAATATTTATAAAACAAATGTTCAAATACCATCCAAGAATCCTGTGTCATGACAAAATGTCAACAGACATGCTCAGTCTTGCTGCTTTGTCCAGTTTCCTCTAATTAGGAAAATCAGGCCTATTGCTTTGTGTTGGATCAATTTCTACCACAAAATTGTAGGACATAATAATGACGCATTTCTCCCAATAAAGAAGCATTTTTCCCAAGAACCCATGCATCCTTGGTTTAAATATCCTATAGTCACTTCACATAGGCTAAGTCTTGTCCTTCTCAAAAGATACCTTTACATTCTCTTTTTAAAAATTTTATTGTCAAGGTGATGTACAGAGGGGTTACAATTACGTATATAAGGTAATGAGTACATTTCTTTGTTGAACATATTTACCCCCTCCCTCATTTTTCTCCTACTTTCCCTCCCCCCTCCAACAACTCTCCCCAAGTTATAAAGTTCATTTCCCACACAGTGTCTTGTGAGTTTTGCTGTTGCCTTTGGTTCACTGGTAGCTGGATAGTATGTCTCTTGAGAGCCATTAGGATGGAGAAACTGAAAAAATCCAATAAACCCACTGGTTCTTTCCCTGTACCTAGGGGTGAGCCTAATGTCAGTAAGGGCAGCAAGGTTGACAGTAGGCAAGAAGAGGCATGGACAAGAAGAAGCAGAATGTGCGGGTCATAATCCCCGCATGGAAGTCTGAGACCTTCCTCAAATAAGTGGGTGAAACATGCTCTGGTTGAGCTTTGGCTTTCAACATAAGATCTGAGAAACTCAATAGCTTTTTTAAGGCCCAAGGACGTAAGAACCACTAGAAAACAGCTTGGAAAGTGATTTGCTCTGATCCCAGAAAATAATGGCAAATCCTTCAAATCATCTAGTCTCAAGACTTGCCTAACAAACTCGAATACATCCTATATGTCCTTTCTACAAGCAATCAAGTCTGTAATCAATTTCACATATTGTGTTCCACCTCTTTCGCTTCTTTAAGTCAAGAATTTTAACATTAATCTTTATTTCTACACTGGTACTGACTTTTTGATAAAACTAGTTGCATTTCACATTCTGATTTACCTAGATGAATTAAGCATGATAATTAGTGGTGAAAGCAAAATGTAGTTGGAAATTGAAGAAATTAATCTTGTGGCTCAGAGAGTTTGTAGAGGAGAAAAAGGAATTTAGCTAGGACCTTGAAAAACAGGTATAAAATATCAAGTGCTTTTAAAAGGAAAATTTTAGAGCCAAGGGCCTAAGAAAAAGTCTATGTAGGAATTGTTGGAGAGTTGGAAGAGAAGGTAATATATTAATCAGAATGCTTCAGGGAAACAAAACAAGAAGCTTATATGGACATGGAAAGGAAGAGATTTATTGTGAGGATTCTGCAAGTACAGCGGACAAGCAGTCTGGAGATCTGTCTTGTATCAGCTAGAAAACCTGCAGTTCCAATGATGTAGCTGCAGTTTAAGCCCCAAAGCCAAAGAATCCCAGACACCAATGGCATAAATCCCATTCCAATCTGAAGGTCCCAAATCCAGGATCCTTGGTGCTGGAAGGCAGACGATCTGAATGCTGCAGTCCAAAGACAACAATATATCGTTTCAACAAATATATCTTTTCTCTACCTTTTGATTCTGTTTTGGCCATCAACAAAATTAGGAGATGACTAGCCATGCTTCAGGGAGTCAATTTCTTTCTCAGTCCATATATGCAACTACTAATATTTGGGAAACACACTCATGGACCCCATAAATATTGTCCCAGCATTATGCAGATATCCTATAAGGAATCTTGGAGGGGTTGACACCATTGTTTTTACTGATCTTTAAAGGTAATCTTTAACGTCATTAAGAATATCTAAGACGAGGGCTGGGGATATAGCCTAGTGGCAAGAGTGCCTGCCTCATATACACGAGGCCCTAGGTTCGATTCCCCAGCACCACATATACAGAAAACGGCCAGAAGCGGCGCTGTGGCTCAAGTGGCAGAGTGCTAGCCTTGAGCGGGAAGAAGCCAGGGACAGTGCTCAGGCTCTGAGTCCAAGGCCCATGACTGGCCAAAAAAAAAAAAAAAAAAAATTTCCCCAGATTATTGCTTATCTGTATTTTTTTGTCAGTCCTGGGCTTGAACTCAGGGCCTGGTCTCTGTCCCAGAGCTTGAGCTCTACCCCTTAAACCACAGCACCACTTCCAGCTTTTTCTGAGCAATATATTGGAAATAAGAGTCTCATGGACTTTTCTGCCTGGGATGACTTCAAACTGTGATCTTCCGATTTCAGCATCCTGAGGAGCTAGGAATATAGCTGTGAGCCACCAGAACCCAGCTAATATCTACTGCATTTTGTAATAAATTTTATAACAAATTTTAAGGCAGATGATATATAAATATATTTATAATATATAATAAATAATGTATGAATTTTTTGGTTTCTTAAATATGAGTCAGAATCTTCTTGGGCCATAATCCTTAATGCAAGTAATGCACTTACATTGAAGACTTTTGGCCTGAAATATGGAAATACTTATTAATTTATATGGAAATACATAAGACAATCAAATGTCCTAAAGTTTACTTGGTATAGATGACTGTTGAGCTTTGGGTAGCATCTGCTTTTCCGTTGCTGATTTGCCACTAAGAGGGTTATCATCCACATGGCACTTTCTGAGGGCAGCATATTTCAATTGCTTTGGCACTAGTACAGAAATAAATCTTAATCTCAGTCTCAAGTTGACATTTCATCTGGCTATTATAAATTACTTGAATTCTTTTACAAACAAATTTGATTTAGGAAACTCTAAGAAGAAGCTGATGGACAGACTGTGACAATGGCCAACTTCTATACTCATTACAAATTTCAGAAATGCATATTCGAATCTTCTCAATATTCATATGATGTGCCTTACCAGAAATACAGTCAAGAAAAAAATTAAACCTCAGTGCATATACCACCTGCTGATACAAAGTATATTTTCAGAAGTGCCAAATGTAAACACAAACAAAAGTTTTATTCTCATAAAATGACTTCCTCCACCCTCCTTCCTACTTCCCTTTTTCCTCGTGACTCCTTTGCCTTCTCATCCTACAGTTTCTCTCCCTCAATCCTTCCCTCCACTTCTTTCTCCCTAATAGTCTCTGTGCTTTACATGCTGCTATATGGAGATTGTGTCTGTAGCTTCATTTGACAACAATTAAATCTAAGTTTGGAAACTAGTATCTAATTAAACCTGCGTTACAAAAGGAAAGAACAGAGACAGAAGTCCAGCCAGCTCTGACTGCAGCCCGTAGACTTCCCTGAAGCTCTGATTTCTGTTATATTTAAATGTAGATCATCACATTGCTTTGTTCACCTGTTTGCATCCTGACACTTCCACCATCACATACAATTAAAAACAAAATAACCTAAAGCTTCAGAAAATCTCAAGTAGATGTTATCTTTATTATTCACTAGTACCATGCCTCATAGGAAATGAGTCATTGGTGTATTTTATGTTTCTCACCAAACAGTTTTATGGTAGTGAAATTATTTGGTCACAGGCAAATAGTTTCCTATCTCCTCTACCACAAAATTATAATGTCCTTTCTATCTTACACAAAATTAAATCTCATTAACAGGCTCACAGTGCTAAAGTAGATGGCATAAATTCTTACATGTGAGCACTTTAGCTCCAAACCACAACTACATTATTTAACTTTTTTCCCCACTCTCCTTTGTAATATTTTATTTTCAGTTCTTTACTTAGGAAAATTATTTCAGCTATATTAACCCTCTTGTCATCCTCCTGTGTTTGCCTCTCCCTTTCCTCCCTGGTCCCTTTCTTTTCTTATATCTATCTTTTAAAATAAAGATTCTGGGGAAGGGAAAAAATAAAGGATTTTGTGTATGAGAAAAATATAAAATACTTGTCTTGGTGGACCTAGCTTATTTCAATTTAACAAACTAATTTCTACTTGCATCCATTTTTATCCAAATGACAAAATTTTGTTTGTTTGAGTAAAATGATTGAAGAAGTTTTGGATTTTATTTTATTTTGTTATAATTTTTATGGTAAAGGTGATATAGAGAGATGTTAAATTTACATAAGTTAGGTAATGAGTATGTTTCTTTTTGAACAGTTCTTTTTGCACTGTTCATTTTTAGACAAAAGTAATAAGCCAGCCCACAATTTCTATATCTGTTCTTCTACTAATGGGCACCGAGGCTGATTGTATAGATTTTCAATTATGAAGTGATAAATGATCATTCATGCTGCTACTATCAACATGGATATGTAGGTATCTCTTCTCTTTCACATACTGATCTTGAGTCCTTCTGGTTTTGGTGCCCAGCTATTTTTTAGTTTTTTTTAAGTAACCTCAATACTGATTTCTCTGGTAGATTCACTAATTGACATTTTTACTAACAATGGGAAAGGTTCTTTCCTCCCATCACTATCTCAATCCTTCACAGCATTTTTGTTTTCTTGATGGTTGTCATTCTCACTGGGATGAGATCCAATCTCAATGTAGGTTCAATCTGCATATCCCCAATAGATAATGATGTTGGACATTGTTTCAAGTATTTGTTGGTTATTTGTGTAGAAGGTGCTTAAAAGCTTATTGGTTTTGCTGAGAAATTTGGCATTCTTACTTGGGCCCACAAACCAGGAGCCAGATAAAGTCATCTTCCATTTTGTATCCATACCCTCTGCCTTGACCATTCTCTCTTGGAGATAGCTTACCATCATCTAGGAAGTGAGAACAGAGTGGATAGGACTAGCTGTCAGGAGTCAATGAATTATTGTAACAATGTCCTCCCTCACTTGACCAAGTAATGTCACCCCACCCCCAAGCCCCCTACACACCCTGTGATCTTGACTTTTTAAAATATGAATACCTTTTGTCCTAGGTCCAGTTCTCCGTATTTATCATAAAGCAAAGATCTGTACTCCATGATGGTTAACTGAAGTGCTCTCTTTGCTACACTCTTCATCAGTCTCTTTACTTTCTGTGTAGAAGCTAATGGCTGGAGCTGACATTTGGAACTCCTGGAGTTTGGGCCTGGGGACGGGAACTCCTTTTTATTTGTATTTGTTCTTTTGCTAACTAATTTATTTCTCTGTTTCTTGATTGATTTATTAGGCCTTTTGGTATTTTATTTATGGAGTTTTTTATATATTCCCAGATAAGTGACGGGTGAAGAATTTTTCCCATTCTGTAGGCTCTCTTCACTATGATAATTGCTTCCTTTGACACTCACTCAAGCTTTTGTTTTAATCCGTTGACTATTTACTGGATTCCTATAAGGTCTTTGTGTATGCCTGTATCTTCAAGTATTCCCCACTGCTTTCACCTAGTAGTTTCAAAGTTTTGGTTTTTACATTAAGCTCTTAGATCCATTTTTAATTGATTTTTATCCAGAGTGAGAAATACGATGGTAGTTTCTTTTTCTTCCTTTCTATTTCTTCAAAATTGTATTTTAAATTCAGGGTTTCGTGCTTCCTAGGCTGGTTGGTGATGAGTTCTTCTGGTTATTTTTTGAACATGTAGTCTAGTCTGGCCAGGATAGCTTAGAACCACAATCCTTTCAATTTTAGCCAACTAAGGACCTAAGACTACAAGTCTGAGCAATTGATGCCCACCTTTAGTTTCATTGTCATACATATGGATATCCAATTTGCCCAGACTTTTTATTGAAAAGGCTTTTGTTTCTCCAATGCATGTTTTTGGCTCTTTGTTAGCAATTAGGGTGTGGTGGTGGTGGTGGTGGTGGTGGTGGTGGTGGTGGTGTGTGTGTGTGTTTCTGGGTCTTCCAGTCTTCACCATTTGACCTAAGTAGGTTTAATAAGAAAAGCCTATTATTAAATGCTATGCTATAACTAAAACTTGTGTATGAAAATCTACTAATTTGACAACACTATTTTCATAATCACTCCAATAGTATACAATCTAAAACTAATGTATTTTAAAAGTTTTGATTCCATAGTATTAGAAGATTAGTATTAATAACAAAATTAAGCATTGCTAATAGGAAAGTAGAATTAGTCAAGAAACATCCCTCAAAATTTCTTAATAGTTATCAAATAACTCCTAAATAATACAACCAAAAAACTGTGATAATAGCCACAACACCCACTATAATTTAAATTATCCTTTAGAAATCATTACAGTGACAACTGTGACATTTCATTCATTGCTAAGCTGTTTGCTATTTTATTTCTAAATGACATCCTAATAAAACTTTATTTTTCCTACTCTTCCATGTTTGTAAATTCTTTTACCAAACCCAGATTCCTCAGAGTTTCCTGCTCGCAGCCAAGCATCTTGTTATACCTCTTTGCAATGTTAATGATGTTCGTGTGTGTGTGTGTGTGTGTGTGTGTGTGTGTGTGTGTGTGTGTGTGTGTGTGTTGGTCTTGGGGCTTGCTTGACCCATGACCTCAGGGCCTGGGTGTTGTCTCTGAGTGTTTTTGCTCAAAGCTAATTCCCTACCACTTGAGCTATAACTTCATTCCTGGATGTATGGTAGCTAAATGGAGATAAGAGTCTCATGTACTTTCCTGCCTGGGTTGGCTTCTTACCCACCATCCTCAGATCTCAGCCTCCTGAGTAGCTAAGATTCCAGGTATGAGCCACAGGCACCCAGTGATAGTATAGCCAAAATATACAACCAAACAAAAGAAAACATAATAATTTCTAAACAGAAACCATTCATTAGTGTGTTTAACTTAAATAGAAAGGCACTTTTTCTCTAGACGTGGCTGCTAATCTTCTCCATAATATCTAATGAGTGTCTAAACCATTAAACTTCAGCCATAGATGATATGATTTTCACTCAAATGAACTCACCTTTTACTATGTTTTCACTTGTAAAAGCAAAGAGTCAACATGTTGTGTCAGTTTTTGTCACTTTGTTTTGTTTTAGCTGTTTCGTTTTGTATTTTTCCTTTGCTTGATCTTATCCTCTAATAGCTACACTACCATAAAACAAATTGTTACAGAAAGGCACCAGATTCGTTTTCATATCTTCCTAATTTTTATTTTAACTTGTTCGTCTATAAAACGAATACTTGGACTAGATGATTTCCAAAATCCTTCCAGCTTGAACATTCCATGTGCTTCAAATTGATGGAAAACAGTGCACTGCCCAAGCATAGAAAACAATTTTCAGGCTCAAATACATTCTTCAAAATTCAAAGCCCAACATTTTCTAACTTACTGTTTTGCCAAGGGGTTTGCATATCCCCTTACTGATGAAGTAAAGGCACTTCCTTTACAAAAGTCTCACAAATTATCAGCAAATATCATTTCACATGTTCACTGGAAGGGTATCAGTGTTAGTGTTATTACCCAACCAAGAGTTAAAACTTAACACAGCTTAAAAGCACTTGTTTGTATTCCACCCATCACACATTTGCCTTTCCATCTTCCCAGACAAGTTACCTTTCCTTCCCCTTACCTCAAATCTTATACACAGTAATGTGTCATTTATCTCAAGAGAAAACTCCTACGGGTGTTTTACTAGAATTTCAGTCAGGTTTACAGCTCACTCATTTTGTTTACTACATTCTTTAATGTATTTCTTGGCAGATGGTAAAAGTGAAGTAATTAAGGAATACAGCTTTATTACTGATTATGGATTGGATATTTATGACCAGAAGGTAATTTATAATCTTTGATTCTAAATACCATTATCCAAAGCAAAATGTTTTATTTACACATTCTAAGGCATAGTAACAAGATATTAGGGTGCACTGAATGAGAAACACAGTTATAAAAGGTTGACATTTGTCCTTAAATTTTCATATTTCAAAGTTCTTAAATAAAAACTTTAAGGCAATGAGACTTTTCATTTTCTCTTTGTTTCAAGATTTTTTTCAAGACAATTGAAAGAGAAGGAAAACAAGTAAGTAATAGAGCTGCTACTCAAGAGAGCAGGCAATAAAGACCCAGGGGTGAAGCCAAATAAATACAAAATTTGAGTAGAAAAGCTTCCCAGAGAGAAAGATGAAGAAGTCACCTAGCATTTCAAAGCCAGAAATCTAGATGTTTTAGAAGGAGGGAAGGAAATCGTAATTTAGAGCCATCTTAGCTTATGTGTTTGAATTTTGTAAGGACCAGTAAAACTAAATCAAAATAGTGAAAATATGACTGGCTTTATTTATGAGGAAAGCTGTAGGTATTGGAATGGCCCAGTAAGAATTCATGGGTACAACAGTCATATCAAAATTGAAAGGAATATTTAGAAGAATCTTATACTACATGAGCACACGTCTTTTCTGTGCAATTTGTCTTTTTATTATGAAAAATGTTCTTATAAAGGCAAGAATGACATGGTTCTTCATTTTGTAGATCATAGTAATAACATAATAAGAACTGAGAATGGAATCTGTTTTCATTTCTCACTTCAGGGCATACATTCTTGAGTAGAATAGCAGGCAGGATTTCCTACTTTCTTAAATCATCCTTTTTTTTTTCTTTTTTGGTTCTTGAAAGGATCATTGTTTCCTTTTAAATATATATTATTTATTCTCACCAGATGCCAGTATAATCAAAATATTATGCTTGTGATTGCTTAATATTTTGGCAGAATAAAATGGTATGATAACCAATAAAATGATAGGAAGAGATGATGGAGATGATGGGTACTGACTGTCCCTCCAGACCTACAAAGTATAAACAACTATTCATGTACCAAACTACCCGCACAAGGACTGACTAAAGCAGGTAAGAGATCATGGTATTTGCTTTTAGTTCAACGGAATGAGAAACCTGACCCACACTAAGCAGATCAGCACTTTCTTCTCAGGGAAGGGAAAGCGCATACTTGAAGTCCACATAACAGAACACAACCATCATAGTGAAACCCCTATTTGAAAAGGCCCTGTGATTTTTCCCAACACAAGTCAAAGACCTGATGATGAAGTTGTTAGTGCAAGTGGCAAAGAGTTTGCCTCCCTCATTCACCTTTCTGCCTCAGGAAGCAGAACAGAAACCAGAATTCCACCTTCTTGGAAAGCAAGGACCAAGTTTTGTCTTAAGTTTGGTTTCAGGCACACAACACTCAGACCAAATTGCCAATAAAATATGTCCAGAAACCTGTGCTCCTGTGGGACAGACTTGAGTGTCTTCTATGTCCATTTGATTCTTTCTTTTTTTTTTTCCAGAGCTGAGGACCGAACTCCAGGCCCCAGGCCTTGTGCTGGCCAGGTAGGCGCTTTTCCACTGAACTAAATCCCCAGGCCCTCCATTTGATTCTTGGGGCATGCTTTCTCCCAATGACTGTGCCACAGGTCCCTAAAGCTATGAGATTCAGAGTCAACTCAGCTTGGCACTCACATTGCTGACTGTGGAACTGGCTTCATCTTCTATTCCTTGCCCTTGAGTGGAACCAATATCACCAGATCAATGTTTACAGCCTCAACTGTTGTACTTTCATGTTTGTTTTTTTAATCAACTACATTTTAAAATATAGAAAGTGACATATGCAAGAAATGCAAGCATTTTCTCACTTCTATATGATCTGTAGAAAAGAATGGGTAGAGGGGAAAATAATTTTACAATTCCTCTCAAAGTTAAAGTTTTTTACTATATGTTAAATTGACTGGAGCAGATACTTGGATTGTACAAGAAACACACAGCAAAAGTTAGCATAGGTGTACCCACAGGCATTAAGAGATGTTAGCTCCCTACTTCCATCATCAACAAAGTTTTTTTAATTTAATCTGATATTGGAGGGAAAATGGCATAGTTCAAGTATAACAATGAATGGCAAGAGGTAAAGAATCTCAGGATCCGAAAGGTATCAGGATGTTTGTGTACAAGTAGAGTGACTGTGGCATCTGAAGAGGGCAAGTAAAAGATTTTTCTGCTGACAAAAACAGCAATAAATCAAGATTATTTTTGAAAAAAAAATTCCTAAACTTCTAAAATATTGACAATCAATCCTGTTCTGGACAACATTGTTCCAACAACTAAAAGTACATTTTCATGCTGAAGGTCAACAGAATCAATCGCACAGGTACAAGGTTGTAAGGCTTCTCAAAGTGAAGTAATTGAAGAGCAATCTCTAACCTTAAAAGCTTTTTCTGGTGACATAGATGTTTCCCTGAAGAAATACTATCAGAGACAGGGTTTCCCTGGAAAACAGCACTTGCTTGCTATTCCACATTCAAGCTTAACATTCTCCCTTATCCACCTGAAAAATATAATAGAGTGATTATTATGTGCCCACTAATAGTGTCTTCCTTTCACTCACACTCTGCTTTACTAATACACATCTCAAGGCAAGAAAGCAAGAAGTCAACAACTTGGTTAAGAGGCACTGATATAGAGAGAAGAGAATCTTTTTTCTTTTTGTTTCTTAAATTTAATTTTTTGTCAAGATGATGTACAGAAGGGTTACAGTTACATATGTAAGGTAGTGAGTACATTTCTTGTCAGTCTTGTAACCTCTTCCCTCATTTTTCTCCCACCTCCCCTCCCCCACCCCACTCCCTGAGTTGCACAGTTAATTTCCAACATATTGTCTTGTAAATACCACTGTTACACTGGTTGCTTTGCCCTTTGCCTCACCATTTTGATGCTCCCCTTCCCTAATTTAGATAAACATATAAACAATACTCACCATACCAAAATCTTATACAGTGACAACAGGAGATAAATCACAGGAAAAAAAAATGAAAGAAAAAAGAAATCATTTCACATAATACATTAAAAATAACAACAGCAATGATAAACCACTTATTTCCATATCTTGGAGTTCATTGCATTTAGTATCATCTTATATGATCATATGAACATAGCTATTAAGCTATAGTGATCCTATGCTAGGAGTATCCTAGACATATACTAATTACTACCAGTGAGGGAAACCATGGAATCTATGTTTCTTTGCATCTGGCTCACTTCACTTAATATGATTTTTTTCCCAAGTCTTTCCGTTTCCTTACAAATGGGGTCATGTTATTCTTTCTGATGAAAGCATAAAATTCCATTGTGTATATATACCACATTTCTTGATCTATTCGTCAACTGAAGGACATCTGTATTGGTTCCATATTTTAGCTATGGTAAATTGTGCTGCAATGAACATGGCTGTGCTGTTAGCTTTAGTAAGGCCTTGTCTGTGATCCTTTGAGTAAATACCCAGAAGTAGGGTTGCTGGGTCATAGGGAAGCTCTAAGTTTAGTCTTTTGAGGAATTTCCATACTGTTTTCCAGAAGGGTTGAACATGCTTACACTCCCACCAACAGTATAATAGCATTCCTTTTTGGCCATATCCCTCCATCATCGGTTGTTAGTTTTCTTGATAATGGCCATTATAATTGGGGTAAGGTGGAATAGAAGAGTATCTTAACATTTGCTGGAAAGGTCAAAGCTTTGAAAAAGTTAAACTAGGCACAAAGCAAGTGGAGATCTCAGCCATTTTTAAAGCAAGCTGAATAATGTTATGCAATGTAGTTTGTTTTTTTTTATTAGAAAGCAGACTTTAAAAGCGACCTTTAGCAATGGCTAATTTAGCAAATATCATATTTTCTCTATTATCCTTGTTGGTATTTTAGTTATACATTGTATGAATATATAGTTTATGGTGGATATTCTAAGTTGATGAATTTATGAATATGGCAATGACAGAAAAATAATGTGAACTACAAATACTTTCAATTTTTTTTGCAAAAAATTACATGATTACATTTGAATTCCACAAAATCTTGAGATATGTATCAAAAATTTAAAGAGAACAGAGTATGACTGCTTTATTTTAGGTTTCTTTTATTTCTAACAAAAAGAAAATCTGGCTAGGATCCATAACTAGTTTAAAGCCAAGAGAGAGCAAAGCTGACTTTGCCTTAAATCAGTGGACAAGAAACAAAGATGGACCAATTCTATCAGGTTTTAAAAGCCTAAAGACAGAAATACCCTACAGCCTAGTGCAATAGTCCATTGTTTTTCATTATTCCAACAACACTAAATCTGAGACACTGAAAGAGGTAAAGCTTCAAATTACAAACAGCAGTGGTCCAAAAACACGAGCTGTAAATTTCCAATTTTTACTTTGGGAATTATTCTAAAGTTGAATTATAATTATTTATGTAACATGAAAAATTTTGAAAAAAATTAGTTAATAACAGGCAATATGCTATGTTCTCAGGATTTTCAAATGTTCCCTCCCTTGTCTCACAATCGATACCTCCTGACTCTCACCCATTTACAACCATTGATTTATTATTTGTTAGTCTAATTTTACCTTTTCTAGGAGTTCTATGGAATCATATATATAGAAATATATAGATATATAGATATATATGTGGAATCATTGCATTTGACTTAGCATATTATTTCATCCATTTTATACCTATCAATATTTGCCTTCTTTCCAATAGCTAAGTGTTATTTCATTGTGTAAATTTCTTTCTAATAGCTAAGTGTTATTTCATTGTATAAATAGCCAGATAAATGTCTTCAGATACTTACACTTAATATAATCTTACAGGCCAATGAGGTCCTTTTTTAAAAATTGTAAACTAGATATCATTCTGCTCTTCACAATATATAATTGTAATTGATTTTTTTTCTCTTTTTAAAAAAAATTTTCAGTGCCAGTCCTGAGGTTTGAACTCCAAGTCTGGTGCTGTCCCTGAGCTATTTTGCTTATGGCTAGAGCTCTATCACTTCCAGCTTTGGGGTGATTAATTGCAGACAAGTGTCTCAGGAATTTTCCTATTCCAGCTCACTTCTAATAGTGATCCTCAGACCTCAGAAGCCTGAGTACCTAAAATTACAGGTATGATCCATTGCTATGGACTTTTCTAAAAGTACAGATATTCTTCAGTCTCTAGTAGGTGTTGTAACCCATTCTGATATTGTTTCTAATATACACAAGGAAACCACTAGTTTTACTGCCATTCCACAACCCACATGTACAATTCTTTCTATTCTTTACATGTTATTTTCCATTCTGTGGAATAAAGTCTATATGTCTCTATACAAATCTTCAATGAAAATTAAATTTTCTTCCATGAAGCTTCCCTTGAAGATCTTAGGCCTTCCCCATCATTGACTACACTATTATGTACTGCCATAAGTGTTCTCCCATTTACTACTGTGACATATTTTCATGTGTTTTACATAGTACACCACCTGCATGCCTATGTCCATTGGCATGGCCTTGCTGTTACAATTGCTTCACATTTTCCTCTTTACTGAAGAGGAGCCTGTAAATTCCTTGAGGACAGGAATCATATATCTGGTCCTCCCACGTTGTTGATGACCACGAAACCTGCCATGATTACAACCACTCCTCCTCTGCCACAGCTGCTCCTCCTACTCCTTCACTCCTTCAATTCCCACTTCCATGTTATCTGCTACCATTTCCAATGGTTACTCTTCCCACACACAGCGCCAAATGTCTTTGATCTGTCACTGAACATAGTTCTTGCAACAATATTCATAATGTTTATCCTCACTTCAGTGCTACTACAGAAGTTTAGAGACAAAGTCAGAGTCGAGTCAGAAAGCTGGTGAGTAGAAGCCCAGGCTTTGACTGAATCCAGGCCTTCAATTCACAACCAGTCTGTGTGTTCTGTTCTGTATGTATTCTGTGTGGACTTGGATGTGTGTGTGTTTTCTCATATAAAGCAAAGTTGTGAAAACAGCAAGAGACTTCCTGTACAGAGCCTCTCTAATTTTAACAAATCACATCACTACCATATAATTAGGAAGACTAAGAAATCGATACTATGGGTCTATTAACTAGCAATAGGTTTTGTTTGACCTTTCTTAGTGTTGATTTTTTTGTATTCCAAATCTTCTACCCCATATCATTTTCATATTTTCTTAATATCCTATACTCCGTAGCACTTGCTCAGTCCTCCCTTGTCATTCATGACACTGGTACTCTCCGTAGTATTGCACGGGTATTTGTTATTATATCCTTGGATTTTGATTGTATAATATTGTATGTATATATTGACTTTATGAATTTTGGACAAGAGTAATAAAGGATTGAGATTTTATTCATAGTATATCTCATATTAACAGCTACTTGAACAGCACCAAGGAAATCCACAGATGGGCAACTGGAATTGTCTCTGCTCTTTTATGGATACAATGAATATTTTTATGAACATTATACAAAGTTTCTCATCTGTGAGTATATCTACAAGACAGATTTCTAAAAGGATTTCTGGATAATGTAGTTGTATACCTTTGACAGTAATTACTAAGTTGCCCCCATTATTTCCAGTTCCATTGTTAATGCTTGCCCTACCAATTTTTCAATAGATTATCTTTTCCTCTTGATTTTAAAATGTGGCTGTTTTGATTTTATTTTATAGTATAATGTACACACTTTTTTTAAATCTTCCTTGGCAGTATATTTCTATTCATTTGAATTCCTAAGTGCTTCCCAGGATTCTTAAACAATTCCAAACCAGAAAAATATCAGCAAATATTCATTAGATGGATTTGAAAAGAGGGTCAAGTAGGGCTTTAATTCCAGGTTATTCTGTTCTGTGTACTGGATTATAGCTGAACTGCTAGTCCTGAATAAATGATGGTCAAAACACACAAGGAGCAAAATCAAAATGTAAAAAAATGCCTATGTACCTCTTAATCAAGCACCCATCATTAAAGAAGTCATCTTTATGACCAATTACCTTTAAACATGGGGTCTTGTAGTTGTTAAACTCTACTCATCCTACAATGAGTGTACAGAGAAGCCTTTCAGTTAGGACTGGGGAAGGGAAGGGAAGGAAGAGCTGGTTGTAGCAGCTACAATGCATTTTATAAACTTCACAATGTAATAAAGTGTTACACATAGAGATGAAATTGAATAAACCTCAGCCACGTTTCAAATTATTGAAGAAGGAAAACATCCAGCTGGTGAGACTTAAAGATTGTGTTCTTCCTGGTATGGGGGTGGGGGGGGGATGTCTGTTCATGCAGATAACTGATTGTCTCTTGGAATTCTGACTTGAGGATTTTGTACTTAATGTAAACTCTTTGGGGAAAATGAGAGTTAATGTTCAGAACTTCTTCTTAAGACAAGCTTCTCATTCAACCTAATCAGTTCAGTGCAAAGCTACTGCAGTGTAAAGATTACTCGGGGGAATAGCAAGTTACACTCAGGGTGATCATCACCTCTTACAACAACTCCACCATGCCTGAGGGATGATGGATTAAGCTTTCTCCTCACATCCCAAATCCAAACTACTGTGGGTCCCAAGGCACAATAAACACCTGAGAGGGAGAGATTGGGAAAAGCCTACTTAAAGGTAATATAGAAATTAAAGGATTATAAATTATCCATTTCATTGGCCACAAATAAATGCTTGTTGGGCAGTTACTCCATAAGAGAGTTCTTATAAACAGCTAGGTCCAGGAATGCTATTTTAAATGAAATATATTGATAATTAATTGTTAACATGTAGATAAATAAACTGACATCGAAATTTCAAAATTATTGGGCATCTAACCAAAATATTACAAGCAAAAACACACTTAAGTCACCAGCACAACAATGTTCATCGCAGCACAATTTGTCATAGCTAAAATATGGAACCAAACCTCAGTAGACGAGTGGATCAGGAAAATGTGGTACATACACACATTGGAATTTTATGCCTCTATCAGAAAGAACGACATTGCCCCATTTGTAAGGAAATGGAAGGACTTGGAAAAAATTATACTAAGTGAAGGGAGCCAAACCCAAAGAAATATGGACTCTATGGTCTCCCTCATAGGGAATAATTAGCACAGGTTTAGGCTAGTCACAGCAGAGGATCACAAGAGCCTAATAGCTATGCCCTTATGAATGCATAAGATGATGCTAAGTGAAATGAACCCCATGTTATGGAAATGAGTGTTATATCACTGTTGTAATCATTTTCAACATGCCATGTGAAACTGTAGCTTTTTTTGTTGTTCCTCTTGTATCCGCTTCCTGTGTTAGTGCCCGCGCTATCACTGTATCTCATCTGAGTACCCTGGATACTGTAAATACTTGGATTAGAACTAGGGAAGGGAAAGGGAATATCAAAATTGCTAGACAAAGGATAAAAAGACAAACCATTCACAAAGCAATACTTACAAATCCATTTGGTATAAACCAACTGAACAACTCATGGGAGGGAGAGGGAAAAGGGGCAGAGGGAAGAGGGGAAATAAGGGAGGAGGTAACAAGTTATACAAGAAATGTACCCACTGCCTTACGTATGAAACTGTAACCCCTCTGTACACCACCTTGACAACAATAAATAATTTAAAAAAGAAATTTCAAAATTATAACTTTAAGTGTCTTCCAGTGACCATCTGCTTTGTCATCAATGCTGCTTTACTGGGGGTGGGAACACAACATAAAACAAACACAACAGTTTTCATGCTACATTATTTTCTAATTATCTTTAAAAGAAAAACAAGTAAGAACTTTCAGTGATTGTTTTGCCTTAATATTTAGCTTTTTCATATTTTGATGTATCTCCCAAAGGTTTTAATGAAGTTCAATTATTTATATTCAATTAGGAGAAGTCAGGCACTCCTACTGCTTTATAAATTTCCTTTCAATCTGAGCTTGCCTGAGTAAATTTTAAACAAATTATTAAGAGATTGAGACTGACACACCTATCCCTTTTTGGTTATGTATGCTGAGATCTTAAAAAGAAAACAGCCTTAGATATTTTATCTGGAGAGATTCAGACTTTTGGCACAATACAGTCACACCACAGAGGAAATGACCTTCATGCTGAACCCAGACTCACTATTTTTCTCAAAAGCAGTTTTAGCCTGAATGGTTCAGATGATAGTGTCAATATTCTAAATACTACACAGCCTCTATACCCATTGATGGTTTTAATTTCCAAAATATCTGTTCTATATCTCATGTCTGAATTTCATCTCTTATGGAAAGTTGTGCATGCAAAGCATTTTGTTCCTGTCTAAACACAATCATGAACTTAGAATACATGAACAGTTCAGTTGTTTGGGTTTTAAATATTTGAAAGCTTATAACTACCTCTCAAAGCTGTAAAGCAATTTAAACCTCTAAATATAGTAATGAGCAATAAACACACACAGTTTGATACTTAATAACCCATATGCACTCTCGTTTAAAGTGATTGCATCATAATGAGTTTTGCCTCATAGCTGGAGAAACTTATCTAAATATATGTCATTGGTATTTCGGATTAAATCAGAGTTTTGCATGAGAATGCTTTTGGAGATTATAAATGACTGGAGTATAGTTTGCTGTTAGAGACTATTGTCATTATTAAATAATCTTCACTCAATCTGAGCCATGGAAAATAGGTCAAGGGTATACCAGTTTTTCCTATTACTGCATGTTTGAAGACTTCCCAGGGCATTCTGCCCACAGCCCTGCAAAGTGAGAGGCAGAACTAATTTTGAAGAACCTAGCAAAGGTTGCAGGCTCTCAATCTATGTGAGTGGAGAAGAACACAGAATGCTCAGACAATCCTATCTTGATTTTATGCAATTTTATACACTCATAGAAATAACCTTTTTTTTTTTATAAGCTGTGTTCTTCCAGAGAGCAAGTGCTCATTTTGTCCAAATTGTACCTAATAAACAGCAGCCTCATGAGAAATGAGGAGGTCATCCTTTGACCACAAGTTCATAGATGAACTTGGAAAGTGAAGAGTATCAATTCTACTTGCTTTGAAGAAAGTGGGTAGAATTTCAACTTTTCTCCTCCAAAGATTATAAAAGAGTAGCCTTTGCTTGAAGAAAATGACCCTTGTCCTTCTCCTCCATGTCTCTCTTTCAACCCCTGTGACATAGAGATTCAGTACAGAAACCTCAGTGGTAAGAGCTGGAAAGTGATCTCCGCCGCTTCACTCTCTGAAACAAGGTACAGATATTTTACTGCTGTGTAGGGAGGCAATAGGTTTGATATGGTTAAATGAGAAGGCTCTGAGCTATTTCAGTCAAGGAAGGTACTGATACTGGTGAGATACAAAGGATCATAAATTCTAAGTTTCTTCTCATTAAGCAACCTCGGTAAATTCACACCCTTCTGGAAATTTCCTCTTATAAATAGCATATTAGAGATTCTTACTGAGCAACTCTTTTGTGGTGCTCAGTAAGAAACATTCTACAAACAACTATGGGAGATGAAAAAAGCAAGAATGTGTACCTGGTGCTGGCTTTCAAGAAGATCATAAAGGAACACTCACAGTGCCACAAATAGCCATAAGAAAATGGACAGAGAGAGTAAAGGCTACATTCCACCAATGTCAATAAACAGAACTTCACACAGGAGAGGTTTTCATCTTGTGATCCTGAAGCTCCCCTGTGGGAATATTAAAACGTGATGCCAAGATAAAAACAAGACAAACAAATGTTGCAAATGGGTGGTGCATATTTAGAGACTGCATTCTATTTTGGCAAATATCCTCTTCAGAGATAACAATTTTTGCACAAGGCTGTGTTCACCTCCACTTGGCTGATTGTGAAAGCACAGTTCTGACACTAACTGATACACAGCATCTGCTATGCTGGCATTTGTTATTGAATGTATCCCCAGTCCACTTCAATGAAATTAAATAAAATTTAGACAATGAAAATAAAACGAATAAATGCATGGGGAAATTTTCATTGGTTTTAAATGGGATTTTAGGTAATAACCTCCTCCCCCTTCAATTCCTTGAGAGTTGTGTCTGGAAGTAAAGACCTAATTCAGAATTGGATTCAAATCCATGTGTGTGTCTTTTCTTCACAAGGTTGATTCATAGCTCCCCTAACCTATCAGTCAACTACTGATACACTGATTTACAAAGCTAGCTAAAGCTGTATAATCTTGATTATTCATGATCTTACTTTATAGGTTCCAACTTAAGAAAAAAAAGTGTCTGTGTCTAATTCCCAATTCCAAATATCTCACAAATGAACTTATTTTGTTCAAAAGTAGCCTCATTCATACTGAACCAGTAAAATATAGATAAGGACACGAACTCGGTATCAGCAGTGACCACCATGTGCAATGAGCCACGAGAGGTACATTTCTCACATTGGGAAACCCTTTGTGAAAGGCATCTTCAAGGTCCTCATTGAGAGACAAATGCTGTGGACTTTGTTCTCCACTTCCATGTATTAAAACACATGCCTCCAATTTATACTTCAGAAAATAAATGTGATTTTGTTTATGAATCCTGAGTTATGGCTAAATCATGCTATTCTCTTCCCATCTTGCTTTTGGAAACCCAGAAATACTAAGTCGATTTTTGCATGTATTTTGTGTACTTGCTTTGATTTACCATATTACACACACACACACACACACACACACACACACACACACACTTTTTTCAGGAACTATCGTCCATTTTAAATTCCTTTTTATTGTGACTTAATATTCATCTTTTCTCTTAATTTTGTAAAATATTATTTTACATAATCATATGCACATAATTATTGAGTCTTTGAGGTCCACACTTATGCATCTTAACCTTCCCCTTCTTAATCAGCAGTGTCCTAAAATTTAATTTTTAAGTGTAGTCAGAAATCTTCATGTTTATGTCTACCTCTCAAACACACTGATTTTTCAAATTTTGTCAAGCTAAAAATATGGAAACGTTTCCCAGGATTTGCTTAGCAAGTATCATGTTATGTTTGTTACCTTTTTATTGTTTCCTTCACAAGTCCTTCACTTTTTCTGTATTTATTCTTTCTATGCTCTTTTGTAACAATTTCTTCCTGGTCTCACATTGCCTTTCTTAATGTTTTTTTCCAAAAGTAAAAATAAAAAAATTCTCTCATGTTTTCAGATTTCAAAACATACCTGAGAGGTGCAAAATGAAAATTAACAGTCAGTGCTTTCACTTGTCAAAGAAAGTGTACCAAGCTGACTGGTATTTTGTTCCTTAGGGAGGTAGAAGCACGATGATTAATCCACTGACATACCAGCCAGGCAGCCTATATGAACTCCCATTCTATTGCCCATGTCCACAATGGTCTGAGGGTGTTTTCCAATGAGATTACCACAAAAATCAGTGGACTCAGAAAAGTAGATTGGCCTGCTCATTGTTAGGCAGGCTTCATCTAAACCTTTCAGGGCCTGTAATCCTAGCTGCTCAGGAAGCTGAGATCTAAGGATCATACTTTGAAGCAAACCAAAGCAGGAAAGATTGTGATACTCTTATCTCCAATAAACTATTTTAAAAGCCTGAAGTGGAGCTGTGGTTCAAGTGGTAGAGTTCTAGCCTTAAGCATAAGAGCTCAGTGGCAGCAGTCAGGTCCTGAGTTCAAGCCCCAAGATCAGCTATAATAAAAAGGCAGAAGAAAGAATAATTTGGTCCTTTTTTTTTCCAGCTTGCCTATTGAACTAGGAAGTCAACTTTTTCTTTCCTATGTGGTGGGACATACAACATTGGCTCTCCCAGATTTTAGATGTCCAGCTTGCAGATAGCAGATCATGAAACCCATCCAGTACTCAGCATCCATGAATATATCAGCCAAAATCACACACATACACACACACACACACACACACACATTCATAAATACATCTATTTATGTATATATAAATACACATGTATCATTGTTTTTTTGTCCTCTCTCTTTCTCTCTCTCTCTCTCTCTCTCTCTCTCTCTCTCTATCTATCTCTCTCTCTGTCTTTTATTCTAATTTTCTGGTAAATCCTAATCTATAAACAAATGTTCAGCATAGTCTGGATATCCATTTTAGAAAGTCTCCTATCCAATCTACACATGCTGCCCACTCTGGAATCTCTATCATCTTCACGTGTTCCTTAGCTATTGGGGTCTGATAAGGTACATGAGGCTCAGATTTCTGGCATTTCTGATAGTGTCACCACCTCAGAGTTTGTCATTCTAATCTGTATTGATGAGCCACCTTAGTAGAAAACACATTAGCACAGTAGACAACGTATTTGCTTTCTTCTGTACACAAACATAGATTTCATCTGTTATGACATGTTTTTTAAATGCTAAAATGGTGATTACTTAACAGTTAAACCTGTGTAAGTTCTCTTGTACCTCCTATTTCAACTGTGCTTAATTTTTGTATGGGCAGAAATCCATTGTAGTGTTTCAGATGGGTAGCAGAAGAGTACTATCATTTACTGAAGTAAAGGCCTTTGGCACCAACTCACTGCCTGCATTTTAAATATTAATAATCTATTTCTTCATGGAGCAAAGAATGAAGGTACAAAGGTTAACAAAACACACTTGCCTTTTCCTTGAACAGTTTACAGCTTAGTACATGAGACAGAAATCTGAGTAATTATGCTAGGACTTGATGTGTACGTAGAAAAATAAAGATCTGAAGCAATAAGAAAATGCTCTCTGCCATATTAATAAGTCAAACTCAAGAGTTTTGTACAACATTTTAAAGATAAAGTGTCCTCTGAGTAGAATTTTAAGAAGAGTAATTAGAGGCAAGACAAGGCAAGGTAAGGAAAGATAGAGGACAAGGGAAGGGAGGAGAGAAAGGAAGGGAGGGGGAGGGGAGAGAAGGGGAGGGAAAGATGTAAAGATGGAGTCAACATATAGACCTCTTAAAAGGCCTACGAAGGTAGTTCTCAACCTTGGCACAATTGACATTTGGTGCTAGATAACTGTTTTGAGTGTCTGTCTTGTACATTGCATGATGTTTGGCAGCATCCTTTACCACTACTCCCTAAATTTCAATCACACACACACACACACACACACACACACACACACACACACACACACAGTTGTACCCAAGCAAAAGTATCTCCAGACATAGCCGCATATTCCCCGGAGTGGCAGGTAATATCATCGCTACTTGAAAGGTGGAAACAGCTGACCTACAGTATGCCGATTAAAGCCTTGAATGTAGGCCATGACTGACTGTCAGTAGGTAACTCAGAGAGATTGAGACTGGACTTGGAAAAATATTATAGTTCAATTTAAAAAGTATACTGCATGCCAGCATTATTTACAGGTAATCTCTAGTTCTTATTCGTGTTAATTTGCAATGTTTTGCCAATTAAGCTCCCTGCTTAATAAGGATTTTGGAGGACTCTAACACCAGGTATCAAATAATCATCAGTGTATGTCTCACTGCACAACTCCTCTACAAATTCTAATCCTGCATGATCCCATTCCTGGGATTTTCTTGAATACAAACATTAAGGGCATTCCATTCTGTTGTCTCTAGAAAAGGAAAAAAAGAGAATAGCAACAGATCACAAAATTAATTTGAGGGCTGGGGATATGGCCTAGTGCCAAGAGTGCTTGCCTTCTATACATGAGGCCCTGGGTTTAATTCCCCAGCACCACATATACAGAAAAATGGCCAGAAGTGGTGCTGTGGCTCAAGTAGCAGAGTACTAGCCTTGAGCAAAAAGAAGCCAGGGACAGTGCTCAGGCCCTGAGTCCAAGCCCCAAAACTGGCCAAAAATAATAATAATAATAATAATAATAATAATAATAATTTGAGCCAAGACAATAGTGGAACATTAAAACTATTTCCTTGCATCAATAATTGAATGCATCAGCCAGTTTTGAAACCAGAGGGAAGAGGAGAAAGCAACAAAGAGACACAGAAGGAGACGAAAAAAAGATCGATGGAGAAGAAAGATGAAACATCTATCAATAAAGAAATAAAAGCAATATCTCATAAATTTAGAAAATAGTCAATGAAGAACTCGAAGCAAAGTCCTCTGTTGGGGGAAATTCTCATGTTCCCAAGTATGTGCTGGGAAGAAAAAGTTGTGATATATTTCTGTAAGGTTGCTTTTGCTAGAATAGATGACCACTTTTTTAAGTGGCTGACATAAGAAAAAATATAAGAATGTTAAATTGAGAACTTGTGCCAGGATTTAAAGGCAAAGGCTAAGACGATAGCTGAGTTAGAAAGAGTTGATATTGTACACTTAGGATCAGGTTCAATATTATCCTGCTTTGAGTTTGGCCATCATTCAGGCCAGACCTTTGAAACTGACATGGGAAAGCAGCAGCCTGGTAAGAATCAAATGACAAAAAGTTAAAGTACAAATAAGTTTCCAACATTTTCAAGGCTGTTTGCTATGTACAGCTTCAAGTGCAAGGTGAAGACAATGTGGTGTCTGTGTAGAGATACTAGTCAAAGGAGACTCTGTAAAGTAGATGCTGAACAATTAGGTTTTCATGCTCCATTTTGCAAGAGAAAAAAGTAGACCATAGAGAAAAAGACTTCTATAGATACAGCTCCTCAAAGAGTTATCTGATAGCCATAAGTATCCTAGGGTTTCACTCAGCAAGAGGCTTTTATGAAGCCATTGCATCTGATTAAATTGTACTGTCCTTTACTTTCTCTAGGAGAGAGAAAATGTTATAAACTGTACATAGTGCAATGTGTTGTAGTGTATGGAATTTCGTACTACTTTTGTTACTAAGTTTATTGCCTAATCTCTTTTTTTGTACCCTGTTGGAATATCTTATTGCTAATTAATATGAGAACATGCTATAATATGATTGTTTATAGTGTCAATGATCCTGAAATAAAGTATCTGCGAATTAAGTTCTTTGCCAGGAAGATGATTTCAAAGTTTTTAGTATGGTTTTAATAAAATATTTTGAAATTACATGCATTTTGGCATAAGATGCGTTAGTCAGACACAAATTTATAGTAACAGCAAGACCCACACCCTACTGCCCTTTCATTTTGTCACTTTTAGAATGGTCAAAGCTCCACTCTTGGGACCGAGAGGAAATATACGATCTGTCTTTCCAGAGCTGGTGTTGTGTTTATCGATACAGACCCTTAGACCCCTGAAAATTAAAGTTGGGAGATTTTAAAATCAAGTTTGCAAAACAAAACTACATTGAATGTAGGCTGTTCCAACTACATAATTTATTTAACTCTGTGATTTTAGAGTAATTAAAGTGATATTTCACCATGATAGAAAACTTAACAAATCCAAAAGGTGTAAAAAGAGAGTCACCCCAATTGCATCCTCTTAACATTTGACACCAGAATCACCCTGGCCCTGACTCTTGCCATGTTAAGGCAATCTCATTTGGTCTTGTTTGGTTTCATGGCTTTCTTTACATGGTTGAGATCTTACACCAAGTTAGTCTGCTTTGAGTTTTAACACAGTACAATAATTAATGCCTCCTAAAGTCTTAAAACACATCCTTCTAAATGGCTAAATAGCATTCTTAAATGGTGGTACAAGGAAGAAAATGAATCAAATGATAAGAATCAATAATAAGAATTAAATACTATGAATTTTGACTTTTCAACATTTTCATAGCAATTAAACATCTATAGTTTGAAAAAAAATCAATTGACTTATGTCTAAAAGCATCAACATGGAAACTTTGGTAAGACTGTCAAAAACTAAACTACCAGCAGCATGGGTAGAATGAGCCCATTTGTGAGTAAAAAGTATATTTGTCTGAAAATACACCTCAAATGAAAAAAGTCCTTATTTCATGAAAAGAAAACTTCATAACTAAATTGTATTAACATATTACTTAATTGGAAATTTACACAAATATTAAGTATTCATGGTGGAAAAAAATCATGTAATGAATTGTGAAAAATAAAAGCAATATATGTATAGTACTGAGTAAAAATCACTATTCATACTTTAAAATGTATACATTTCCAAAAATAAGTCTTGGCATATTCATTACATATCTATTTCTTATAAAAATATACCACACACTAATATGTGTTGCTATAACCCTGAATTTAAACAATAAAAAATGCAGATTAACCTAGATACTGGTGGCTCTCACCTGTAATACCAGCTACTCAGGAGACGAGATCTGAGGATTGTGTTTAAAAACCAACCCAGGAAGGAAAGTCTGTGAGACTCTTATCTCTGATCAACCATCAAAAAGCCAAAAAGTGGAGCTGTGGCTCAAGTGGTAGAACACTAGCCTTAAGCATAAAAGTTCAGGGACAGTGCCCAGGCCTTAAGTCCCAGTACTCCAGTACTGGCACACACACACACACACACACACACACACGATCTTTGTACATTTATGCAGATACAACACTGATTCATAAACTGGTTAATGCTTTTTATTATTCTGAAATTTTAACACTGTATGACCAATATGCTCGTCTTCAAATGTTTATAAAACACAACTCTGGGGACATGCTTGTCTTGTTCTGTTAAAGATGGCCAGAGTTTGATATATCATTTGATATATCTATCTGTATGCAAGCTTTAATGCTTCATTTATCTGGAGAGACAGGAAATAAAATTTGTCATCTGAATCATTATATACATTTCTAGATCACTCTTAGGTCCTTTAACACAAACATATTTTTGACATTTTTGCTAAATGTTATTGAAATTTTTCCATTTGTGTTAACTTACATTGACAAAAAGAACTTGATCAAATTGTGAACATTTATCAAGCTATGTTGAAAACAAAGCACTTTCATAAATTTTTGAAGTGTTTTGTGATTTGCCTCTATGTCCTATGACCTCAAATTAATATGCTCAATTTTATTTCCTAAATTAAAATGCTTGCTAAATCTATTTAGAAGAGCCTCACTTTCCAAAAATCTTTTTGTCTACTGTCTCTGTTAGTTTCTGTCAGTTTTCCTAATGTCAAACTGCTTTGCTAGCATATCTGATATCTTAGTCTAGATTATACCTGAGGTTAGCAGTATTCACCACTGCTCCGATATTTATTTAATTTATCCATATTCCCTTCTAAATTCTGAGCAAAAGCAAATGGCCACAGTGAAAGCTATTTTTAGGTTCTTTAATTTTTATTGAAATATATATTTTGTATTCACTATTAATTATTTCACAATGTGTTCTGACAGAAAATTTATTTTGTTAGCACTATTATAGAGATTCTTGCTGTATACTGTACATGGATGTGAGAAAGAGAAATGCTATCTTACAGAGTTTCATCAAAACAAAAGCACAGTATATTGTTTTGACTCTTTTACAGTCTTTTTTGTTGTCTCTTTTCTTTATCGTTTTGTCATTAATATTGTTTCTACTGATTATTCCCTTCTATATTCAAACTTGCAGCTATTTTTCTTGTGGATGTGGAAGAAAAGGAATCCTAATACACTGTTTGTGGGAGTGTAAACTTGTTTAACCACTCTAAAAAGTAGTATGGATGTTACTCAAAACACTAAAGATAGAACTGCCCAATGATTCAGCAATTCCACTCCTGGACATTTATCCAAAAGATTATCAATTAGGACAAAGTAAGGCCACAACCATGTTCATTGCAGCACTGCTTAGCCTGGTCAAGATGTGGAATCAACCCAGTTGCCTTTCAGAGGAGGAATAGATCATGAAAATGTGGTATAGGGGCTGGGAATATGGCCTAGTGGTAAAGTGCTCGTCTCATATACATGAAGCCCTGAGTTCGATTCCTCAGCACCACATATATATATATATGAAAAAAAAGCCAGAAGTAGTGCTGTGGCTCAAGTGGCAGAGTGCTAACCTTGAGCAAAAAGAACCCAGGGACAGTGCTGAGGCCCTGAGTTCAAGCCCCAGGACTGGCAACAAAAAAATAAAATGTGGTATATACACACAATGGTATTCTACTCATGCATTAGGAAGAATGGTATTGCATCATTTGCAAATAAATGTAAGCACCTTAAAAATATTTTAACTCAACTAGCACTAGCAGTGCTTCCCCAGTGTTTAATCTCATTTTAAAGCAAAACACATCGTATACTGTTTCTATTCAGGGTCTCCAAATCCCTTTGCTCATTCTCCTATTCTTCAACCTGGCATTGCTCCCCAGCTTTCCACCAAAACCTCTCCTTGCAATTTTATCCAGTAATCCCATGTTTCTAACTCCAATAGTCAATTCTCTACTTGGTCTAGCAATCAACATTTCACAAATTGAATTTTTTTCCTCCATCCTATATAATTTCATAGGTCGAATCCAAAGACACCTCCCTCACTGAACATCACCAGCTTCTTTCATTTATTCTATTCCACACCCATTAACCTCTTAGTTATAGAATCAGTCACGATCAAGATTTTTGTCTTCTGTGCCAGCTCCAATAGAGATCTCATTCATTTTCCTGGCCACAAATGCTGTTTCTAAGAGAATGGCTCCTACGTGTGTATCGCTAGTCTGTGAAGGACAGAATTGTGAATCCAGCTTTCTACTCAACACATCCTATAAAAAGCCAGACTTCTCAAATGTGACGTTTCATATCCATGACTGAGCTCCTACTTATCCGCTCCTACAAAACTTTCTTTCACAGCATTCTTTTTCTAAGTTTATGGCAATGCCAACCATCAAGACTCATACCCCAGAATCCTTACAATTATCCTTGGTTCTTCTAACTCCCACAACCCACCCTTAATCTATGAATGAACTGTCATTTTCCTTGTTGTCCTATATTCAAAATATACCTAGAAAACAAAAAGACAAAAAAAGAGTTGATAGAGAAAATTTAATTTTGAAAAGAATGATCACGTCTAATGATAGTGTTTAGGAAACATGAGGGGGGCAGGTGAGGAAATATTTGAATTACCAACACTAGGAACAAATGTTCAACAGTCATTAAAATGATAAGAAAGATATTCACAAAAATATAAAATACTAGAAAACCAAATAAAATGGACAGATTCCTTGAAAAACAAACCTTACTGAATAAGACATTGAAAAAAACTGAGGATTGCTGCTAACAGTGCTGGAAGCTGTTAGCGCTCTAGGTAGTGAGATAACCACTAGCATTCAAATCTCTTTCAGCTTTTATTAAAAATATTTCAGTAAGCAACAAGTTTCAATTCCTACCAAATAATTTCTAGTGGAAGAAAATTTTGGGACAAAATTCTTCAGCTTATTGTCTGTAAATTAATTATACAGTTTTTCTTTTCAAAGTTTTAATATTGTCTTCCTTTTTAATAAATTATACATACTGTGCAGATGTACATCTTGTAATTAATGGTTAAAATATATACAAAGGGATTGGTAGTAAAAGTATGTACAAAGAAATAACTATAAAATTGGTTTTGTCTGTTTTATTGGACCAAAATTAGGTTTTTTGTGTTTTGGAGTGTCATAGCAATGTTCAGATAGCAAAATCTTTACATAAGGCATGCATGTATTTGAGTTAGCTTGTGTTCATCCTCATAACTGTAAAGATGGTGATTTAGTTGATTGCATGCTTCCTATAATTTAACTCTATCCACAATTGATGCCTGGGACTGTGTGAGGTGTTTCATACCATTTTCCTGTGAGAGAATCTTGTGACTTACTGTGTTTGACACATTATGTAGAATTAATCATACAAAGAAACTTTACCTATCTCCGTCTTGCAGGAGAGAATGGAACAGAAAAATGCCTTTGATTCAAATTCGGAAATGTATATGTCTATTTTAATACTCAACTATGAAAGGTTCTGTGAATATATGTAAATATGTTTAATAAATTCTATTGGTCTTTTTAAATCATCGTAAAACTTTTTTTACATTGTTTAAATTTAATGTTTTAAGCTTAATAGCCTTTGCACTTTTAAAATAAAAACTGGGCACTCAAATAAAAAAAACATACTTGGCAATCAAAATAAGTAAGAAATTCTTAGGAATATGCCCCCCCTCAAAAAAAAAACTATCAAAAACTTTTATACAGGGGCTGGGGATATGGCCTAGTGGCTAGAGTGCTTGCCTCGTATACATGAGGCCCTAGGTTCGATTCCCCAGCACCACATATACAGAAAATGGCCAGAAGTGGCGCTGTGGCTCAAGTGGCAGAGTGCTAGCCTTGAGCAAGAAGAAGCCAGGGACAGTGCTCAGGCCCTGAGTCCAAGCCCCAGGACTGGCCAAAAAAAAAAAAAAAACTTTTATACAAAGAATTTTTGAACTATGGTTGATTTCACCAGTGACTCCTTACAAAATACAAGTGGCATACATACTCTTAAGTTCTTTTCTTAAGGGCAATACAACATTAGAGCCCAAGTCTTTAAGGATACTATAATTAAGAAAATAAGCTAATCTCTTTAACAAAAATAATTTCAGATATCCTAAATTGCATATTGGCAAATACTTTTAATTTTGTATGAATATCCTGGCCAATGGTAGTAGTCAAGAGAAATAACATCATACATAATGCTTAGAAAGGAAAAGATAAAGGCAAGTATTCACAGAACAGATGATTGTGTCTACAAAAGGAGTAGTAAAGAACAATACAAAAGGCTCACAAACATATTTGATCAAAAGCTAACATAAAAAATATTTTTAAGGAATATAGTATAAGTGTAAGAAGGACAAGGCCATGTGTTCAAAATCTCAATACCATCACAAATAGAAATGTTTGATATACCAAAAACATAAGATAAAATTCTATAACTATATCTTTGTAATATCCCTAGAGCACAAATATCTAAGAATAATTTAATGCCATTTAGCACCCAAACATTGATTATGGAGCAGCTGGAAACCTCTTTGGACACATTCCCAATATCTGCCTCCTAAGTGGCTAGGATTAGAGGTTTGAGCTAACTTTCCTGCCAAGAATAGTATCCTTAGTAAAAGGCGTTGGATGTTGGAAAAACATGAACAAGTTTCTAAATCCCATGTTGTCTTAGCAACATAAAAAACATATCTTAGGTAGGTCTGGGCACATGGCATGGCTTGTCAGCAATCCTGTGTTCAAGAGGCAAAGGTACAAGGTTCACAGTCTGAGGCTGGTCTGTGCAAAAGTAGGAGGAGACTGTCTTAAAAATAATCTAAAGGAAAGAGATAGATCGGGGGAGTGACTTATGTGCAGTACTCAAACATGAGGTCTTGAGTTCAATCTCTAGTATCACCAAAATAAAAATTATTCCCTCTCTCAATTAAATAGCCATCAGTTTAAAAAAATAAACCTTTATTTTCACTTCAGTCCATAAGCAAGAATTTAAGGCCATATGAAATATTAACTAATGATGACAATTAAAACAATACATTGTATTCATACCCATAGGAACATGGGATTTAAATGGGGATATGTTTTTGATAGGCAGATTCTTATGTAGGATACTAATGTAAGTTATATAAATCAACATAGAAAAGGAAGAAGCCTGACTGCCTGGCTTTTCCATAGAATTATCATACTCTATTTATTAAATATTTTGTTCTACCCACTGTAGAGTAGAAATTTTGCATCCCAGGAATCCTATGCCTAGGAGGTGTTGAATGAGTAAAGGAAGTGATTTAATCAAACAGAGAGCTCCATCTAAAATGTGATCTTGTGCCTAAAGCTTACTTTAAATATTCTGTCAAGAAGAACTAGCTATTTGCCAAAGGAAACAAACTATATTCCTAGCTGAGTAGATGTTTTCACTCAGTTACAAGCAGCTTGATAACAAGTACAGACTTTTTTTGTCTTATTGAAGGAATGGTGCTAATCATTAGTGGGTCTAACCCATCGGATTGGCCCTTACTTAAATAATATCTGGCAACTTGAATTTTAGAAGAGTTCTCAATATGCTGCAATTGATAAAGTGTTTTATATGTATAGACTTGTTATTTTTCTTTCTAAATGCTTGTTTTCCTTCAGAGAGTCTGGAATTTTGCTATATCCTAGCCACAAGATGCCTATATGAGCATTCACCATGAAAGTCCAGGAACTTGAGTTTCTAATGACCTTTCTCTGATACACAATATTTGACATATTATCATAATATTATGCTAGAAGAAGTGAGGCATGTCTCTCTAGTGCCTTCAAGGGCCAAGAACTCTTAGATGCTTGTATTCTAAAATTCTCCTCTATGTGCTTTCTCTTTTTAAGTTTGCTCTGTTCTGTTTTGCTATACTAAATGACAGCCATTCATTACAATCATATAGGACGTTCTGACATAGATGCGAGGACCCAACTCTCCCTAAGGACATTAGACAAAAGGAAATGGATGTTCTAAGATAAAATTTGTTGAAGAAGATGTTAAATCTTTGTTTTAAATGCTCCTTAATATTTATTCTCTGAGAAACAATTGAATCTGTCAGGAGGCCTGCTCATGACACACTTACTCCTTGTGCCTTGCTGCCTGGAATGGAGAGCAGTCAGCTTCTTGGTTCACCAGCTGGGCTGACTTTTGGCAGCTTGGCTGCTCTGAACACATTAAGGACTGCTTTAGGAAACCAGTCCAGCTGTAAAGCTCACTGTGACACTGAATGGGGATGGTATTGGGACATCAGCTCCAGGAGGCCTAGACCCAGGCATCACTGCTCCAGATGGCTTGCACTAGCACCAAACTTCATTCCAGGCATGGAAAACCCCAACGACCTCCAGAAGACCCTTCCAGAGCATTCTTCATCTTTACAGCTATTCCCACTGGGGTTAGGAAGGTATTCCCCCGAGTAACAAGCAGCCTGTGATAGGCAGAAACCAAGCTATGCAGGTGCTTTATGGAGCTTGTGATCAGTGCAACCAGGAGCTGCACACAACCTGCCATGACCCTTTTGTGACTATGTAAGTAGACTGCCTCTCCACCTTCTTGGGCTAATCTCAGAGACTGCTGTTCATGATTCCCTTTGTACCTCAACATTAAGTCACAATAAATGATTGCTTATTTATGGTCTTTATCATAAGTAGAGTGGGCTGAGCTGATTAGACAAAAAGCAAGGCCCTCGGAGATTTTGGCCCTGGCAACCTAGCCACGACAGCTAGGGAGGTATAGGAGAATTACTCCCAAGGCTATTGGCCCATGGGGATACCCGTATCTATAAAACCTTGATCGACTGAGCAGTTAGGAGGCAGTTAGGTCTCTGGAAGAATAGGTTAGGTTAGATCTTCCAATTCCATCTCTGAAAGAATTCCAGCGACTAGCCAGGAGCAGAACCTGATGACTCTATGAAGGACTATGGAAGTGCTGCAAAGGCAAGAAGCCATGGAGAACGGAGATTGTAGAAAGCAAGAGGCTGTGAGAAGCTGAGACTGTGGAAGGCAAAGGGGTTTCAAAGAGCAGAGCAGAGCCAAGGATTGTTACATAGCGAACAAGGGTTAAGAGTTCAGGGTTCCAACATTGGATACTCAGTAGCTGTAACCCTAGCAACTACATGCTGGATGCTACCACTCAAAGCCCAGATCAATTAGCCTCTGACTTAGGAACCTATATCCATGAGTCTCTGGCTTTGAAAGCACAAAGAAATAAGCCTCTGGGTTTTGGAAATGCGAAGCTTAAGCCACTGGCAGAGGGTTGGGAAGAAAATGGAATAGTGATAATGATCAAGAAACATTGTACGCATAAATGAACTTGTTAAAGCAAAACCCTTTGTAAAACTAATTGATGTCAGCAATATTAATAATAATAAGTGTGTCTGGTGTGACTGATTTGGGAAGAGGAGAGAAGAAAAGGGGAGTGTTATATGAATTATTGTGATCAAGAAGCATTGTATATAGAAATGGACTGGTTACACTGAAAGACCCTTATTCAATGTCAATAATAATAAAAGTAATAGTAGTACTAACTGTAAAAGGGTGACTATCTTGCAGGGAAAACATCCAGAAGGGAGAAAGTAAAAGGAAAAAAATTATGGGATTGCCCAATGATATTCACTGTGATCAGAGTACATTGCATATGTGTGAACGTAGCTTAATAAAACCCACTAAATACTATTACAAAGGGGAAGGGACAAAGAAAGAGTAATGAGGGGGTGAATTTGATCAAATAATATTGTACGTAAGCAGAGAAATATAACTAGGTCCCTTTCTGCAACTAAGTTATGTTAATAAAAAAGGAAAAAGATGAAAATAAATTCCATTAATAACTAAGCAAAAAAGAAAGATAAAAACTGGAAAGCATTATTGTATTTAATATCCATAGGAAAAACATAGTTTCCCTTTACAAAACTCTTTTCAGATTCAAGAATAAACAAATAAAAGTACATAGGTCAGTTATTTGTTTAAAAAAATTTAAAAAACAAAGGGCTGTCAACACTGAGAGAGTATTTCTTTTCCCATTCATCATTTCCACCAGATTAAAGCAATTTTTGTAACATTGCTAGGAAACTACCAAACCTGAGTAGTTGTGGAGACATTTTACACACTATTTATAAACAAATGACGTAGAAAATTTGTAACAAAATCTTCTCATTTTATGCAAAGTGACTCAGGAAAGGAAAGTGTCCAGTCTGAGCAGAAAGAGAAGTGTGCATTAAAGAGATGTGGCAGCACAAAAGGCAGAATTTGGACATCAAAATGCACAGAGCATTAACTCCAAATGAATGCCAAGTACCTCTAGAAAGGTTAAACAGACTTCATGGAAAGAAATAGGTATCTGAACCCAACACCAATGGCTCACACCTGTAATCCTAGCTACTGAAGAGACTGATACCTGGAGGATTATGGATGGAAGCAAGCCATGGCAGTACAGTCTACTAGACTGCATCTCCAATCAGCCATCAAAATGGTGAAGTGGAGGTGTGACTCAGGTGGTAGAATAGTAGACATGAACAGGAAAGTTCATGTTGAATACAGAAGGGAACTCTTAAGTAAATTCTTCCAAACTGTAAAGCTTGGAAACAACTAAATCAATTTTTTAAAAGAAAGCAATCTTGTGCAGTCCCTTGTTTACAGTCTCTCATGTCTGCCATGTGAAAATTTATAAATCTGTATGGATGGCTAATTTCAAAAGGAATCACCAAAAGAAATATAATTTTTTTTTCAGTTAACATCTAGGATCATTGCACAACATAATCTTAGCAGTGATTTGCTTTCAGGTAATTCAATTAGAAAAGAGTTCATGAGCAATGGCAAATAACATTAAAGCCAACAACTTCATTAGAGTAGTCTGAATAAATTAACATGACCGGGGTATCTATGATCTCATTCCCTGGAATTAGGCTTTCCTTTCACACAAATGCAAAGGAAAGAGTCTATATTTCTTTGGCACAAGACACAAGCAGACAAGAGGTGAGGCCCATAGCAGAAACAAGCTAATTCATGCTCAATAATCCTACAACTTTCTCCATTTCCTAGGATGAAAAGTTCTTAAAAATGTACCCCAAACATTTTAGGATTGCCAGGTGCTTAAACCACAGACTGCAGACAAACATTGCATCCCCTTTTTCCTGTTACCATGTGCCATTTCTCTGAGTTGTTAATTGATCTGCTTTCCAGATCCATCCAAGAAAAGTATGACTTTGTAAAATGTTCAATATATATATATATATATATATATATATATATAGTATATTGTATATATTTGGTTTTGCCAGTCCTGGGGTTTGAACTCAGGGCCTGGGCACTGTCCCTAAGCTTCTCTTGCTCAGTGCTAGTACTATACCACATGAGCCACAGTGCCACCTCCACTTTTTCTGTTTATGCAATACCTAAGAAATCAAACCCAGGGCTTCACACATGCTGTGCAAGCATTTTACCACTAAGCCACATTCCTAGCCCTCTGTTATAGTTTTCAGTAGGCTCCCAGTGGAAGTTTGAATTCTCTAAATCAGACTACTGATCCAAGTACGATCTTACAATCTTGTTAATTTTTAATGTAATGTGATTCTAAATTGATGATGTCTCTTCTTGACCACAAACAGCTGAGTAAGAGGCTGGAGATCAACACAGTCAGAAGTAAAAATGGCTCACGTTATTATCTCAACTACACATGATGGTAACTACCCTGAGCAGTTTATTTTGTTCTGGCTCCTGCTTTTCAAGGTTTTATTTCAATGAAAACATCTTCTTACTAAAAATAAACCATTTTCCTTTCAGCAATTAATTATGTCTCAGACTTGTGTGCTGTGTTGATTTTCATAGTAGGAAATCTAAAAGTTTATTTCTTCTGATGTTCTAGAAAAAAGTTTAAAATAAGCAAACTCCATTTTATGTGTATGTGTGTGTTTGTATATGTATGTGTATGTATATGTATAAACATATGTATATCATGTTCAAAAAAAGATATTTGCTTTATTACACATGCTATGAACATGATTATATTTCTCTATTACCCTATCATTTCTTTTTTTTTTTTTTGTCAGTTGTGGAGCTTGAACTCCGAGCCTGAGTGCTTCAGCTCAAGGCCAGTGCTCTGCCACTTGAGCCACAGTACCACTTTCTCCATCATTTCATTTAGAATGCATACCACCTTTCTCATAATTTTGAGAGTTCTCTGAATAAAATTTAGAACACAAACATGAACGATGCATTTCAATCACGATTTGTTAGGGAAAACAGTTTATCATTAGTATCTCTTTATTGAATAGAGTGTTAAGTTCATTCTCAGACAAAAGAGCCTGTGCTTGTTTATTTTGAGTAGCTTGTGGTTCCAGGAGGTCATAGTCATTTCAAATTACTCAAGTTCCCAACATTCATCACAGAAGTAATTGAAATCAGAAATGTTCTAAGTTTTCACAGGACCAGAAAGACTCCAGAGATGATTTTACCATATACTGCTTCCATATCCTATGAAAAGTGTCTGCATTCACTATCAGGACTTCACATAGTTTCCTCATTCTATGAGCCCATTTTGAAGTACAAATAAACTGAAACAATGACATATCACATGTGTCACAAGTGTGCTTATAAGCCATGTTATCAGATCACTTCCCACCTTGGCATGAAGCTTCTTAAGCATCGTTTATGTGGACCTTACTCGCTCCTCAGACGGTACAGTGAAGAGATGGGGTACAATTCAGTTTTGCCAATTTTGCCATCTTCACAGCAGTGAAAAGCATTTCATCAATACAAATTTATCAGTAATGCACTCTGCTCATATGTGGTAATGTTATGTTCATTTTTTAATTTAAATTTGCCCTGCATTTTTTTAATGTTTGGGAATTGAACCCAGAATTTGCACAATCTAGATGAGGGCTATATACCCACTTCAGCCAGCCACACTTGCAGCCTATTTTTTTCTTAATTTTTGAGGTAGTTGGCCTTGAACTCACTCAACCTTTAGGGCACCTCAAGAGTAGGTGATATTACAAATGTGTGACATCACACCTGGCTTATAAATTACATTTTATAATTTGAATCTTGTGGTTAAAGATTTCTTCCTGGTTTCTACAACTTGAGAAGTGTTTTTTTGGGGGGTGGGGGGGAGAAAAAAAAACATTTTCTTACTCCAAAAGGGGAAGCATAATATTGTATACTATGAACTACAAAGAAGTAGAAATCAGTGGGACAAATACAAAAATTTACAAAAATAGCACAAGCAAACTCTAGGTTCAGCTGTTTCGGCCCTAGGGCTTTGTGAACATTCATCTTTACTCTCTTGGTGTACTTTATTCCTAGGTGTATTTAGAATGTATTCAAATGTTTCTTCTTGGAGCCTTTGGGGGAAAAGAACACCTATAAAACCCTTAATTTAAAATGAAGCCAGGAAGAGTGGGTGTGTATCTCTGGAGACTCTAGGTGCTAGCGATGAGGTTCAGCTGAGATGAGTATGGCGGTATATATGATATGCAGGTTAAAGTCCCAAACTCCCATGGAACCTTCAGGGCCAGTTTGTTTACCAAGGGTTTTTACCTGGTGTACCTTGTTAGACTGGCTTGACGCTGTGACCACAGAGGCATGTACAGCACCCCTGGGAACAACTGCCTAGATTCCTCCCACAAACCTGGCAGTTAAATTCAGATGGTGTGCCCTTCAGCAAACAGGAGATCCTGCCAAGCCTGAACCTGGCTATCTATTCGATCCTCAGTATTGGTCTATACAGATTTTCCTGCTGCTCTAGTTGATGGTAAATAAACCTAGGGCTGTGAAATCCAATGTTTCCTCTCAAGCACCCAAAACTTGTGGAATCTCTGCAGTGTCTAATATATAGACTCTAGCTATCTTTTCAATACCATTAAACATGCATGGTTGATCAGAATCAGCCTCTGCAATTCCTCTTCCTGAGGTTAGGGGTGATGGTAGCCCCTACCATCACATCATATGCTTCCTTTCCTTGATTAACAAATGACTTCCATCTTACAAAACCTTTTCCCCCAAATTAAATATGTCTCTCTATATAATATGTACAATTTAAACACATATTTATGTATAGATTTATTTTGTTTTTTTCTTATTTATTGTCAAAGTGATGTACAGAGAGGTTACAGTTTCATATGTTAGGCCTTGGGTGCATTTCTTGTACTGTTTGTTACCTCCTCCCTCATTCCCCCCTCCCCTCACTCCTTTCCCTTCCCCCCCATGATATATATTTATTTTAATATGCAAATTATATACACATATTTTCTATACTCTACACCTATACATTGTATACCATCATAATAATATCAACAGAGTTATACATACCTATATACAAATATAATATATAATAAGATGACATACATTACGTATAAACTCATAATATTGATGACTGTATGGACTTTCATATCTAAGATATCATTAGCAGATATGTTTGCTAAGTATTAGCTATCAAAAATTCCGATATAATTGATGTTTCACTAGTTCAGAATTTGAGAACTATGAGAAACAATGTTGCAACTTTAAGCTGTGCCTCCTAAAGAGTTAAGGACATCAGAATCTGAGGATTTAACAACAGCAATCCACAAAGGAAGCACTGGATGGAGATGAGAATAAGGACCTTTGAGACACAGCTAAGAGAACAGAATATCAAAATAAACAAAGGCAATCCCTTAAAGATAGATTTAAGCAGGCTGATCGATTCAGAGGCTCCATTTGGATTTTTTTTTTCATTCTTTAAGCATGCTGAATATAGCATGTCCTCTGGCATGCTGGGGTCTTTTGATCTGCATTAGTGGGAAATGTCTATTCCATCCCAATTAACCAATCAAACCAGACCCCTCCAGACAGGGGACTGCTTAGTGGAAAATTGTGCCAGTGACCAAGCATTTCTCTTTGTGTACAGCGAGAGCAAGTTCACTCTTCTAGAAAAGAATTAGTGAGAGTCAGTGAGTTCTCCTAGGAAAAGAGACAAGCAGTGATTCTGTGAGACTGAAAGCAACTTCCAGAACTACGCATGGACCTCAGACTTAAGTGGGTGACATTCAGAAAGAATGAGCAGTCACCAATGGAGAAATCACAAAGGTCCATCTAATCATTTTGTAGGAATAGACATTGTCCAAGTATTGACATCCCTGTTCCCACCACTGGCCCTCACTTGTCCTTCAGAGTACTTCATGTTGTTCTTTTGACACTTATAACTGTTCCATTTATTAATGTATGGGAATTTAAGAAAGAACCCTGCCTTTACCACTAGTCTCTACTTTACTGATAAAAATATTTGCATATAACACAGAGACAACTAGAACTTAGAGGGTTTTCTATACTCGTTCCATTTAACTTCATTTTCAAAACTGGTTTAATAATCAGAAGGGCTTTTTGTCTTTTTTTGTTTGTATTTCTCCACTGGAAACTATTTGAGCTTCTTACAGTGTTAAGTGTCTCATATGAACAAGAATTGTGTAATTGTTGCACTGAATATCTGACCATAAAGCAACCTAGAAGAATACCGACTGAATCAAATAAAGATAAGACCTGGGATATCTACTTCAGCCTATAGAAACAGAACATCTTCTAATTAAATGATTCAGTTTCATATTTTAGTGAGTGAATGATGCCAGACATATCAAAGGAAGATATCAAGGTCCACTTGAAAATGTTCAGCCTGAAATCAGTTTACTGGGCTCTCTTTCCTTATTTATTTCTGAACTATAATGTCTGTGCAGATGATAATCATTGAGCATGTATGGACCCATATAATTATTTGACTTTGCACTAGACAGCTGTGCACTCTTCAGTCTATCTATTATAGGCTATATACCATTTTCTATAGAGCAAAACCATAAAGGCACTATAAAAGCACTATAAAGGCACTGAACAATGGAAGACACTCCTCAGTCACAGTGCTCGAGGTACCAGTAGCTTTCCATGAGTCCTGGTCAAATCATTTGGGTTCATTGCTCTATCTCATTCCCACCAACCTTATTTTATTATCTCTTACTTTGTTTTTCCCAGGATGCCTCAGTGCACATAACCCGACCATTATTTCTTCCTTGTACCTCTCTACTGTACCCAGAACCTTCCCTCCAAGAGAATCAGCAGCCTTGGATAACTACTTCATTCCAAAACTACTTTGAATTTGCCATATTTCTATACAAACTGGATGTATCATTTCTATGGCACTACTCACACTGAAATTCCAGTTCTATTCTTGCTCTCTTTCCTGTACTAATCTCTGCCTCATTCTTCCCAAGGTGCTACCTACTTGGTGTCCTTCTGTGAGCATTCAGCCCTCTTTCAAGTCCCTGACATTCATAGTTCCATTTAAAAACAGTTTAAAAACAGTTCCATTTAAAAATTTTTCATACTTCCTCCTCTAGCTATTGTAAATGATGGTTCGGTGTACGTAGAAGTACTGATATCTCTTTTGTATTTTGAGTTAATTGATTTGGTTAGCTACCCTGAAACTGGAATTTCCTTATCATGTAATGGTTTTATTTTTTGCACTTTTTTATGAACTTTTGAATTTTCTTTTCCATAACATCTTAAATCATTTTTTTATTTTTTATTCAAATTTTTATTATCAAACTGATGTACAGAGAGGTTACAGTTTCATAATTAGGCATTGGATACATTTCTTGTACTGTTTGTTACCTTGTCCCTCATACCCCCCTCCCTCACCCCATTTGATTTTTTTTCTCAAATTTTTATTATCAAACTGATGTACAGAGAGGTTACAGTTTCATACGTTGGGCATTGGATACATTTCTTGTACTGTTTGTTACCTTGTCCCTCATGCCTCCCTCCCTCCCCCCCTTTCCTTCCCCCCCCCCCAGGTGTTCAGTTCACTTACACCAAACAGTTTTGCAAGTATTGCTTTTGTAGTTATTTCTCTTTTTTTACCCTGTGTCTCTCAATTTTGGTATTCCCTTTGAATTTCCTATTTCCAATACCAGTAAACATGGTTTCCAATATACTCAGATAAGATTACAGAGATAGTATAGGTACAACCATAGGAAGGTGATACAAGAACATCATCAATAATAGAAACTACACATACACATAGGACGTTGAAAGTAGTTACAACTGTGATATATCAATTGTTTCCATAACATGGAGTTCATTTCACTTAGCATCATCTTATGTGTTCATAAGGGTATAGCTATTGGGCCTTGTGATGCTCTGCTATGGCTTGCCTAAACCTGTACTAATTATTCCCAATAAGGGAGGCCATAGAGTCCATGTTTCTTTGGGTCTGGCTCACTTCACTTAGTATAACTTTTTCCAAGTCCTTCCATTTCCGTACAAATGGAACAATGTCATTCTTTCTGATAGAGGCATAAAATTCCATTGTGTATATGTACCACATTTTCCTGATCCATTCATCTATGGAGGGGCATCTGGGTTGGTTCCAGATTCTCGCTATGACAAATTGCGCTGCAATGAACATTGTTGTGCTGGTGGCATTACTGTGATTTTGGTTGTGGGCTTTTGGATAGATACCCAACAGTGGGGCTGCTGGGTCATAGGGGAGTTCTACATTTAGCCTTCTGAGGAATCTCCATACTGCTTGCCAGAGTGGCTGAACCAGTTTACATTCCCACCAACAATGAAGTAAGGTTCCCTTTTGGCCACATCCCCTCCAACAATTGTTATTGTTAGTTTTCTTGATATATGCCATTCTTGCTGGGCTGAGATGGAATCTCAATGTTGTTTTGATTTGCATTTCCTTTATGGCCAGTGATGTAGAGCATTTTTTCATATGTCTATTGGCCATTCTCATTTCCTCATCAGAGAAGTTTCTTTGTAAGTCTTTAGCCCACTTGATGAGGGGGCTATTGGTTCTTTGCGGTTTTGTTTTGGAAGAAGGTAAATCATTTTTATTCCATCCAAACTTGTGCAAGTATTCCAATTTATGTTGTAGATTTAAATTCTCATTTAGAGATTATTTCTTATTTTGAGAGTCCTTAACACAATATAGGAAAATAAATTCCTCTGACTTCAATTTTTAATGTTATGCTGTCATCTGCTTCTAAGATGCCACTAGCAGGTATTTCAAAGGCTTTTGCAGGCCAGTCTTTATGGCCTGACATTTCCAGACATTGTACTGCCCCACCTTTCATTCATTGAACTCTTCCAGGCTTGGTGAAAGATTTTGTAAAGCTCATGCTTACAAAGCTGTTGTCTGCCAGAATAAGTAGTAATTTTCTGTCAAACTGGATGTTAGGGCTTCTAAAGCCAAGTGAAGTGTTCTGTACATTTCAGACGCATGCCTTTCCACCCTCCCTTTGCTCCCTATTGATGCTATGTGGTTAGATTGCCACTTACCCACCTTTTTCACTTAGGTCATCTTCATTGACAACAAGACTAGCACCCTGCCCCACCTTTTCTTCTGACTTCTGCCAGCCTCCTCACACCCACGAGAACTGGAGCAAGAAGCCTTGGAAGAAAGATAGGGAATGGAATGGGACAGACATTGGTGAACCAGAAAGTTAGCTAAAAAGCCAGCGATGTTGATGGCAAGTCACCAACTTGTGAATCATGAACACTTCCATCATTTGCATTGTAAAAGTAAAAGTGTTCTGCTACATGAATTAGAGTTCTGATCTAAGTCGTCTATTGATTTATAGCCTTAAAGAACTTCTGAGGAAATATCACAATGTCAATCCAATTTATCCCTTATGTTCAAAATGTTACAATAAAAGGGAAAAATCAAAGAAAATAAATGTCAAGAGATATCATACAGACTTGGAAGTTGTAGGATCCTCACACAGGGGCTGCTCAGGGGTTAAGAGCATTGCATCATCCTAATCAAACAGCAGTGCCTCACATGGGGTAAGGAGAATAGCCATACTTCATTAGTAGATTGTGTTCTCCAATATCTATGACAAATAGAAATACTTTGCATGCATAAATAATTAGTAAAACTGTATGTTACATTTATTATTGCCTTTTAATTGTTAAGGATTTTTTACTTGCTTTTGAAGTTTTATTTATCTAGTTATTTACCTTACTGTGTAATTGTACAAAGAGTTTTCAATTTAACCTATCATCTAATAAGTATAATACAACTGGATCAATGTCACCACATCTGTCCACCTCCCCCATCTCTCCCAATCATACCCATTCCTCAATTTACCTGCATCCATTTTCACATAGGTGCATCGAATGTCATGAGTATTTTTGCCTATTTTTTCTCTCGTTAGCCATCTGTTACTCCTCCCCTTCTCACCCATCAGCCAACAAGCAAAAGTCCTCCCTGAAAAGGAAATGGTTTCCTAATTTTTCTTATCTTACTTTATACTATGTAAGTGACTGTACCATGCTGTACAAGCATGAATAAAACTATCTTCTCCATCTTACCAGATGTTTCCAAAAAGTATGTATACTAACAGTGAAATAAAACAACTGTAACCCCAAATAAACTCAGAAGAAGAAGGGATCTTTTGAAAGCATAGAAGAAAAGAAATCTAATAACACATATTTATATTCACTGATCAGCAGTCTTGCACTCTTATATGACATCTCTAAAAATTTCAGAAATGGGGGGCTGGGGATATAGCCTAGTGGCAAGAGTGCCTGCCTCGGATACACGAGGCCCTAGGTTCGATTCCCCAGCACCACATATACAGAAAACGGCCAGAAGTGGCGCTGTGGCTCAAGTGGCAGAGTGCTAGCCTTGAGCAAGAAGAAGCCAGGGACAGTGCTCAGGCCCTGAGTCCAAGGCCCAGGACTGGCCAAAAAAAAAAAAAAAAAAAAAAAATTTCAGAAATGGGAATCAAAACAACACTGAGATTCCATCTCACTTCAGTAAGAATGGCCATCATCCAGAACAAAAGTAACAAAACTGCTGGCCAAGAGGTGAGGAAAAAAAAAAAAAAAAAGCTCCTCATTACACTATTGGTGGGAGTGTAAAACCATTGTGGAATGTGGTTTGGAGATTCTTCAAAGAATCTAAACATAGAACTATTTGACTCCAGTGATAGCACTCCTGAGCATTTATCCAAAGGATTACAGTCAGGATAAAGATACTTACATATCCATGTTAATTGTTGCAACATTCACCATAACCAAGATATGGAAAAGAACTATATGCCCCCAAATGGATAACTGTACCAAGAGTATGAGATATAGGTAGATAGATAGATAGATAGATAGATAGATAGATAGATAGATAGATACCTACCTAGATAGATACATACATAGAAACACAGATACCTAGATAGATGATAGACAGCTATGTATATATGTGTTTGTGTGCGTATGTATGAATCTCACTCATCTATCAGGAAATAATATTACTATGTAACTTTCAGGGAAATTAATTGACCTGGAAGTAATTGCTATTTTTATGTCAGTATGAAAGAAATGCATGAGTTTGGAGAAATAAAATTTTAATGCATTAATTGTACCATCCCCCAAAAATCTCAATGACATTCTCAAAGACAATGTTTGCTCTGGGTTTGAAGCTCAAGTTAGAAATGTGACTGCAATTTGCAAATCATTACAAAGAAAATAAAGAACTCTTGCAAGGTTTTCTTTCCATCTTATTAAGAATGAAATAGTATTCAGAGTGCCACAAAAGGAATCAAGTTTCAAATACTTCATTTCTTCTTAGCACAAACTTTTGCATGTGTAAACTTTTCCTCTGAACAGATGCTTGTAGGTGTAATGCAAAGCTGTTTTCCAGATTCCTAGGTGAACAACTGAAAACCTGTGCATTGTAAGGAAATCATTTCTCTGTACAAATGTGTACATTCAACACCTTACTCCCACTTGTTTAATGAAGTATTTTGGTTAATAATAGACAAAATTTTGGCTTACAGTCTCAAATCATTCTTCTGACAAGAATTCATTGAACTGGAAATGGGCTTATTTTTATGCATGCATACATTATCCCAAAATGGATATGTAAAATGTAGTAATTATTGTAACTGATAAACATGAATTGGAGCACATGTCTCTTTGATTCATGAATACTTAGCAAATATCTCTCAGGAAGAAGTTGGAGAAAAGATTTGAGTACTATAATTATGACAAGGTTGCCTAACCCCTAGGGAAGCAGGCAAGTCTAATATATGTGCACAATTGAAAGGGCTTCATATTTGCAAATCTTCAATTTATATTTATAATCCTCAATACTACTTAAATTAAAAAGAGACTTAAACTTACAAGTACAATCACACCTCTTATTGTCTGCCAGTTTATTTCAACATTGAATTAAACAGAATAAAATAGGTAGTTGCTCACAAAATGGGGTACAAGCCTTGATATCCACCACATGGCCTGCAAACAAGTCTTCCATGCAACAGAAATGGTTCCTTCTGTTTGCTTTAGCCTAGTTTGTGCCATGTAAGTGACTGTACCATGCTTTACAACCATGAGTAATATTATCTCCTCCACCCTTACAAATATGCTTCCAAAAGCCACAAAAACTTATAACTAAAAATCAAACAACTCTAACCCCAAATTAACTCTAAGAAAAGGAATCTTTAAAGCATAAAAGAAAAATTATATAATAGCACGTGCTTACATTCACTGAACTGCAAGAATCTTGCACTGCTATCTGACATCTTATGTCCATAAAAAGAATAAGAACATACTTACTGATTGACCTATCTAGAATATTATTCTGCCTTATAAATAGCAGAAAACATTTTTTGCTGCTCAGAAAAATTTTCATATTTTTCTGTGAACTTAGAACAAACATAACCAAAAAAAGAAAACAATATTAGTAATTTTAGTAGGATTCTACATTTGTGTACATTTGGTACTATTTTTATTACAGTCAAATTCTACAGTACAAAATAGTTTTCCAGGGCTGGGAAAATGGCCTACTGGTAAAGTGCTTGCCTCAGATACATGAAGCCCTGGGTTCTATTTCTTAGCACCACATATACATATAGGAAAATCCAGAGGGGGCGCTTTGGTCAAGTGGTAGAGTGCTGCTAGCCTTGAGCAAAAAGAAGCCAGAGACAGTGCTCAGGCCCTGAGTCCAAGTGCCAGGACTGGCAAAAAATAAATAAGTAAATAAAATAAAAGAAATAGTTTTCCATGAGACAAAATTTTCAGTGCTACAAGACAAGGGATTGTCATAATTCAGACTAAATCCTCACAATAATGCTTGAAGTTATTGATTCATCCTTGTATTTTCATAATGGCAAAAGAAAATATGAAGTCCAGTCTTCTTATAAAAAGATGGAATTCAACTATTTCCCAGGACTGCAACTTGAGCACACAAGTAATCCATTTCCACATTGAAAAGCAAAATATGCACTTTAAAAATCATAGGAACTCATTTATTTGTAGTTATTTATAATGCATAGTTATTGGCTGTCAGATTAAAACATGTCCCAAAGGTCTGATGTTGTGACCTGACATGATGTTGCTTATTACTTTTCTGTAATCAATAAAGCAGGTTGAATTAAAGAGAGGAAATTCTCCTACTAACAATGTTTCCCTGTGCAAGTAGCAATGAAGAAATAGGAAAGTGTCAGATTTGAAGCAGCAAACCATTTGCCAGCGAATTATCTTGGGATCTTAAGCAAGACAGATCTCACATTAGCATTTCTCTTTATATATCTGCTCTATCTGCTTCTCCACAAATATCTTGGATACTTTTACACCTGAGCCTGAGACTCACCTGGGGGACCCTGTTGGAAATACAGAATCTCATATCCCACTGCAGTTCAGCCAAATTCAATCTGCATTTCAATAAAAATAGGAGATATGAAAGCACTCTAAAGTGTGAGAAGTAGTGTTTGAGAATATAACTAAAACTGCTGAGAAAAGATTGTGTTCTTAATTCAAAGCACTGATGCATCAAGATAATTGCCTCAGATTAACCAGCTTTCGGGGAGGGGAGAGAGAGAGAGAGAGAGAGAGAGAGAGAGAGAGGAGAGAAAAGTGAACATTTGAGTTTTGTTTCTTTCTCTAATGCACGAGATGAATTCATTATCCTGACATCCTCTCAATAACAGTTCCAGAATTTCCAATAGAAGGAATGATTAGAATATATCTGAGAGAATGTATTTTCTATAGGACTGGAAACACATCTTATGTCCATACAAAGAATAAGAACATACTTACTGGTAGACATATCTAGAATCTTATTCTGCCTTGTAAATACAAGAAAACATTTTTGCTGCTCAGAAAAATTGTCATATTTTTCTATGAACTTAGAACCTACATAACCAAAAAAAAAACAATATTAGTAACTTTAGTAGAATTCTACATTTATGGAAAGCACTAACAGAAATTATAATTTCAGTTAAGGAGATCTCTAATTAATTATAAATCTAGGTATCTTCACTTTTTCTAAATTTGCATTTTGACTTTTGGCAAAAGCACAATTAATTTAAAGAACTTCAGGTGCATTTCAGTTACTTCACCATCCAACACACACTTATTGAACTTTTATTACATTCTACCTAAATGGTAGAAATGTAATGATGAAAAGTCTTAACACCTGCCTACTGAGAGCACAGCCAGCCTGTCTAAGACATTTAAACCAATAATTACCCTGGGATATTTAAAGTTCGAAGCAGAGAGCCACAGACACTGAAGATCAGGAAAATAATCTTTATAAAAGAGTTCACAGTAGAACCAGGCACTGGTGGCTCATGCTTGCAGAAGCTACGCAGGAGGCTGAAATCTAAAGATCAGAGTTCAGAGCCAGCCCAGACAGGAAAGTCCATAAGATTCTTTTTGTTGTTGTTGTTGTTTGCGTGCTTGCTTTGTTTTGTTTTTTCTGGTTTTATCATTTTGTTTTGTTTTCTTATTTATTGTCAAAGTGATGTACAGAGAGGTTACAGTTTCATATGTTAGGTCTTGGGTACATTTCTTGTACTATTTGTTGCCTCCTCCCTCATTCCACCCTCCCGCTCTCCCTCTCCCTCTCCCCCTATGAGTTGTTCAGTTGGTTTACACCAAATGGTTTTGCAAGTATTGCTTTTGGAGTCATTTGTCTTTTTATCCTTTGTCTCTCAATTTTGATAATCCCTTTCATTTTCCTAGTTCTAATACCAGTATATACAGTTTCCAAGGTACTCAGATAAGATACAGTGGTAGTGCAGGTACAACCACAGGAAGGGGATACAAGAGGATCATCAACAATAGAGGCTACGGTTTCACATGGCATATTGAAAGTAATTACAACAGTGACATAACATTCATTTCCATAACATAGAGTTCATTTCATTTAGCATCATCTTATGCATTCATAAGGGCATAGCTATTAGGCTCTTGTGATCCTCTGCTCTGACTAGCCTAAACCTGTGCTAATTATTCCCTATGAGGGAGACCATAGAGTCCATGTTTCTTTGGGTCTGGCTCACTTCACTTTCTTATTTCCAACTAACCACCATAAAGCCAGAAGTGAAGCTGTGGATCAGGTAGTAGAATGCTAGTGTTAAGTAAAAAGGCTCAGGAACAACACCCAGCCTCTGCGTTCAAGCCTCAGGCTGGGGGGCTGGGAATATGGCTTAGTGGTAGAGTGCTTGCCTCTTATACATGAAGCCCTAGGTTCGATTCCTCAGCACCACATATATGGAAAAAGCCAGAAGTGGCGCTGTGGCTCACGTGGTAGAGTGCTAGCTTTGAGCAAAAAGAAGCCAGGGACAGTGCTCAGGCCCTGAGTTCAAGCCCCAGGACTGGCAAAAAAATAAAAAATCTAACCCAAAGCCTCAGAATGGGCACAATGAAAATTAACGTGTGTACAGAGAAAGCAACTTGTGACTTTAACTTCATTGCTGTTGCATTTCACTAAATGAATTCAATTACTGTCATGTCAATGATTGGTTAAGCTTGGAAAAAACAAAACATGCTTTTGAAGGAATTCCATTATGATTACCAGAGAAAGCAGCTACACCTTCCCACTATGAAGTGCTCCTATAAACACTTAGAATCAGACATTTTATAAACAAAGCAAAATATCATTCCAACAAAATATGACACCTGGGGCGGTTTGCATTTGTTCAATCCAGAAATCCTAAAGCACTTCATGTAGACAAATTTAACAGTGATTGGATACTAATATCATTTAAAAGTTTTTTAGTTTAGGAAATATTAATCTCATAAAATTAGTAAATATAAGTCTCATAAAATTAGGTTAAATGGCAAAACACACTAGCTAATAACAATGACAATGGAGCAACGGTAATTAAGTTAATTGTGATAATCAAAAAAGAAAGTGGGGCTGGGGATATAGCCTAGTGGCAAGAGTACTTGCCTCTTATACCTGAAACCCTGGGTTCAATTCCCCAGCACCACATATACAGAAAACGGCCAGAAGTGGTGCTGTGGCTCAAGTGGCAGAGTGCTAGCCTTGAGCAAAAAAAAGAAGCCAGGGACAGTGCTCAGGCCCTGAGTCCAAGCCCCAGGACTGGCCAAAAAAAAAAAAAAAAAAGTGAACAAGAGAAGCCTAGTGTTAAATAAAATGGAATACTGAAGAGTATAACCACTGGGCTTGGACAGTTGTCAGTTCACAACTTCTGACTGCCCACAACCTGATCTTCAAAGCATCTATACATCAGTCACTAAAATACATTGCTGTCCGCCCAAGGGAAACATGCCCTGGCTGAGTCACATGCTGGTCTGTAATTAACTCGATAAAAAGTACAGATTTGGGCGTGCTTCTTGGTCTTTCCAATATAGTTGCAAATTTTCAAAATGAGAGTATTTTTGAAATCTCGACTTTCAAATGACAGTGCCTCTAGCTTTATGTTTCAGTCGAGTTTATGATTTGGTCATGCTTATGTTTGACCTGGTTTTGGGGATTCGGACCACATCGAATTATTTTTTGTCGATATGAGCCACTTCAATGCTCATGTGTCAAAGTGGATGTCTGAAGAGCCTTATTCTGAGATTGTATTTTTAGAAATGGTGTTGAGATTTTATTTGGCACATAGCTTAAATATTTCAGAAGATTCTTTTCTAAGTTACTTCTTAATCATCTTAAATGAAGCAAATCATTTTCCCCTTACTGAGTATATTTTATTTCTTTAAAAATAGTAAGAATTATTCACACCCAAATCTGATTATATATATATATATACATAAATATATATCCACATATATATACATATATATATATATATCCATGAGAGGGAGTTTTGAAAAAGATGATAAAGAAAAACATGATTACAAAGATACTCATTTCCTATAGTGCTTACAACCCCATTCCAAGGTCATCCTCAAATTTGATAAATGATAGTAATACTAGATTAAATGTAATCTCCGAAGGCTACTGAGGGGATACTTGTTTTACATAGCTAATACTATCAGTTACTCAACAAAGCACTCAACAAAGCAAGGCCTAGTTCATACTTTCTTCCTTGTATTATGTAAAAACTAAAATAACAATGTAGTATTTGATTTACCTGGTAGTATTTTCCTCTAGAATAAGTTTATTAGTTTTGAAAATTGTAACCTAAATTTATGCCTCCAGTTTCTACAAAAATTCCTCACACATGGTTCTCAGTCAAAAAATATAAATTACATACAAAAATGTATAATAAAGTTGAATAAATTGACGGACTCTAGTTCTGTGGATTGTATTATATATGAGTATAAACAAAATTCTATGCTAGTCTGACTGATAGAAATCCTAGAAAATTATTATTTCAATAGTAGCTCCCATTTCTGCCTACAAAATAGCAGTATGACAACAGCTATATCAGATCCTTCATAAACAAAACTCATGATATCAAATTAAAAGTAGGTATTTGAGCCAGATAATTCTATATTCAAATGGCTGTAATGACAAAGTCATTTCACCTTTCACATTTTATATACACATTTCACATTTTATTTATGTCTGTGACCTTTTCATTTCTCAAGATAATGCTTGTATCTTTAATGATTACAGCTAATACATTTTTAAAGACCATTTATATGTATAAACTGCTCTGAAAGTATAGATTTATATAAGACATAAACTAACATTCAATAAAAGAAACATTGAATAATTTGTACAAAAATGAATATAGTTCATGTATTTGGAAGATAAACCATACCTAGAAACACTAGATTTTCCCATGTCTACAAAGTATATATAGTTCCTTCTGTATATTCATACATATACACTTATATATATGTACACACACACACACATATATATATGGTTTATGAGGAGAAAGATCTATCTACACAGGTAATCCAGGTAAATAGATAGATAGATAAATCTATCTAGATTTATTATCTAAATTTGTCTAGTTAGATTTATCTACGTAGATCTATAGATACATAGGTATCTATAGAGATCTATAGATCTCTATATACCATAGATACATATACACACATTTATCAACCTATACATATACACATATATACAGAGATATGTATATATAAATGACACATGGTTTATACTAAATGTATGGCATAAGTAAGCAAATTATGTGGAGATAGTTAAAATAATTCAATCAAATAAAGCTAAAAAGTAAGTAGGAGTCATTTGTTTTAAGTACAGTATGTCTATGATATTAACAGTGGATCTCAATAGCCCAGTTGCTAAGTACATAGTACCATATATAATGAAGCATATCAACATGAACTTCAAGAATTGGAAACAAGAGATTCTTATGTCCTATATGTACTTATTTCTTTTTTTTTTTTCTGTTTCAGTTTTCTGTACCCCTTGACTTACATAGAAGCTTATCTGATCCATGGAAGGGAAAGAGAATCACAGAAACAACAGAACAAAGGATGAACTAACACAATGATACTCACTTGACACTATGTTGAAATGCACAATACAACTTGGGGGGAGGGGAGTAGGGAGGGGTAAGCAGGAGAAAATGAGGGAGGGAGTAACAGTGTTTAAAAATATATGTACTCATTACCATACTTATGTAACTGTATCACTCCTGTTCATCACCTTTACAATAAAGTTATTTTTAAGTGGGAAGAAAATGTCTTCTGAAAAATAACTAATATTTAAACGCCAAAAAATGTGTTTCCTCAAAAATCAGATTTTTTTCATAGTGGAAATATTGCACATTGAGATAAAACATCAAATATATAAAAATTAATTTTAAAAAAGGCTCAAAAACACTAGTCAAATCCTCATGGCTAATCCCAAATTGTATTAGTTCAAAGTAGAAAAAGGCTGCACGGCAAAGGACATAGCTCGCAAGATAAACAGAAAGCCCACAGACTGGGAGAAGATCTTTACCGGACATTCAACGGACAAAGGCCTCATCTCTAAAATGTATGCAGAACTAAAAAAATTACCTTCTTCCAAAACAAAACCACAAAGAACCAATAGCCCCCTCATCAAGTGGGCTAAAGACTTACAAAGAGACTTCTCTGATGAGGAAATGAGAATGGCCAAGAGACATATGAAAAAGTGCTCTACATCACTGGCCATAAAGGAAATGCAAATCAAAACAACATTGAGATTCCATCTCACCCCATTAAGAATGTCATATATTAAGAAAACTAACAATAACAGTTGTTGGAGGGGATGTGGCCAAAAGGGAACCCTACTTCATTGTGGGTGGGAATGTAAACTGGTTCAGCCACTCTGGCAAGCAGTATGGAGATTCCTCAGAAGGCTAAATGTAGAACTCCCCTATGACCCAGCAACCCCACTTTTGGGTATTTATCCAAAAAACTACAAACAAAATCAAAGTAAAGCCACCAGCACAACAATGTTCATTGCAGTGCAATTTGTCATAGCGAGAATCTGGAACCAACCCAGATGCCCCTCCGTAGACGAATGGATCAGGAAAATGTGGTACATATACACAATGGAATTTTATGCCTCTATCAGAAAGAATGACATTGCCCTATTTGTAAGGAAATGGAAGGACTTGGAAAAAGTTATACTAAGTGAAGTGAGCCAGACCCAAAGAAACATGGACTCTATGGTCTCCCTTATACGGAATAATTAGCACAGGTTTAGGCAAGTCACAACAGAGGATCACAAGAGCCCAATAGCTATACCCTTATGATCCCATAAGATGATGCTAAGTGAAATGAACTCCATTTTATGAAGATGATTGTTATATCAGAGTTGTAACTACTTTCAACATCCCATGTGTATCTGTAGTTTCCACTATTGATGATGTTCGTGTATCACCTTCTTGTGATTGTATCTACTCTATCTCTGTAATCTTATCTGAGTGTATGGGAAACTGTGTATACTGGTATTAGAAGTAGGAAACTGAAAGGGAATACCAAAATCGAGAGACACAGGGTAAAAAAAGACAAACAACTACAAAAGCAATACTTGCAAAACTGTTTGGTGTAAGTGAACTGAACACCTCAGGGGGGGAAAGGGAAAGTGGGAGGAGGGAGGGGGTATGAGGGACAAGGTAACAAACAGTACAAGAAATGTATCCAGTGCCTAATGTATGAAACTGTAACCTCTCTGTACATCAGTTTGATAATAAAAATTTGGAAAAAAAAAGTAGAAAAAGGATTTCCTTTCACACCAAGTGGTTTTACATCACTTTCATCTCTAGCATGAACAAATGTCTCACCCATAAGAGTAAAGGTATCAAAACTGATTTGTTTCACCCTACTCCAAGCAAAGACACATGAAGTTTCTCTTTTATATGTCACTTACAGACTTTACAAAGAAGAACCAATTAGCACAAATAGTATTCAACCATAGACAAATAGATAGATCAAGAGGAAGGTGCTAATATTGATACAACAAAATTTATTCAAGCAAAGCAAAAATCCTATCCTGGTAGACATTATAAATATAAATGTTAAATAAAATTTAACAATGACTATAGTTAACTACCAAATGTTCAAAGAATTTCTTAACAGATTAAAAAATTCTCTAAATCCTAAAGCAAGAGAATTACAACCATAGGAACACTGAAATTATATACTCCATTAAAGGAAGTGCCATCTAAAGTAAATGGGGAAAAAAAGAGTTTAGTTACACCAAAATAAATGTTTCATCACTTAAAGAGATCTTTCTTGCAGGCCTACAAATTCCATAGGAAAATAGAAGATCAGCAGAAATCAGGAGAAAGGGATTGCTCTAATCTTTCCTCAGAAACTCTGGTAAGAAGGAGCTCAAACTCAGAGGCACTCAAGCTGAAAAAATTGGATGACAACCCAATTTCAAATCATTTAAACTGCTGTCTATCCATAGAAACCCAAAGCTGAATCGGATAGAACTATCTGATATGTGTGTCATCTCCAATTTTCTGTGGTAGGGTTTGAGTGTTTGAAAAATATCTACCAGACAGGCTGAGCACCAAACTGTAATTTAGAAAGGGTTACAAGTATATTGAAGACAATCCTAAAGAGGTTGAGAAAATGGTCACAATTATAGACTGAAGGCCTGCCAAACCACCACAGACAACTTGCTATTGTACTTCAAGCACCATTAGAAGTTCAATTGCATTGAGATACAATTATGGAAGAAAATCCACGGTACCACAGCAAAGCCAGGGATTCATTCTTTGCTAGTAACCTCTGTAGGTTCTAAATAGTATTCATGATGAGAACTCATAGATAACTTGAAAAGCAATTATTTCAAGTCTAAAAAGCAATTATACCTACAATTTCCTGGTTTAAGAATTTTTGAATAATGACATAAATTGTAAAAACATATCCAGAATTCTACTGATTTTTCCCACCCAAGTTCCCTTCATCTCATCCAGTATTGTTGAAATAACCTAGCAATCTTCAAAGATTCTTGCACACAAACTCCTTGAAACATTTTGGTTGACAAGTAAAAACTTTCATGATGAGTTGGAACTGTTACAAAGGTTAATTTTTATTTTGTATATATCCCATGGAAATCAAATATCATATTAACTTAATCCCATCATCTTCTAATTAAAAATACATGTGAATAAACACATTTAAACCAGCAGAAATGGTAAATTGTTTCTTTTCATAGTTCAATTTTCATTTCCACCCTATTTTCTCAGTAAATCTTACATAGTATATGGCTATGGATATTTACATTTTAGAGTGTGTAGTAGCTTTCCCTTTTGGCCCCATCCCCACAAGCAACTCTGGAAAGCAGTATGGAGGTTCTTCAAACAACAAAACATAGAGCTCTATGACCCAGCAACCCTGCTTTTGGGCATTTATCCCAAGGATCACAAACAAGGCTACACTGAAGCTACCAGTACAACTCTGTTCACTGCATCATTATTTACCATAGCTAAAATATGTAACCAACTCAGAGGCCCCTCAGTAGATGAAAGGATAAAAAAGATGTGGTACATATACACAATGGAATTCTACACTTCCATCAAAAAGAATGGCATCTCCCCATTGCTAAGGAAATGGAAAGACATGGAAAAAAATCTATTCAATGAAGTAAGCTAGACCCAAAAGAACATAGATTCCATGGTTTCACTTACTGGTAATAATTAGTATATGTCTAGGATAGTCCTAGCAGAGGATCACAATAGCTCAAAAGCTATGTATATATGATCATGTAAGATGAAGCTAAGCAAGATGAACTCCAAGATATGGAAACTAGAGGTTTTCATTGTGATTATTTTTACTGTACTATAAATTATTTTCTTATTTCTTTCATTTTTCTTTCCTATGGTCTATCCCCTGTTGTTACTGCATTTGATTTTGGTACCTTCAGTATTGTATATACTTTTATCTGAATTAGGGAAGGGAAAGGGAAACATCAAAATAGTGAGACACAGGATAAAGGATGAACCAATGCAACAGTGATACTCACAAGAAAATATGCTGTAAATTAACTGCACAACTTGGAGGAGGGAGGACTGAGGATAGGGAAGAGAGATAAGAGAGGGATAACACGTATGACAAGAAATGTACTCACTACCTTACATTTATAACTGTAATCCCTCTGTACATCACCTTGACAATAAAATTAAATTAAAAGTAAATAAATAAAATAAAGAGTGTGTTATACAGAGGTCACTGTGACTGTAGAACAAAAGAAATACAAATTCAAAATGAGATGTAAATGCACCCAGAAATCAGATTTTCACAATAACATGAAAGCAGAACATAAAGTATTTCATCAATAATTTTATATTGATGGCATGGGATTGAGTAATGGAATGGCAATATTTTGATACATTGGATAAAATAAAATTCTACTAATAAGATGAATTTCATATAGTTCATTTTAGTGTCAATATAAATTAACATTTACCTATCTATTTCTACTATGATTACATTTCTATTTTGATTGTGATTGTTTTTTAGAATTCTCTTTTGATTCCTTGGGAAACTTCCCTGCAATTCTAGAACTTGATTATTTTTAATTCTTTAGGTTTATTATATCCTCAAATTTTAAACATATTTTGAGTTATATTACTGATGTTTAGTAGAATATAATTGATAAAGACACTACTAAACTTTAAATTTCTTTATAATTTTAAATTAAAAGATGAAAATATGAACTTACAAGGCAACCACTTAGTCTAATGAGCTACATGGAAACGTTATACTCCAATTAGTTGATACACCCATAAAACTTATTTTTGTATAAAGTTTAAAAGCATTTCACTTATAATTTTTACTTATCTAGATATCAATATAAGCACTAAGGCTTCTAATTATAGAAGGTAACCACATTCTATGTGACCCACAGTCGATCACACCCTAATTCATGTAGTATTAGTAAGTTACTTGAACTCTGTCCAAGTTTTGCAGAAAATTCTATAGTGTCATATCATAAGACTTATCTTAATCTATCAGTTGCAAAACTAAATACCAATTTTCTTCAGGTACAAAATGCTGCTGACGCAGTCATGAGCATCACCAGATTTCTTGTTTTATGAATAGTGTATCCCAAAAGGGCATTAACAACATTTATTAAGCTACTGCTCAAATGTTTTCACTTAGAGGTAAGTTGTCCTACCAGATCCAATTACAAGATGCAACATTAAATCAAACCATACAATTACTTGCAATTAGAACTTAGGCAAAACAAAATTCAAATAAGACCCATATGGACAAACCTTAAATATATTTTTGTTTAAAGCTATAAGCCTACAAATATAGTTAAATCAATTTATGGAACCAGGAGTACACAATAAGACTTATTTTCTGTGAGAGAATCTTGACTTCACCTTTTAAATTCAAATAAATGCTTTAATAAAAGCCTCTGAGGAAACAGTCTTCTTCCAAATTTAAATTTTACAACAGGTATACAGATGCTACGATATAAAAGAATAGGATCATCCAGTGAACCTTGCCATCAATCTGGAACAAGAGAAAATAAGGTACTCTCCACAATCTTTGTGTTTTCTCTCCCACAGAAAAGCTTATTTGCCTAGCCCTCATAGGTGGGTGGAAGGGTGCAAAGTTCTACCAAAAATATTTATGATTGTCTCTTTGTTTTTTTAGTCTAGAAGTTTTTGCACTGCAAGGTAATGCACTATAGTGAACTCTGGGATGTATGAGATAAGTCTTTGTTTTAAACATGAAAGGTGGTAGCAAATGGCAGATAAAATTGTTGACACTCAAGGTGCTGACCCAGATTCATTGCTGGGAAGCAAGATTTTAGATTGATATCTGGCTGAGGATGAAACTCCTGATAGAGGGCTTCCCAGAATCTCAAGAAAACAATCAATCATTAGATGAATAAATAAATACATAATGATGATGTCCTTCTGCTGGTCCCAACTATTCTGGTTTGAATATCATCCAATTATCCAAACCAATGTTGCCCTGCTTCTATTATTGATTCCTGCAGCCTAATCTTGGCATAGCACACCTGATTTTTCTCAGTGCCAAATCAGAAATGTCACTCTTGTGCTCACCTTACTTATGTAACTATAATCCCTTTGTATATCACCTTTGCAATAACAATTAAAAAAAGAAAATATGGTACATATACACAATGGAATTCTGTGCTTTTATCAGAAAGAACAACATTGCCCCATTCACAAGGAAATAGAAAGGTTTGGGAAAAATCATACTAAGTGAAATGATCCAGACCCAAAGAAACATAGACCCTATGGTTTCCCTCATTGGTAATAATTACTACATGTCTAGGGTAGTCCTAGCAGAAGATCACAACAGCTCAATTGCCATGTACATATCAACACATAAAATGATGCTAAGTGAAATGAACTCCAAGTTATGGAAATAAGTGGTTTATCATTGTGTTGTTATTTTCAATGTACCATGTGAAATTATGCCTTTTTGTTTTGTAGTTCTTCCCCATGGTTTTACCTCTAATGTCACTGTAACTGATTTTAGTACCCTGGGTATGGTATGTATGTTTATCAAAACTAGGGAAGGGAAGGGGAACATCAAAATGGAGAGACAGAGGGTAAAAGGTGAACCAGTGCAAGAGCAATACTTACAAGACAATATGCTGAAACCAACTGAACAACTTGGTGGGGAGGAATTGAGGAGGGGAAAGGAGGGAGAAAAATGAGAGAGGAGGTAACAAGTTTGATAAGAAACATACTCCCAGGGCTGGGGATATGGCCTAGTGGCAAGAGTGCCTGCCTCATATACATGACGCCCTGGGTTCGATTCCCCAGCACCACATATACAGAAAATGGCCAGAAGTGGCGCTGTGGCTCAAGTGGCAGAGTGCTAGCCTTGAGCAAAAAAGAAGCCAGGGACAGTGCTCAGGCCCTGAGTCCAAGCCCCAGGACTGACAAAAAAAAAAAAAAAGAAAGAAAGAAAGAAACATACTCCCTACCTTACTTATGAAACTGTAACCCCTCTGTACATCACTTTGACAATAAATAATTTAATTAATTAAAATAAAAACTCCTAGAAGGTTCCTAGTCCCACACACAGCAAAAGTCAACTATTTTGACCTTAGCCTAGAAGCCTCCAAACAAGTTACTCCTTCAGGTTGTTGTTTCTTTGAAAGCTTATCTTGTTATGGCTTCACTTTGAAGCACCACAAATTCCCACCACTGCTCCTGAAAAGTCCTCACAGGGAAACCATCTCAGGATGTCACTTCCTTTTTTTTTTTTTTTTTTTTTTTTTTTTTTGCTCCAATTATCTTACTCTTGTCTCCTTTGACCCACCATCTCATTTCTTTAGGTCTCTATTCAGGTAATTTCTCCGGAAGGCTTTCCTTTGTGACTCTTACCCTTCTGAACCCAATCCCCTGCTTTAATTGTTTCCTAAGCATTTTACTTATTTGTTACACTTTCTGTTCTTTAGCCAACATTGAATGCAAGCTCATGAAAACAATGTTCTTATTCTACTGAGTATATCCTAGGAGTGGGGAGGAAGTAAGGCATACGTTAAGCAATCCATAATTATCTAATGGTAAAAATCAATTGTGTGACCAGCCATAAATGAGACAAATACATTTTTTAAAAAGCAGTGTTGTAATGGATACTTTTAGGAACATTTATATGCATGTGACATTTGAAGAGTTAATAATGCTGTAAATACATCCCAATGCTCAGTACCAGGTATTTTTCTAGAATGGACTTCAACATTATACTGAGTTCATTTGATTGTTCATCTGATTCTGTACATGTGATTCATGTATGTGGATTCTACTTGCAATGTCCCATAACCTTTGTATACAACCATTCAGTATTTATCTAATAGTGTGCTCATTGTTTTTTTTTTTGGCTGTTTTTAATGAAGCTGACTAGTTTTTCTTTGAGTATCAAACAGTTTCGTTAGATTCATAAAACTTGATTGATGGAAACACTGTCTTTAGTAATGAGAACTTAAATTCATTGATTACTTTTTGATATGTTTTATCACAAAGCTGAAAAATAAAAAAACAAAAATATGTGAATACTACTCTTACTAAAATAAATTTTCCACACCCAAGTGTCTGAAAAGAATGTAATTGGGGTGTTAATCAATAGCAAAAATATACGGTAGACAGCACATTGGAATTGAGTACCCTGAACTGTAGCCAATCATGGATGTTATCAATTTTGTCCTTAAAAGCATTTAAGGCAAGTTTGCCAGCTGTCACTGTCAGCCTGTAACTATTCCCCTTGTCTTTTCAGTCATTCAAAAATATCATTGGATTTTATTTTATTAACAGGTTAACAAATCTATTGCATACTGGTAGAGTACTATTGACTAACTGAAAAATGATGCACTTTACCTCATGTCACCTGTATAGAATTTCCCCCCTAAATCTCAGAGGTTCAACAATGCTATCAGTCTTGAGGCATGTTGATTGCCATTCAGCATACCTCATAGAAACACACAATGTATCTCTCTTCTCATTCATTGATATTGATAGGCTATTTTGTGCTAGCTGCTTTGAAGCACTATAAAAGTGAGGAAAATTGGCTTTCCTTATGCTCAAAAAAACCAAGCAGGAAGAATCCTAGTATCATGGAATAATTGCAAAATAATTATAAGACTCAAGTAATAAATTTAAAGGAGTCTCATTGATGACATTTACTTATAGAGGCCAACCCACCAAAGAAAAACCTTCAAAAATCCTAAAATTGTTTTGCCAAATCCTTCAGGGCTTGTGGCTTGTATTTAAATGTTATATCATGTGCTCAGCATTCCCAGGTTCAATCCTAGCATCAACACAAGAAAAACAATCACCCAAGCAACATCTTAGGCAGAGGTCATGTAATATTAGTTAATCTGCATAATCAATATAGAGATAAAATCTAGAAACAAAAAAAAAACATGGGTTTGGAGACTCTTTCCCTCCAATGTACATAGAAAAGATTTACAGTAACTAACTATAGATTCAAAAGAAATGGAATCTCTAAAAACTAAATATTACATTTAAAAACCTCATTAGTGATAATCAAATGATGCAGCATTTCCATTTCAAGTTACCAATTTTCCCTTTTTATCCTGAACATAAGGCCTTTTTTTCAAAATTTACTGTAACTTTGTCCTACCATTGACACTGGGTTCACAATGCATGTATAAATAAATTAGGACTCTGATTTGAAGTCATAATGAGATCTTTTAAAAGTAGTAGAACAATCTTACAACTATTTTATCCTTTGATTATGGAAGAGGCTCAGTAATAATTGCTCGTATTTTGCTCTTCACGAAAGGTAACATATGAAGATAAATAAATAAAATATGCTTTATACATACCACTACTCTTTAAAATGCAGTTTTCAAAATTATATAGTTAAGCAACAAAAATGTAATGTCTTTCTAATCTCAAAAGGTTACAGACTGTTGTCAAACGATAGTTTTGCTTTTATTTCTAAAGTTTTTTTGAAGACAGCTCACTTCGAAGAATTTTCATAGCAAACCACACCACATGAAATCAGTGTGCCCTTAGATATATTATAGTGTTTAGCACTCCAGAGTAGATTATAACTTACTATATTTTCGCAGTAGAATAAAATACAATACCTATTATGCATCAATAAGGAAAGACTACTTTTCTGATGTATTATCTTAAGGTAATTACTAAATATACTTGAAGGCATATATAATGAATTTTAAAGAGATATTTCTCCAGGTTTTTCCTTGATTAGAATATTTGATGAATAATAAGCAAGTTACACTTACTACCAATAGTAAGCATTGAATAGTACTGACAAAATAGTAAACTGGTTATATTTTAAACAACATGGTTACATTACCTGAATTTTATAAAGTTTGAAGCCAAAGCTTACATATGAAGTTTACAGGACAAATATTACTTCAATTTAATATAAGTCTTAACATAATTATAACTCAATGAAACACTGAATAATAAGTATGCTTTACCAAGAACAGAATATGCATCATGTATGTATATTCAACTGGAGAGGTTAAGGTAAAACACTACACTTTTATTTATACTAAGCTGTAAGTAAGGAATAAAGGATGTTGGAAAAAATGAAAATGTTCCATTTTTTTCTGCTACTAAATCTACTAGACTTTGCTTATGATGTCTAGTAGACAGATGGGAACTAAATATTTCATCACTGTTTTACTTCCTGACAGCAAATACTCAATTATTTGTACATTTCTTTGTGACTCGCTATACTACATATAAATTGTCTACAGTGTTAGGATATAGACTGTGAAGATGGCTGTAATTGGAAATGTTCATGTTTGGGGACAGTCAATTCAATGAGATGAGACTGGAAATTACCTTGATTAATGTCTGTTCTGTCATCTATGTCTCCCTATCATCCCTTCAATGAGCCCCTATAATGAATTTCATTCAGTTTCTTAAATAGGTCTGAGCTCCATAAAATATCCCCACAACCATATTCAATTTAATTTTTAGATAAGGCTACCACCCCCTACTCTCTTTCTGCATCTGAGAAAAAAAAAAAAAAAACACAGAAAAGCAAATTTGCTTGGTGGCTGTCTCAAGTTCCTTCACTTAGGGTTGAGAGAGATCGTGGTGAACCTTTTGTGTTATACTCACCATTGATGATGACTGAATCTTGATTTTGTATTCAAGAATGTGGGAGTAAATGATCCAAGAATCAGCCTAAATATTCCAAATAGAAAGAAAAAAAAACAAAATAGACGCATCATAAAGGAAAGGCAAGGAATGGACCCCATTTTCCTATCCTAAGCTCTGATAGTCTTTTTTTTTTTTTTTTTTTTTTTTTTTTTTTGGCCAGTCCTGGGGCTTGGACTCAGGACCTGAGCACTGTCCCTGGCTTATTCTTGCTCAAGGCTAACACTCTGCCACTTGAGCCACAGCGCCACTTCTGGCCATTTTCTGTATATGTAGTGCTGGGGAATCAACCCCAGAGCCTCATGTATACAAGGCAAGCACTCTTGCCACTAGGCCATATCCTCAGCCCCAGCTCTGATAGTCTTGAAGCCCCAGGTGAATTCTGCATGAAAGAACACGGAGATCAGGATCAGGGATAGTCAGGGTGTTAGGCAATGATGTCTCTAACCTTTACTAGGAATCAGTGGTTGAACTTTATTAGCAAGTTTTAAGAAGGAAGTATATTCTGAGATATAAAACGTTATTTTGTTAAAGTTCTTCAAATGCGCTATAAAATAACTATGGTTTATTCCCTGTGGTCATTCTTTGCTTATAAAACTAGTTCCCCTATGGGAAAGCTGTTTTCACACACAACATCCTAACACATGATTCTTTTAAAGCTATATAGCCAAGCAATTTTTCTTCTAAAGTTAACTAACACCTTGCTGTTGAATCTTGAGATCCTCATGGAATTGTGTGGCATAATTGAGGAAGGGAGAACAAAATATTGTTGGTCACAGCAGGAGAAACAACCTCAAATCAATGTCTTTAACTGAATGTGATGACCAGATAGCATACAAATATTTATAATCTTTTTTTTTTCTGGCGTACTGAAGAACAAGCCAAGGGCCCTACAGAAAATAGGCAAGCTCCTTACCACTGAGCTATATCCCCAACCCTTATTTATCATTTTTGGGTTCAAATTAAATTGCTTGACCTCAAAATATTGTTATATTTTCCTCTTAGGATCTGAGGTTTAAAACAGCACACTTGCAACTTAGAATAGTCCTGAATCTGAAGTTGAGCTCATCCTTTTAAGTTTTCAATTGTTATTCTCTTGTCATTTAAAAAATGTTGTGTATGTCATAAAGAAAGAATTATCCTCTAGTCTTTTAAGTACCTTCAGAAAAAGTAATTTTGAGATTGTACAACTTTGCAAAAGGAGAACCATCTTAATTTGTTTGTTCGGTCCATTCTCAACCAATGATCTTGAGTAACAATCCCCTTACCAAAATACCCACAAATTCCTTTCTGTGTGCAATTTCTGTACATTTTCAAAGTCAGCCTTTGCACTTTTCTGTCTGCATTATACCTTGAAGTATTATGCGTGTGATTTTCAGTCTCCTTTCTATATCCTTTATCATGTTCATTGCATTCAGAAGATGAAGATCCTAATTCAGACTCACTTCCCCATGGCTTTCAGACGAGTTTACATTACTGAATATCAATTAAGTCAAAGTGATTGATAGCAATGGTAAATACCCAATGAAAGAATTATTATTAACTATGTTTCGGTGGAGCTCTAAAGAAAGATAACATGATCTCGAATTCAAGGAGACAGAATTCCAGTGACAACAGCATATTCAAATTAGGTAGAAAGTCATGGGCACTAAAATACACCCAGGTGCTTTCTCTCCATCCACTCAGTTGATTGTCTATGCAACAAAAGAGGCACTGAAACTTTGTTCTCCCAAACCTTGCTCAAGATCTCCCAACATTAACAACCACTAGCAACAACCTTCCGAAGTACATTGGGTGTTCAGTTTGGTTGGCAGAATTCCAAGAAAGTTGAGGAGATGGGCATTGACATTCCCAAGCAGTGGTAGCAGGGTAAAGCATAGTCCCCGGCCTATCAGTGAGAAGACCAGGGAAAACCTTTGGCAATCTTCCATTAAAATGAAGATTTACTCTAGCTTCTTCATTACCTCCAGGAAATAGAGAGACAAATATCTATCCATCACTCTCTTTCATTTAAATAATGAATTTTTCAACTGCGCTCTTATGCCTAGGTATCCTTTTGCCTTTAGGACTTGGGTTTCATTCATTTATTGCCTCAATACTTCTCATGATTTCATTCCAAGTACCATTTTCCATTTTCCAGCCTGTACAAAAGCTTAAAAGAAAAAGGTGCTAAAGAAATTGGGGATCTAATTGCAAAGCAATGAATGATTCCTTTCCTTGAAACTCTTTCAGGAGACAGACATTTTCCTCCTTGAAAACTGAGTTGGTGTGAGACAAGATAAAGAAAACGAAAAGGCAGAATGATAACCCAAAAATTCAGAAGAAATCTAAAGTACAGGCAAAAAGAAGGGGGGTTGCAAATGGCCTGTCCATGGATGTGAAACTGTACTACACACCTCATCTGAGGACATTCTGTTAATCCATATTCCCAGGTAAAGCTCTGATTATCTTAATGTTATTGATTTCTTATTTCATTCAACTGTTGTTAACATTATTTTAATATATTTTACCTTTATAGTGATCTACTTATTGCCAGTATGCAGTCAAAACTGGAAAAGCATAGTGTGCACTTCAATTGTGTTTTGGTATTTGGGGCTATGTCATCCTATGAATATCAGTTGTCACAATTATTAATAAAATTCAGATCATCTATGTCTTCAATGTCTTTGCCTGAGTGCTTAGTTGTTCTATTCATTTCTGAGAAGGGCTGTTAAATTCAGAAACTATGTTACTGGGGTATAGCTCAGTAGTAGAATGTTAGTTTACCATGCCTGCAGCCATGGGATTCAATTTGCAACACTGTATAAAATAGAATAAAATAAGCTTTGTGTTCCAATTCTATTAGTATGAAAGTTCTATAAAAATGTCTGTCTTCCCCGAGGCCCTCCATCTCTTTGCTTGTCTTGTAAAACGTTTGTTCCAGATTGGCAGTCATGAAGAAGCACTGTTCAGACCATGCTTTGGGGCAGGGGATTGAATTTAAGGTCTAGATCATGCTAACCACAATGCTCTACCACTGAACTATACCCCCAAAGCCAAACGGCTATTGTTTAAAGCCAAGAGGCTAAAAAGAGTTGTGAAGAACATAGAGTAGCTTCTCCATAAATTAAGAGGAGAGTCAGATGTGGTAATCTATGACTGTAATCTCAACACACAGAAAAACAAATCAGGACTTGAGACCAGCAAGAGCCTGTCTCAAAATGAATGAAGGTCAGTAGTAGAGTTCATGGTAATACCCTAGATTTAATCACCAGTACTGCAAAATTTAAGTAGATAAACACTTGCCTATTATCTATTTAAGTCTGTTCATTTTACTTCATATCTTTCTGGCATTTAACAACAGTCCTGCATATATTTGTGAGTATTATGACTTTCTGTACATTTAAGCCTTTCTATCATTCTGACTATCCCTCTTCATTTATTCTGGGTTTTGAACCCAGGTCCTGGGCACTGTCTCTTTGCTCTTTTGCTCATAAACTTTCATGATCCTGAGATCTCATCATCCTGGGTAGCTAGTATTATAAGCATTAGCTGCCAGTGTCCAGCTTTTTGTTGTTGTTGTTATTTATTGCTACTAGGTTTTGTTTTTGTCTGGTATTGATAAAGCTAATCTAGCCTTCTAATGTCTCTTGTTTACATAGTATATCTTTTTCTTTCATTGATTTCAAATTACTGTGTAAGAATAGTTTTTTTTTTTTTTTTTTTTTTTGTCAGTCGTGAGGCTTGAACTCTGAGCCTGGGCATTGTCCCTGAGCGCTTCAGCTCAAGGTAGTGCTCTACGACTTGAGCCACAGCACCACTTCTAGTTTTCTGGTGGCTAATTGGAGTTAATAGTCTCACAGACTTTCCTACCTAGGCTTACTTTGAACCATTATCTCAGCCTCCTGGGTATCTGGGATTACAGGCGTGAACCACCAGCACCCAGCTGTACGAATATTTTAAATGCATCACTTTTATAGAACATTTGTTTTGTTTTAGAGTCCATTGTAACAATATTAACCTTTATTTAAATGTAACTTTTTACATGCTTGGGTAAGTTATATCCTACAGTTTATGCTTTATACTTAATTCTTCTATATTTTGGGTTCTCGGTTTATCCTTTCAAAATTTGAATATTTTTCAAATTTTATCATTTTTCTGTTAGTATTTTATCTATCATATCTATATCATATCTATCTACAGTGATTATATTTGGATCATGCATACTTAAATACATTACAAACATCTGAATATAATGCTCTAATTTGTGTTTTAAACACCACCATAGTTTATAAAATATAAAAAATGGGCAAGATCTCATATTTATATTTACTTATTTACCATTTCAGATGTTCTTCATCCACTACTAGCAGTCTGAATTTGTACCTATCATTGCTTTTCCATCCTGAAGGACACCTTTCTAAATCCATTCTTTCCTGACAATCTGGATTTCAACCTACTGCCATTTTTGTCTCTAAAAAAATGTATAAACACTGCTACTTATGGTGTTACAAAGTTTTAGTTTCACAAATTAATAAGCTCCAGAGATAATAAACAACCATCAACAATCGTGTATGCATTATACAATTAAATTTGTTAAGACGATAAACCTTACATTATGTATTATTAGCACAATTAATAAAAAAACCCATTAAATATTTAAAGAAAATTCAAAATGTTCTTTAAGGGTTGGGAATTCAGTGCAAGTGCAAGGCCTCTTCTCCTCTGGAGAAAAAAATAAAACAGCAAAAACCCCTCAGCATTTATTGTAATGCTAATGCTAGTAACAGAATTTTCTTAATCTATTTTATCTGAAAATGTTTTTATCTCACCTTCATTCTTAAAAAGTTATTTTCAGTAAAATAGACTTCCATATTGTTTGTATACTCTTTTTATTTCTTTTATTTTCAGTATTTTGAAGATGCGGTTTTATTATTCGCTCCCAGCCTCTATGATTTCTTATAAGAAGGCTTCTGTGAATTACATTGCTCTTTTACAGTACATAATGTGTCTTGTGTCTCTTTCTTTTGGTGAAATATTCTTTATCTTTGGCTTTCAAAAATGTGACTATAATATGCATCAACATAAGCTTATTTGCATTCATTCTACCTGTTGTTCATTTAGCATCTGGTGCCTACAAAATTGTTATCATAAAACTTGGGATTGGGGTGAGGGGAAGGCACTATCCAGCTTTTCTTCCTGAGTTTTCAATTTCTGTATATGGAACTGTTAACATTGTCTCAAAGCTCACAGGGTCTTATTCTGCCTGATGTACTGTAACTCCTCTCTTCCTTTCACAACCCACATTTAATTTTTTTCTACAAATCTTTCTGTCAGTGTTCAACAAAAATATCCATCATCTAGACACCTCTGTGACCATCACACTGCTTGAAAACTCTCTCACCTGTCTCTCCAACATATCTCACCTGGATGATCTGACTTTTCACTGGTCTTCATCCTGTCTTTGTCCCCTGCAGTGTAGAATTACTGAAGCCAGATCAATCTTGCTAAAACATAGGTCAGATCATGCCACTCCATTATACAAGATCCACTGGTGTCTCTCCATGTCACTCAGCATAAGAAAACAAATTCCTTTCAATGGACTACAAGGGATTCTATGACCTGGGCCTCTCTCACTCCTTGACTTAATATTCCCACCTGCTCACTCTTCTCCTTTGCCCTGGCTTCCCTGTTCCTTTCACAATTTCTAACTCTATTTTAGAGTACTGATGCCCAGAAATGTCCATGGTTCATTTTTCCCCACTCAGGTATGACTAAATGTCCTTGACATTTAACCTCTGAGGCCTTTTCTGCTCTTGAGTAAATTGCTACATGTTCTCCTTTGCCCACTCCGTCTTAACTGGCCTTTTACCTTCAAAGCAAACATCTATGCCTTACCATCTCCTAGTCATTAATCTACTTGTTTCTTGTTCAACTTCTACTCATTGCAAATTAATCTCCTTTACAAGAGTGATTTGTTTGATACTCTTCTTATATACAAATTTTAGTATATTGCTTGATTTGTAGCAGTCATTAAATAACTTGCTAGGCAGATAAACAGTTTAAACTCTATTTTGAAAATAACTGCTATTCATAAATTTAATTAGATAAAAATCTTTAAGTATTTAAATCAAATTTGGTCATAGGTAGGCAACTTTATTTTTCATTTTAACTTTATGCACATCAAAAACATTTTTGCAACTCTATTACATTATCAATGTATAAAGGCTAAGTTCTCTTAAAGTATTTTAAAATTTCCAAATCAACACCAGTTGCTTCAAACCAATTTAAAGACTTAAATTGGGATGTTAGGAATATTACCACATTTTCTAGTATATCATATGTTCCTAAACATTATTAACATGAAAAACAAAATATACAGATGTGCCTAACAGAGTGAAATTTATAATTTAACATAAAAGTATGAATTGCACACACTTTATTTATTTCATCCATTTTAAAGGCCCAGGATAAATACCACTACGTTTCCTTGTTTGACTTAAGCCCTGAAGGATAATGATCTTGATGCCTTGATGCTATGATACTGGTAGTTGTACTTCAATAATAAACCAAACTTAATTGCCCTACAATCTGCATATGCATAGCTCATCTACTAACCAACAAATCAGATCATTGGCCAGAACTGTATGGTCATTTCAATGCCATAAATCACTTTCCTTGTAGATAGCTCCTTCTGATACCTTGCCTTCTTTCATTTTCTATCTTATTTTACTTAACCAATGCAGGCTTGTTTAAGAGGTTTATGGATGAAGTCAGAGAATTTAAAGTCCGGCTGAGCCAACAACTGCTGATTTTTACCCCTTCTCCCCTCACTATTCATTCCATCTTCTCCAGCTCTTCCCAAGTCTAGAATATAAATTTTGTGCTATTATTGTTCTATAAAGTTTCTAGTGGAAGATTTCTTGCCTTATTCTTGTGACCAAAGTGGAAAAATACGCCACTCACTTCCATAAAGGAGAAGACAATTATACTTTTATCCTTGAATTAACATATAATTGCGTCTTAATCCCTTCACATATAATATTGTTTCTGTCCATAGCAAATCAAGCACTGACCAGTGATACAGACAAGAAAATTGATAATTGGGGAGTTCAAACAAATTACCTAAGCTTATACTGGCAGAACGAGAATGCAAATCTGAGCAAGTAAACTTTATTTTTCTCTCCCACTGTAAAGTGAAGCCATCCATGCAAATTTTCAGAAATGGTTAATAGATCAGATGTACAGAGCACGTAGTTAAATTAACTTAAAATACTACAACCTGACGTGGATGAAACAGTATCTACTGCATAATGGTCAATGATGTCCAGGATGGTCACTCCTAATGGATGGACAGCTCCAATTTGAATCTGTAGACCAAACCTGGAAGGATCCCCGTCCTTCAATAGACCTGTATGTAGCTCTTGCTCTGAAGGCAGATCCCCAAGGCTTCTTCTCCAGTGCCTGTTCACCAGTTTTACAGAGGATAAGGTGAGAGGAGTTGGACTCACTAGCAACAAATTTGATTAGACCAACCAAGTCGTCCTCCCCCCACACACACACACACAAAAAACTTTCACACAGTTATCACCTTAACTGACCAAAAATCTTAACTAGCAAAAGTCATATTAAAGGAACTGGTTTTACAGAATTAGAGAAAGCCATCTGAGAAAGCCCCTGGGGGAAAGGAAAGAAGAGCAGTGATAACCAGTCACTAAGTAAACCAAGTAATCTTCCAAAATTGAAGCAAGAAACAGGGAGTATTAGTGTGAGCTCGCAGTGTTGGGTCCAAGCACCAGAAGGAAGATAAATATTATGGCAAAAAGAATCAAGCAAGAGTAAGACAGCAGCCTTCAGGCATCAAGTGGAGAGGTTACGGGAAAGATAGCTGCTTTGCAAGACAAGGTTTCAGGTTCCCAGAAAAACAGAATCCAGTATTTACACAGCCAAAAAAGGTGGTATGTTAATCAGAAAGCCAAAGTGAGGAAGAATCCTTGTACACTCAGAACTGTAGAAGACCTCTAACACCGAGTTTGACTTTTTACTTAGCTATAGATTTTTTTTTAAGATCAGAACAACCCAAGTGCTTGAAGAATTCTAAATGATAAGATTCAAGCTAAGTCAAGCGCTAGCCTTTGAAACCTGTTTCAAAGACTGTGTACTTCTTTAAACCAGAGATCAGCAAAATGTCCATGAAGTGCCAGCTAGTAAATGTTCCACCGTTGGCAGACCACCCTTCCCGTGGTAGCTATCCACCTCTGCCATCATGCTGGAAGAGCAGCCACCGATGAGCTGTAAGCAAAACAACAGGTCTGTGCTCCTGCACAACTTTATCTCTGGGCATTGAAGTTTGAATTTCACAAAATCTTCTTTCTATGAGGGTTTATCAACAGTCCAGATTTGGTCAACAGCCCCTAGATTGCCTTGGGTTGCTTACCTCTGAATGTCATAGTGCACTATACTGTCCTTTACAAAGGCCCTCTAGCTTTTCAATTTGCTGACCAAAAATAAGGGATAGCTCCTCAGCTGAAAGAATGTGACCCAGCCCTTAATATACAATGTCCATGTTAACAGTCTCATGAGAAAGTCCAGGATTCAGAGGAAATCGCCCCTGATCTGAAATTGGATGATTAGAGTTTATTAACTCCAACAATCATACCTGATGGAAATATAACTCTTAACAACTAAACCTTTGAAAAATTCCATTGCTCTAATAATGAAAGACTGTGTTTCTGTATTTAAAAAACTTCCTGACTCTCATACAACACAAGCTAGTTGGTATTTATCATTTATGACTTTCTCCTCTTTCCCAAACCGGTTTGTACATTTTAAAGATACTGCTGCAAGTAGCTATTCCTTCTGTATCCCCTTTCATTGTAATAAAGCAGGAAAAGGTTATAGCTCATATAGTATCATCTCTATCTAGAAATACCCTTTTCCCAATATAAGAGAATTAACCTAAATTTGGAAATTGAAAGAAAAGGGGTGGAAAGACCTTTTCAAAAAGCAAATGGAAATAGGGCTGAAATTAAGAGGTTTCTCAAGATCAAAGAATTCCCTTGTTTGAAATTTTTGGATAGGTCATGCCTAATTATTCATAATAACAAAGGGCATAATAACAAAGGGCATAAAAATAAATAAATCAAAATCAGAATTCTGTGAAAGGCCCAACATGAATTCCCATGCTTCACATATTATGCTTCTTTTAATTTATATAATTTAATGATGCCACCATAACAAATTGCAAGTTTATCTGTTTATCTAACTTGCAAACAATTATCAGAAATCTTTTCCAAATCTACTTTAAAAGCTACTATTTGACTGCAATTTAGACTCAAGAACATCTTAAAATAATTGGGAAATGAAATGAACCAATGAGTCATTGTGCAAAAAAAACATAGCTACAACAACGATGATGATGATGATGGTAAAAACTATCTGTTATGGGTACTAACTATGTGTCTGTCATGTACTGTGGTGTGATTCAAATGCAAGTTTCATTTAAAGCCCTATCAAGAAGCAAGATTCTGGTTTCTGTTTTACAGATGGTAAATGTTTAGGTTGATATGGCTTTAAGGATTTTGTAGTCCTCCTCTGTGCTTTTACACAGAATAAGACACAGGATTCCAGTAGGCTTTGACTTGCCGTGGGTCACATCTCATCAACAAAACTGTGCTTAGCAGACCCAAGTGTCTGAGCCTACATGCTTCCTGGTATAATCTTGTCTCTGAGGCTTTTGTGGTGGGGATCTTGTATAGATTTATAGTTAATATCTGCATTGTGGCCCTCTGTTCCAGAGACCAGAGCCTAGTAAACACTACATGTTTTTACTTCACTCATCAAATATTTCTTATACCCTTAACTACATGGCAAGCCTGATTTTAAGAGACGTGGATAGAGCTGAAAACAAGATCCTCGTATACCCATAAGAGTATTTTCCTGTTGATTTTTCCCAGATAGAGCACCATTAGGCTGCTAACACTCACTCTTAGAAAACACCTTTCAATAAAATATTTTAGTATCAGTATTTAAGAGTGAAAACATTTGGACTAAATAGAGCTATTTTTCTAAAACTCAATCACAAGGTTTTAACTAAGAAGTATGCATGAACAGTCTCAAGTCATATTGTGATAGGAATTATAAAACATCGAAATGACAGGAAGGCATCTTAAAAATCATGATGTCAATGCACGGATACGTCTTTTGTGCTTGTAACACCAAGAAAGGGTACAATTGCCTATGCCATAATAGCATAGTAAAAGGATATATTCATTTATTTCACAGAATTACCCAATAATTTCTTACTCATGTATAAACAGTTTGCTATTTCTTAGTTATTTGTTGGCCATGTGTAGCTATGGGATTGATGTGAAATGGATCATTCCCATTCTACATATAATAATATTTGGAAATGGGTTCCCAGTTTACACATCTATCATGGCATTCCAGGATGGATTGTTAACCTTAGAGGGAGTTGTTTAAGTAAACAGAAATCAGTACTCTGGTAGATCTTACATTCTAGAGGGAATAGAGAGATGGAAATAGGATACATGAGTATATTATACAGTAAGTTTGTTTATGAAAAACAGAAAAAGAGAACAATTATACAAAGTATGGGAAAGACTAGAAGTACCTGCGGCAGGAACAAATGCAGGCAGTTCTTAGGAAAGGCCTTCTGAGAAAACGATGCTTCAGTAAAACCTATGAGAAGCAAGGGAAGCAACAGTAGGCAGACATTGGTGAAAGGCATTCCAGAAGAGAATGGAATTTTCCTAGTGAATTTCAAGAATAGCCAGTTGGAAACTGGTGAGAAGACTGGATTAAGTGGGATAGTAAAACTGATGACATGAAAGAAGCCAAGGAGAGTAAGGAAGAGGAACACACAGAAATAATTATGAAAATAGATATGAAAATGATAGTTCTTTTTCTCCTCCAAGGCATTTTTATTCTCTTTGTGCGTTTACCTAAGATATCAGCCTTGCACATACAACTTTCCCCATCTGCTTTCCGGAGACAGTGCACCCATAGGAACACAGGTAATTATAAAGAAGGTCTGTTGCATGGTCACTCCTATTACAGCACCCAATCAAATTCCATAGCACAAAGTTCCATTGTGTGCCTTTCTAGGTTCTCATTTCCTAAATACATCACTAGTACAAAATGACATATGGAATGTGCCCTGTGCTGCTGAGGACCAACATAGCATGATACACTGGAGTACGGTGACAGATAGGACAGAAGCATCTGCCTTCTCTTCAAAAATGTTTTAAGATTGAATCCCACCCATTGGAAGGGATACCAATGATCCCTTTCTGCACTGCAATTCTATTAATTTTCTAGGAGTCTGGTAAAGGAAAAGTATTTAATGATTATAAAGAGCTTTTATTTACTTCATGAAGAAATAACATGCTACATAAATCATATACAGATTGCTGTCAAGTTGAAATGTTGCTCAAAACTACATACCTCCGAACCAGGTAGGATTTTTTTTCCCCTTTAAATACCACAGGGCTTCTGTCATGAAATTTAATTTGATCCTGAAATGCCTAACAAAGACCAAGACATGAGGGAAGCAGAGGTCAGGCCCGTACACATGGGTTGGGAACAAGAATGATGACACAGATTGCAATGACAGCACTGAGCTGACAGAGAGGCAGATGAGCAGAAAGACAGGGAACTTTGAAGGTGAAAAGGAGGACAAATCAAAGAGGGCAGTCTGATGAACAAGAAAGGGTTTTAAAATAGCACTTTTCAGGAAAGTGGTAAGTTGAATCCTCTTTTGTGATGATACCAGGGTGTTTCTTTGTGCTTCAGAGCAACTTGGGTTTAAAGGAAAGAAGACCACCATCCAAACAGTTTAAATAAGAAGAACCAGAAAAGCTAACTGGAAACCTTGGCCAGAAGACAAACACCACTGAATGGCCAATAGGTTATTACAAGAAGAGAAAATGAAAGTGGTAATAGTATCCCGGAAAAATGAATTTTATCACATCCTTTCTTCATTATAGTTTATTCTAACTTGTAGAATCAATATTGTAAAATAACTAAATGTTCACTAGCGTTTCAACAAAAACAAGTGAGGAAAATTCAATACATGAAATAGATATAATGAAACAAACATGTCGGGCAACTGTGACTAATATATGAAATACAGTAAATAGCTCTTCGTTTTGGAGGCACAAGGAGCAGTACTCAAAGAAATGGAAACAAAAGGGTTTTCTTTAATTGTAGTGTTTGCAGGGTATTTTTTTTTTAATTTTTTTTCCTTCTTTGTATTCCTATTTGTCAGTGATTTTATTTCTGTACCCTTTGTCTTCTTTATAAGTTTATCTGATTTGGGAAGGGGAAAGGAGAAGCACAGAAATGGTGGGACAAAGGGGAACCACTTCAGCAGTGATACTCACTAGACATTGTTGGAAATGAACTATACAACTTGGGGGGAGAAAGGGGTTGGGAGGGGGAAAAGTGGGAGAAAAGAAGGGAGAGTGACATTGTTCAAAAAGAAATCTACTCATTACCTGACTTATGGAATTGTAACCCCTCTGTACATCACCTTTACAATGAAATTTAAATCGAGAGAGAGAGAACTAAAGGATTGAACTCAGGACCTTGTGCTTGCCAGGCAGGCATTTTACCACTTGAAGCAAACCTCCAACTGAGAAATAAATTCTTTGTGGGAAGGTGGGATGCCGTGTCAATTTCTACGCCAAGAAAACTAATCACTCCCATTGCTCAGCTGTGATTGTAATGTCTGAGCAGTTCACAAGGGGTTTGGACGTTAAGGAAGTTGTAGGTGAGCATTGAATTCATCTTGTAGTTAGAATCACTTTTCTTTGGTGATTAGGAGCAAGAAGAGAAAAAACTCCATCAATTTGACTGATTTCAGGCACTACTTTTTAACATAATCAGGAATGCTGCTCATGAGTTTCAGATCTTCCAGTAGAAATTTTAGTAAAATAATCTGTGTTCCCAGAGAGTTCTTTTTTTTTTTTTTTTTTTTTTTTTTTTGGCCAGTCGTGGGCCTTGGACTCAGGGCCTGAGCACTGTCCCTAGCTTCTTTTTGCTCAAGCCTAGCACTCTGGCACTTGAGCCACAGCGCTACTTCTGGCCATTTTCTGTATATGTGGTGCTGGGGAATTGAACCCAGGGCTTCAGGTATATGAGGCGAACACTCTTGCCACTAGGCCATATTCCCAGCCCCCCAGAGAGTTCTTAATCATGATTCCACAATAAAAGATAATAGCAAGGGAATTATGCCACCGCAAAACAACTTCTATAATTGAAAATTAATTGGAAAAAGGTAACTACTTTTTTAACCAGAGAAGAAAAGGCATGCCAAAAAGTAAGGTAGAGAAATGATCACAGTGGTCATGGTTTTAGTGAAAGGGGTCTAAGAAATCGAAGTAGAATGAAAGCACAGGACTCCAAAAGTAAATGTTTCTTGCTCATGTACAATGGCACTTCTCATTTTTACTACAAAAAGTATACCATAATGTTTGCTGTATAAAATGGGCAATTTTAGGCTGGAGCCAGTGGCTCATGCCTATAATCCAAGCCTCTCGGGAGACTGAGACTACTAGCCAAGACAGGAAAGTTTGTGAGACTCATCTCCAATTAACTGTAGGAAAAGCTGGAAGTAGAACTGTGGTTCAAGTGATAGAGTACTATCCTTGAGCAAAAACATAGCTCATGGTCCAGTCCCAGAGTTCAAGGATTGGCAAAAATAAAGGAATGAATGAATGAATAAATAAATAAAGAGAGCAAAAGACAATTTTGATAAACTGCAAAATATGTTTTCACAGTAATTGTTTGACTTCTAGTGTGTTCTTCATAGAGTGACATTTGTGGAAACATCAGACATTTGTGAGCTCTAGAGCTGTCCTCTTCAATTGTACTTCAAGATAAGCTGTAAGATCAAGACCCTAGAATCACAGACAATTGTTCAGGTCCATCCTTATGAAGGAGTAATGTTTTATTACAGTGTATGTTTAAAGTACTTAAGAAAACACATTTAACTGCAGAATGTTATATACACTGAAGTGTAGATTAAATAGTCTAAGTATCAAGAAATCTTAGCTCTTGGAGGCTCTTTTCTTCTAAATTTGTAAATATGTGGAACTGAGTGAATGTGTGATAAAGAATGTTTTGCCCACATTTTAGAGTTAGAAAACTAAGCCACATTTTTTTCATTCTTTCCAATAGGTTTTTATCAGGTTCCACATGTATCTACAACTCCTCCATAACCAAACCATTGCTAGATGTTTCCATTTTCAGATGCATCTTAATTAAGTGTAGGATTGAAAAAAAGGTAATTTCCTTCCAGCCCAGAGAGAATTTTCATCCCCCAAAGTAGGAGGGTCCAACCTTGTTATTTTTAGTTAACTCTCAGCCACAACTGAATTATGAGCAAGTAATTGATATTTGTATTCTTTTGAAAAATCTTAGAAGCCAGGATCAGGTGAAATCATGCCTGTAATCCTAGGTCCTCAGGAAACTGTGATCTGAGGATCATGGTTCAAAGCCAGACCAGACTGGAAAAATCCATGAGACTATTATCTCTAATTCAGAAAGCCAGGGGTAGAACTGTGGCTCAAGTGGTAGAGCACTTGTCTTAGGCAGAAAAGCTCAGGGACAGTGTTCAGGCCTACTAGTGGTTAAAAAAAAGAAAAACTAAAAGTTAAGATAGTAGTAGATGTTTTCCTCCAAATGTGTTCATCAGCTTTCCATCTCTGTGACAAAATACCTGAGAAACATCTTGTTTGATTCCATATCTTGGCTATGGTTAACAATACTGCAATGAACTTGGTTGTGCTGGTCACTTTAGTGTGTCCTTGCTTGTGTTATATTGCATAAATGCCCACGAGTAAGATTACTAGTTCATATGGCAGCTTTATGTTTAGTCTTTTGAGGAACTTTCATATTGCTTGGAAAGCAATGGTTGAGCACTTTTACATTCCCACCAACAATGTAGTAGCATTCCCTTTTGACCACATCCTCAGCCAAGGTTGGCAATTACTAGTTTTCTTGGTAACAGTCATTCTAATTGGAGTTAGGTAGAATCTTAATGTTGTTTTGATTTGCATTTCTTTTATGGTCAGAGATTTGAACATATGTTGTAGCTAGAATGTACCTATAAGTCTACATGTAAATACACTGGATGGGAAAAGAAAATACACTTGGACATGATAAATTATATAGGACTCTAGACATTCACACAGTGAGACCAAAGGAGGATATTCTTAGAAGAGGATCATAAAGGCTTAATAGCTATGTGTGTAAGATCATATAAAATAATTGAAATTATTTTTGAAATAAACTCAAAGGAAACGAGACTTCTATTAGTTGTTGCTGTTGTTTTCTTTTCCTTTTAGCTTGTTTGTTAGTTTGTCTTTGGAAACAAAAGGGGCAGCACAGAAAAGGTAGCACAAAAGGTGAACTGGTACTCACTAGACACTATGTGGAAAATGAACTGTACAGCTTGTGGGTGGGGACGAAAGGAGAGAATGAGGGAAGGGGAAACATGGCTCAAAAGAAATTGTACTCATTACCTGACTCATATAACTGTAACCTCTCTGTATATCACCTCTACAATAACAATAAAATACCCTGAAAAAAATCAGTTCAAAAGAGGAAACAGTTATTTTGTCTCATGGTTTTAGTCCACAGTGGCTTAGTTTAATCCCTGTTGGCCTGTGGGGAAGCACAACAAACCGGAAGAGAAGGAACAGTGACACAAAGGTACTCACCTCCTGACATCCAGGAAGCAAAGAGAGAGAAGAAAGGACAGAAGACAAAACATACCCATCAGCTCAAGGAAATGGAAGCAAGAGAGTGCTTTGTTTTTAAGTTTTTATTGTCCAGGTGAAGTACAGAGGGGTTACAGTTACATAAGATAGTGAGTATATTTCTGGTCAAACTTGTTACCTCCTCCCTCCTTTTTTCTTTGTTACTGTTTTAGTTTTCTGTCTTGTTTGTTCCTTTATCTGTCTTTGGAATGGTAAGGGAAGAACAGAAATGGATGGACTTGGGTGAGCAAATGCAACAGTGATACTAGATACTAGATCCTGTATTGAAAATGAGCTATACAACTTATGGGTGGGGGGTGAGAGTTAGAAACTAAAGGAGAGCAAAGGAAGGAATGGCGTTGTCCAAAAAGAAATGTACTTACTACTTGACTTATATAACTGTAACCCCTCTGTTTGTCACCTTTACAATAACAATAAAGATTTTTTAAATAAATAAATATGTTTGGCAATTGATCAGAGTTTAAAAAACAAGTCACACCCTAACTTCCTTCAACTGTATGTGAATAGCTATGGACTCATCAATAGTTTAAAACATTAAAGCCTTATTACTCATTTGCTTCTCAACAGTCCTTCTAGATAACACTCCTGTCTGAGGTAAGTCATTTAACTCATGAGCTCATGGAGATTATTTTAGATCCAAAGTATAAAACCAGTAAATTCAAAAGTTCTGAAAACTCAGAACTCCCTAATTGAAATTTATCACAAGTTTTCTATTGTTATTTTTGTTTATTATTTTTATCACTTGCAGAAATAGTGACATGAGAGTTTCAACTGTGGTAATGTATATTTAGTTCATCTGCCATAAAACTACAGAGACATGATAGGTACCTAAAAAATCTGACTTGCAAAAATTAGTATAGAAAAGATGTATTTACTTAAATCTTGAGGGCTTTCCTCTTAACTCAAAGAAGATTCAATTAGCCAGTAAATGAAAATGGGAGAGAGGGGTTCTCATTTATGTTAGCATCAATTAACTGTACAAGGATGCTTGATTTTAACATGCCTATATATGCATAAAATGTACCATGATCAGATTTGCCCCTCCATCACTCTCCCTCATCTACTTTTCCCCTTCTCAAAACAATCTCAACAAGCTTTATTTTTCTACTTTCCCATTGGTGCATAAACAATTTTGACCGTATTCACCCTTCTTTAAACCCTCCATTCACCCTGCCCCTCCCACTAGCACCCCTACCCCAGATAGGACCTGGTTTACATTTCTGTCATTCATTTTATGTGCATGTTAATAGAGCGAAATACGGTTTACCATAGTATTTCACACAGGCCTATGTAGTACTTTAATTAGATTCATACTGTTGCTAACTCTCATTTTATCCTATTCCCTACTGACTATTATTCAATAGCTTTGTTCTCTTCAAACAGTTCCAAATTACAAGCATATATATATACATATATATATACAATTTGTACACATATATATGCAGATGTATGTATGCATATGCAATATACATATGTGCATGCATCTATATACATATAATTTGTGTGTATATGAATTCAGTCCTGTATATGTTTAAATATGTGATTATCTTTTAGGTCTAGTATTCACGTGTGAGGGAAAACATGAGACATTTCACCTTGGTGTACTTTGCTTAACATGCTCCAGTGAAATCAAACAAATGAGAATTTTTGAATCAGTGACTTACCATTATTATACCAATACTGGAATTCTATGAGTCATCACAACAAAATTGTTAGAAATTATATTGGCATATCTGCAGTTCAATACTTCACTGAGCCGGGAGGTAAACATATTTGAAAAAAAAATTCATGTGTAATTTTCCATTTCATTCTAATATCCAGTATATTGGTAATTATAAAATAAGAGAATTTAAAACTACTTAATTATTTAAAATAAATATCATAAGTGATTAAATAATCGAAATAAATAATATTACCTTCTTAATAAATGCCTCACTGTCTCCTTCGTTTTGAACTTTTTTTTTTTGCATGTCTGTTAGGCATTTTTGCTTTTCTTTTTTTTTGTCTTTTTTTTTCTTATTTATTGTCAAAGTGATGTACAGAGAGGTTACAGTTTCATACATTAGGCTTTGGGTACATTTCTTGTACTGTTTTTACCTCCTCCCTCATTGCCCCTTCCCTCTCTCCCTCTCCTCCCATGAGTTGTTCAGTTGGTTTACACCAAATGGTTTTGCAAGTATTGCTTTTGGAGTCATTTGTCTTTTTATCCTTTGTCTCTTGATTTTTATATTCCCTTTCACTTCCCTAGTTCTAATACCAGTATATACAGTATCCAGTGTACTCAGATGAGATACAGTGATAGTGCGGGTACAACCACAGGAAGGGGATACAAGAGGATCATCAATAATAGAAGCTACGGTTTCACATAGTATGTTGAAAGTAGTTAGAACAGTGATATAACACTCATTTCCATACCATGGAGTTCATTTCACTCAGCATCATATAAGATGAGGGCATAGCTATTAGGCTCTTGTGATCCTCTGGTGTGACTAGCCTAAACCTGTGCTATATTTTGAACATTTCTTTGCTCTATTATACTTAAAGTTTTTAGATCTTTTCTGACTATTTTAAGCCAATTACCTTCTAGTTATATTTTTATAATGGACTTGTGTTACATTATTCTTTAAGCAATATGAAATACTAATTCTCCCTATCATAATCTACATTTAACCATTACTTTTACAATTTATAAAATAAGCAAAATTGTTGTCAAATGTAGCAGTGTATATATGTATATGCATTTTCTTTTTTAAGTAATTTTATAAAGTTGAAGTAAACTAAGTTATATCAAGGAAACTTTTAGAAGTCAGATGTGGGCCTATCTAATGTGCTGGCTCATTTTCCTCTAATTAGAAACACTCTGGGAAAATCCTTAGGGGAGAATTACTACGGATGACATGAAGTGATTTTGCTTTGGTTATCCAGGCCCTGTCTTCTCAATTAATTATAACCATGCTGGGGAAAGTATAATTCCTGAAGCAATTAACATACTCTTTGGACAAGAAGAGTGAAGAAATCAGCAAAATTATGGTGACTAGATGACCTAACTTAGATGCAGTTACTTACTAAATAGACATGGTTCTGAAAATAAAATGTAACAAAATGGGAGGAGCCAGTTCTGAGTATAGACAGTGAAAGAAGACATTTTTTTGCCATGCAAAGACTCTTCAAATACTCTGAAATTTTAAATCTGTTTTATTATAGCCTCTTTGAAATGAAACACATATTAGCCCATTTGCTCATTTCAAGTATTCATTGGGTTTGGGGGATACTAATGACATTGTGCCAATTATCACAATGAATCCTAGACCATGTCCTTCCATCATAAGAAACCCCTGCACTTCATCAGTCCACTTTCAATCTCCTCTCTCTACTCCAACCTACCCCAACCAGAGAGGCAGCCCTAATCCACTCTCTCTTCTTCGGGCTTCATTATCTGTCTGGTTTCTTTCACTTATTGTTTATGTTTGCAAGTTCTATACAAGTTGTAGTTCTTCTTTTGTTTTAATGGACAAATAATACTCTAAATGCATGGTTATTCAATGTATGATCTTCCATTTATTTATTCACAGGCATTTGGGAGACTATTTTTTGCTAAGTCTGAATCTCATTTTCTTTTTTTTTTTTTAATTGTCAAAGTAATGTACAGAGGGGTTACAATTACATATGTAAGGCAGTGAGTACATTCCTTATCAAACTTTTTACCTCCTTCATTTTTCTCCCACCTTCCCCCCCTCCCCAGTTCCCTCCCCACCTTCCCTTGAGATGTTCAGTTGGTTTACAGCATATTGTCTTGTAAGTATTGCTGTTGTATTGGTTCACCTTTCACCCTTTGTCTCTCTATTTTGGTGTTCTTCTTCCCTAGTTCTGATAAATGTTCACACAATACCCAGGGAACCAAAGTCAGTTACAGTGACAACAGGGGTAAAAGCAAGGGGAAAAAAGACACAAGAAAAAGGCATAATTTCATAGGGTATATTGGAATCACAAGCTGACCTTGAACTGATTGTCTTATTCAGCTTCCTGAGTCCTGGAATTACAAGTATTCACCATTATGCCCGGCCAAAGATTTTGGTAAATTGACTTATTGATTGATTGTTATTATTGATTGACTGATTGTCATCCTGGAGGGAAGAAACCATGGTTATAAGCATTCTAGGCAAGTGCTCTACCACTGAGGTATAACTCCAGTCCTAAACATCTTGGTCATCTTTTAAGAATTTTTACTAGTATATATTTGTTACTAAAAAAGATTGCGGAAAAAGTCGGGCTGGGGATATGGCCTAGTGGCGAGAGAGCTTGCCTCGTATACATGAGGCCCTGGGTTCGATTCCCCAGCACCACATATACAGAAAACGGCCAGAAGTGGCGCTGTGGCTCAAGTGGCAGAGTGCTAGCCTTGGCCAAAAAGGAAGCCAGGGACAGTGGCTCAGGCCCTGAGTCCAAGGCCCAGGACTGGCCAAAAAAAAAAAAAAAAAAAAAGATTGCGGAAAAAGAGAAAATAAATGACTTACCTAAGACATCTTTCCTGCATCTCAACCCATTTTAAATACAAAAAAGTTCTAGGTGTAGTCCTGACTCACACTTAGTAGCTCCCTTCTTTAGACATGATAATTAATAATCTTGCCTCTGTATTCAAGTCTGTGAAACAAGTTCAAGATTCTCTTTAGGTGCATTATAACACAAACAATATTAAATCCTAGTATTGCAGGGGAGTTCTGAGAATTTAATGATATTATATATGTGAAGTGTTGTTGTTTGGTATATGGTAAATGCCACAGGGAAGTGTTTATTATACTTAATGCCATTACTAATTTGGTAAAATTCTCTCACATTTCATCACAAGCCCTACTACATTTTAGCTTGATTGCATCCACAAAGACCCTATTTTTAAGTAAGCCACATTCTAAGTTATAGATTTGAGGACTTCAAGTAATCTTTTGGGGGTATACATCACGACATGCAAAACTAGGTTTGTGTACAACTCCATACATTTTTTTTCTCAAATTTTTATTATCAAACTGATGTACAGAGAGGTTACAGTATCATACGTTGGGCATTGGATACATTTCTTGTACTGTTTGTTGCCTTGTCCCTCATGCCCCCCTCCCTCCCCCCCTTTCCCTCCCCCCCCAGGTGTTCAGTTCACTTACACCAAACAGTTTTGCAAGTATTGCTTTTGTAGTTATTTCTCTTTTTTTTACCCTGTGTCTCTCAAATTTGGTATTCCCTTTGAATTTCCTACTTCCAATAGCAGTAAACACGGTTTCCAATATACTCAGATAAGATTACAGAGATAGTGTAGGTACAACCATAGGAAGGTGATATAAGAACATCATCAATAATAGAAACTACACATACACATAGGACGTTGAAAGTAGTTACAACTGTGATATATCACTTGTTTCCATAACATGGAGTTCATTTCACTTAGCATCATCTTATGTGTTCCTAAGGGTATAGCTATTGGGCCTTGTGATGCTCTGCTATGGCTTGCCTAAACCTGTACTAATTATTCCCAATAAGGGAGGCCATAGAGTCCATGTTTCTTTGGGTCTGGTCAATTCACTTAGTATAACTTTTTCCAAGTCCTTCCATTTCCTTACAAATGGAACAATGTCATTCTTTCTGATAGAGGCATAAAATTCCATTGTGTATATGTACCACATTTTCCTGATCCATTCATCTATGGCAACTCCATACATTTTTAAAATCTTTCTATCTCCCTTTCTTTCTCCTCTTTCTTCTTCATCTCTCCTCTCTCTCTCTCTCTCTCACACACACACACACACGTACATACACATGGTGTCATCCTATATTTCCATCATTCCTACCTGACTTAATTTTTAAATCATGCTCAAGGCTGTTGAGTTAATTTTGCTTTATATTAACAAGCACTTGAGAAATTAATGTACCTAATGTGTCTGATGTCTTAGAACTTACTGCCAAACTAGACTTGAACTATTAAAAGGTAAGTGAAGTGGATCTGAGAATATTTCCCATTCCATATGGTATCTACCACTTGGCTGAACAGAGAGTAGCCCTTTATAAATACTGTTGATGATATGGTTACTTTATTAGTTTACTAAAGTGTGACTTTATGCATTGCTTACCTTAGTTTATAAAATAGTTTGGGGATAAAGGATCAATATATTCAATAAAAGTTGTGTCTTACGTAGGATGTTTATTAGACCAGAAAAATCACTTCGAGCACTCTTTCATAAGCTATTTTAATAAAAGCATTTAATTCTCTTGTTCCTTATTCAAAATCAACTTAAAAATCTAGTTGAGATAACAAAGAACAGAGGATAATTAGAGACAAAGAATCTTTATAAGTTATGTCATTATATAATTACAGGCTAAAGTTATAAATTGTAACACTGAAATAACCAGAAAATGAGGCAACATAAGGGATTAATTGCAGGAATTAACTGTCTTCAATACAGAGAAAAAGATCAGAGTTACTCCTTGAATATTATACTGCTTTTAAGTGTCTAGGGGAGGGATGTTATTCCCTTTTGCTTCACTTAATTCACAAAACAGATGTTGATGTCATTTGATTATTTGACAATCATAGCAATGATTTATCACTTAAGGGATCGTAGTTCATGTCTTTCTACTCCTTTCACAGAATAAGGCAATAACAACTTATCTGCATACATAAATGTCATGTAGTATCACAGATACTTCCCTCCAAAAGATACTGACACAAGTTTTCCCCCTTCTCACTGGCTAGAGCAGAACTAAAAACCTCAGGACTAAGAAAAACACCCCTGGCATTCTCTTTGGGAATCCTTCCAACTAGAGAATTGTAACTCAAATGTTATAGCTAAAAGCTGTCTGTGGGAAGTTTTGGCTTATAGGTCCTTTTACTGTTGGGCCACACAAAACCAAGTTTAATCCCTCTCCCCAGTGACAACCCTTCAAACAGATGACACCATTTTATCAGTCTGCCTGCATTTTCCCCTCTTTCTAGCTTAAGCTGAACAACATGTTATCAAGACCTTTATCCTACTGATCACACTCACCTGTGTGTGCCCCACCTTGTCCATCACTCTCTTAAAGGCTGAGGCCCAGAATGACTCAAACTTTCAGGTGCTCTCTGACAGCACTGCCCATTTATAGCAATAAAGCTTCAGAAGTCTCACCTGTCATTCATCTCTTCTCCCCACAGGTAAAGCTTAAGTCTGCTCAGCAGAGAAATTCCCTTAACAAGACTGAACTAGTCAGTACTGCTCTCAAACTATTCTACGTTTTCCACCATCAAATTATGAAAATAAGGTAATAAATATTTCTGTAATACAAAGGTTTCTGGACAATCCCTGTGTGCAGTATGAATACTAGTAAAATTCAGTCCCTTAGGAAGACATGAAAGCCTGGCAACAAGTGTCATTCTGACATCATATTTAGCTCACTCTCTCCTAAATCTCTCCAATTTGTCATAGGTTGAATTGTGTCCCCACCCACCCCCATGCCCACCCCCACTTCCAACCCCAAAACTCCATATGAAAATTCTCACTCTTTACCATATGACCTTTTTGGAAATAAGGTCATTGCATGTGCACTTAAATGAGGGCATACGACAGACTCTAATACATATGAATTGTACTCTTACAAAATAAAGGGTCTTTAGATACAGGTACACATAAGGAAGATGTCACGTGAAAGTGAGGAGTATATATACAAGATGAAGAAAGAGGCTACAAGCAGATTCCTTCCTCCCAGCCCTCAGAAAAAATAAACTCTGCCCTCTCCTTGATTTCAGACTTCTGGCTTCTAGACTGTGAGACAATTTCTCTTCCTTAAGCCTGCCAATTTGTAGTGCTTTGCTGTGGCAGCCCTAACAAACTCATAAACCATTATTTTTGTTCTCCATGAGTACTCCAATGAGTAAAGATGCGAAGAAATACTCTTCAATTAACTTGAAGTAACAACCTCAAAAATTAATAGTTAAGAAAATAACCATTTCTTTAGCTAAGTATTCTATATAATAGAAAATTGAGCTGAACTCAGCTAGACATTTCCTTTAGACTCAGCTGTTTTCAGCCATACCCCTTCATGCACTGAAAGTTACCCAAGGCCACTGTGCAGCTCTGACCTGGGCTGTTCGAGGATGATGAGGCCTCTCTCCCAATGTTGATCATCTCCAAACTAGCCAGGCCAGAAGAACCAGGGTGTAAAAGATGAACTCTCAATATGAGGGCTTTCTTGAGGGTCTTTTTATGTCCTACTTGCTGTAATCCCACTGGTCAAAGCAAATGATAAGTCTAGACTAACTTCAAGGATTGGCACTTCCTATTTTTGAATGGGAACATTAGCATACACTGTAATGGTATGGATACAAAATGGAATAGAATATACAATAATTTTTTAAACTTCTACCTTTATTCATTACCAAATACTTACTGTGGTACTCACAAGAATTGTGAGGCACCATGAGTACAGTAATTATATAAAACCACACACATACACATACACACACACACACACACACACACAAGATATGCTTCCTGCATCTCTGTTATATTACTCAAAATGATATTTAACATGAGAAAACTCAATCATATATATAGGATAAACATAATAAAAATAAAATATAAAAATCTTATAATAAATAAAATCCACATGAAGAAATTAGAAGATAGAGTCCTAAGAGAAGAGATTTCTTCTACTTGATTATATCTTTTTAAATGTTTTCTTTAAACTATTTTTTATTGCTATTGTAGAACTGATATACAGAGGGGTTATAGTTACATTAGTTACATGAGTCAGGTAATGAGTAATGACTGTATTCTTTTTGAACCATGTCTCTCCTTCCATAGCTCTCTCCTCGTTTTTCTTGTCTCTACCAACAAGATATCCAATTCATTTCCCACATAGTGTCTAGCCAATGTCATTGTTGTATTTGTTCACCCTTGTTCTACATTTTATGTTTCCTCCCTTACCCTCCAAAATGCAAAGTAACAAACAAGACAAAGGAAAATAAAACAAAAATGGCAACAAGCATAACTAAAAAAGTACATCTTGTTTCCTTTTCTTGGAGTTCATTTCATAGACTAATATGTTATAAGATCATTGCATTGGGTCTTAATCAGGATTAATTTTTGTCCTTATCCCCAAAGGATATTTGGCAATATGTAGAGACTTTTTTTCATCACACCAAGAGATAAGAAGCTGTTTCTGGCATCTAGTAAATAGAAACCAGGAATGCTGCAAGACATTCTACACTTCACCTGATAGCTTCAGACAAAAAAAAATTATCTGGTTAGAAATTCTGTTATTGATCAGGTCTATTTTAGCCTACAACTGTAACTAATCCATGCTGGCATACCTGTGCATGACAGTTTATTTTCTCATCATTGTTGTTGCCCCCATTTAATGATCTTTCTTAGTTGGGAAACCATCAGAAAAAAATAATCATGGTGCTTCACACTGCACTGGCAGGCAACATCTCATTTTCCTGATGCCTTCTTTCAAGACCCAGGAGCATGCAAAGATGAGTGTTTTCTGCCCTTATCTCTGAGACCCATAGTCAAGAGGGCTGTCCTTTCCATGAAGCCACATGTGGAGATTCTTCCTCTGTGTGGCCAGCTCTTGTCTACACCTATTTGGTCTTATTCCCTAAGGATGTATCTACCTCCCATTAGATTCCACACTTCTACAGCAGATCTTAATATTTGTCTGTGAATGCCCAGGTCTTATAAGGACACTTAAATCATAAGATGTTAGTCAGATACGGGGGGTCATATTATGTGAGAACCCTTAAAGGTATGTGTTTGGCTTTCTATCCTCACTCATCTGAATGATTCTCATGTTACTCTTTTTGTCTGTAAAAATGGATACTCAGTGCATTGTATCATGGGTTAAGCCTGTTTAGGAAAGCTTCATCTCTGTGAGATTGCCGGGTATTGTTTATGACTATGGTCACTACTTGTAGTTCATCAAACATATTTATTTATACTTGAGTAATTTTTTAACTTAACACCTTTTCCCCCCACTAGCTCACTTGACTAAAAGCATGTTGATTTTCTTTGTCACTGTTTCTTTAAATATGTAGTATTGTAACATTTACTCCCACATAGTTTAACAGTCATGGAAAAGCTATCATTTACAACTGCTTCCTCGTGTGCAAACATCTGGATCGCTCAGCTAGCATTTTGAAATAAGTGGTAATTATCTACATTCTGTTTTGGCATGATATTGGGTGACAACTTAAAACTCCAACCTTCATTCCTAAACCTGGTTGCTGCTTGCTACTGTGAATAATTCACTCACTATTGAATGCTGAGGCTTAATTTAATATGGAATACTTTGGCTTTTCAAAATTCATAATTAAGGGTTTGGAAGTGATTAGCCACATATTAAGTGAAATCAGCCCTCCCCCACAAAAAAAAATACTAAAATGATTCTGAATGTTGGATATAAGAGTTATAAGAAAATTTTGCACTTTGGATTCCAAGACTGTGAAAAGGAATTAAAAACCTCAAAACGGTTTTTTCATTTGTCTTTTGATGTTTTTTTCCTCTGGCTTATTCCCCATGATCACTATCATGTATATAAGTTTATCTGACTTGGTAAAGGGAAGAGGAATCACAGAAATGGTCGGGCAAAGGGTAAAGCAATGCAACAGCAATACTCACTAGACACTATGTTGGGAATGAATACAACTTGGGGGAAAGTGGAGTCAGGGGAGGAAAAGTGGGAGAAAATGAGGGAAGGGGTAACACTCTTCATAAAGAATTGTACTCATTACCTTACTTATGTAACTGTAACCCCTCTGTACATCACTTTTACAATAAAATAAAAAAATAAATATCCTCAAAACAAAAAGGAGAGTAGAGGCAGGGATTAGAAAGGGGGAACTGATAAAACCTCATTGAAGAAACTGTCAGGGAAAAAATGAAGATGGGCCCTCGGTAACACTTTTGTGTATCTCTAAAGAATGAAATTTTATTGGAATAACCTTGATACCATCTAAGCAGTCTTGGTTGATTTTCAAAGCAACACCAATGAGGTATCTATTTGTCACAGAGTTCTGGAACTATAGCAAGTCTACATTTCTCAGCCTCCTTGCTGAAGAGAGCTATTGCTGGTATTTGATTTGGTATTTGATATGTCAGCAAAGATCATTCATGTCATAGACCATGATTCTTGGTCTTAATTCATGAGTGGCATGCCCTAGGAAGCTTGCATTGAGGAGGAGAGAGCCAATTGGCCAAAGGGTCTTCAGTTGTCAAATCATTACTCAGAGGGGTTGTCACGTGACCATGTGCATTCACTTCAAACTTCTCATAGAGTTCTCAAAAAAATAACATTGTGCCAATGCTTTCCATTATATGTGGAAGGTAGATTCAGCTTAGTGATTTATAAGTAAATACATTGAGTCGTATGCAATTATATACAGATGAAATAGGGTAGATTCAAGAAAGAACTCAAATAGTGTAAGTCCTTAGAAAGATAAAGTCAAAGTTCAACAAAATAAACACCAGGAAATGCATACTTGAAGCGTGAAAGTTGTAGGGTTAGGTCAACAAGAAAGCAGAGGAGCACAATAGCTTGATAGCAATGTACATATGATCACATAAGATGATCCCAAGTTAAATGAACTACGAGATATGGAAATAAGTGGTTTATCTTTAGTGTCATTACTTCCAATGTACCCTATGAAATTATGCCATTCTTTTTTGTGTTTCTTCCCCAGGGTTTCACCCCTGATGTCACCGTAACTGACTTTGGTACACTGGGTATTGTATATACATTTATTGGAACTAGGGAAGGAAAAGGGAATAGCAAAATGCAAGAGACAAAGGGTAAAAGGTGAACCAATGCAATAGCAATAGTTACAAGACAATGCTGTAAACCAACTGTCCATTTCAGGGGACGGTGGAAAGAAGGAACGGGGAAGGGGAGAAGGTGGGAGAAAAACAGAGGAGGGGGTAAAAGTTGGATAAGAAATGTCCTCACTGCCTTATATATTTAACTGTAACCTTTCTGTACCTTACTTTGACAATGAAAAAATACAATTAAAAAAGAGATAAATGAATGAAGAGGAAGAGAATACAATCAAGAATTTAATGTAAACCTTAAGAAGACTAAGGGAAAGGGATTAATAAGAGTAAGGGATGAGGAAGGATGAATCATAATGTTGAAAGGGGTGACACTGATCAAGATGCTTTGTATTCATAAATTGCTTTGTAAAATGGCAACTCCTTTAAACAGCTAAAGACAACAAAAAATAAATATTTCCCCAAGTTACTAAAATTAGAGAATTCTTTGTAACAGCTATCACAACCTCTCTCAGAAAGCATTATGTAGAGAAATTAAAGAGACTGTGAAATTTACAGAAGAGCAATAGAAAAAAGTAATTCAGTTATCAATTCATTTTTCAACAAATATAATATTCCTGTTGTGTGCTAATGTTACTTTAAGAACTACTGATAGTCCAGGCATTGGTGGTCCATGTCTACAAATCCTAGATGCTGAGGAGGCTGAGATCTGAGGATCACACTTTGAAGCCAGCCCTAGCAGGCAAGTCCATGAGACTCATCTCCAATTAACTACCAAAAAGTCAGAAGTGGAGCTATGGTTCAAAGGATAGAGTGCTTGCCTTGAGCACAAAAGCTCTCAGGACAATTCCCAGGACATGCATGGGGAGCGGGCGGGGCAGGGGGAAATGGGGGGAGACAGACAGACAGAGAGAGACAGAAAGACAGAAAGGCACAGAGAAGCAGAGATGCAGAGACAGACACGTAGAGGCAGAAACAGAGATAGAGAGACAGAGGATAAAAGAAAAGAAACATTAGTGAACAATGGACAAAATATATGAGTCCATAGGGAACTTACATTCTGATAGAGAAAATGTGCAACAAGAAGCTTGGTGTAAATATATACTATGAAAAATACTGGAACATTCAGAGAGATCCGGTAACATAGAGCAGTGTGTAGGAAATATGACACTGGCAGAACCATGCATGAGTTTAAAACCTATGTTGCATTTTAGGACTACTAACTGACATTAATGACATGTAAAATGTCACAGAGCAAGTCTCTAAGGCAGGTCACAAAACTGTGAAGCTAGGTGTGCAATGGGCAGAGCCAAGAAGGAGGATTTGACAATAGCTCAATGGCTATGTACATATGATCATATAAGATGATGCTAAGCAAAATGAACTTCAAAATATGGACACAAGAGGTTTTTCTTTGTTACCATTGTTTTTAATGGATTATATGAAGTTATTTGTTTTTTCTTGTTTTTTTTTCCCCCTGTGGTTTATCCATCCCGTTGTCACTGTATTTAATTTTGGTACCCTGGGTATTGTATATATGTTTATCTGAATTAGAGAAGGGAAGGGGACAACAAACTGGTGAAACAAAGGACAAAAGGTGAACCAATGTAACAGTAATACTCACAGAAAAATATGTTGGAAATTAACTGTACAACTTGGGAGTACAGGAGGAGGGAAAGTGGGAGAAAAATGAGGGAAGGGGTAACAAGTTTGACAAGAAATTGTACTCACTACTTGTGTATGTAACTGTAACTCCTCTGTACATCACTTTGACAAAAAAAATTTTAAATCAATTATTTACTTAATTAATTAACAAAGAAGGAGGATCTGATAGAACCACCCAGAGATTCCAAGCTCCGTCACTCCAAAACCCAGTGTTCTATGAGGATAAATATGCTTCTAGAAATAAGGGAAAATATGTAGCTCTTTTATACTGAGCACCAAGATTAACAAATAAGATTAACAAATAAAAAGTAAAGAGAAATTCACAATGTTAAGTCTTCTAGCTCTAATGCTTACCTGAAACTTTTCCTCAGCTACATGAAAGAAAGTTAAAAAACTCTTTAGAACTGGAGGGTAAAAAAATTTTCAAAGGAAAATTTAATTAGAATTCAGAACTACATTAAAAATAATGGTATAGTGATGGCAACATATTAGTCACAGTTTCAACTCATCATAAGAAAAGAATTAAGGTCAGGGGCAAAAGAAAGAGATAAGTAATACTTAATATGCATGCACACCTGCCTCAAGATAACCAAATACATGGAAGCTCAGCCAGACAAATTAGGTAACAGTGCATGTTTTCTTCTGCTTAAAAGAAAAGGATTTATTCTTCTCAAAGATTTACTTTAAGTTTACCTGAAGTACAGAATTTTCAGTGCCTGTTTAAATCAAGTATATGAAAATTTTTCAAGACAAGGACTCTCCTGAGTAAAGAAGGACATGATTCCTTAGCATAAGGCATTTAATATAAGCATATAGGAAAACCATTGAACATATACAGTTTCTAAAGCCATTCATATTTCTTGCATTCATATTTGTTTTATGTGCAAGCATTACCATGAGAAATATATTTTCTCATTGTTTTTGTAAATACTATAGCTAATCAAAGAAGTGGTGACATAAATATTCTGAAACTAATTAAACATATTTCAGAGAAAATACCTGCAATAGTACTCTATGTGAGAACAATTACTAGAAGCCATGCTCTATTGCAATGTCTACAATCATTCAAAATTCCAACAAAGAGGAGTAAAATCAAGGCCAATCAAAAGAACTGAGTGATTCATGATTGAAAACCACCACATAGGTACAAAATACAGATTTTTACCAGCTATACACCTCACAGATGTGAGCTGTAGAAGTTGAGGTAGAAGTTTACAAACAATAATATCAAATTTATAAAGTATCTTAGCTAATTGTTAAAATGAAATAGAGTCGTTCCTCATTTTGAAGGATTGGCTTCACGGCCTGTGGATAAGTCTATAGATCCTCCAGCCCTTACATACAATGGTGTGTTACTGCATGTAATCTATGCATATTCTCATGTACACTTCTCTGCATTACCTATGATAACTAATGTACAATGTCTACCATATAAATGAGTATCGCACCATATTGTTTAGGGGACCAGGACAAGAAAAAATATTTTCCAAACCTTTTCTGTTGTTGTTGGTTGACTGCACAGATTTAGAGTACACAGTTCAGATGGGATGGTTATACTGAAGCAATCGCCATAGGAGATGTTCACAAATAAAGCAAAAGCAGAAGTTTGGGAATTTTTGCTTAAGCACAGGGAAGAAGGCAATGAGAGAAACAAAGCAGACCCTGGCTGTGGCTTCCCACTAGAGTCACTGATTAGCATATTGTCAAAAGCAGAAGTCATTCTAACCATATTTTGATACTTTTATGATTTAATCACATGTATCATTTCAACTCTCTCATTTTATGGAGAGAAAAATCTTAGTGCCAGGAAGAAAATGACTTCTCCAAAGTCTCCACACTAATTAATACCAACCCAATTGCCCCTTTTCCAGATCCACTACATTTTCAGTAGGTAGTGATGTTAACAACAATTAACATGCTAGGATTTACAACATATCATACACTGAGAAACCATTATATTTACCATAGAAATACTGAACACAAAAATACACAAGAAGCAAATACTGTCTTCTTGCCATCTGCTAGGCATAAGCATCCACAATTGTCTATCTAATTTGACACTGAAATGCATACAAGCTGTAGCCTGTGATACAAGACTGGAAAAGAAAACTAAGAAATGTTCATTCTACTTTCCAATGTCACACAGAGGAGTAGACATATTTTAAACCACAGCATGCTGATGTGTCTTTAATAATGCTAAAATGATGTGTTAGAGATGACAGTATGGTCACTGGAGTGAGGCCGATAAATAAAAGATGGAAACGTTGCAACAAAGAAGAATAGGATCATCTTTGACATCCATTCATTTATCCGAAAAATATTTATTATCTTCCATGTGCCACAACCAGATTAAAAAATGGGAGCCAGAGGTAAAAGTATTAACTGTGATAGACATCATGTTTATGTGAAATAAAAATGAAATGCGGGTGAAAAACATGAGAGTAAAAGGTGCAAGGCAGAATTCAAGCTTGGCAATATTATGGATTGACTGGGTGTCTGAATTCAAGAATGCACACTGAAAAGATGACTAGCAGAAGATAGTTGAAGGCTTAAATGCAGAAGAGAATGAAGATGTGATTTACATTTCAAGAGCTTCACACATCAAGTTGCTTACAAAGAAAGGCTCTGAGGATGGAAGAGTGAAGCAGGAAGAGTCCTAAGGAATGAGTACAAGTATCTAAGCTAGATAACACCAGTTTGGATCAGGTTAGTGGAGAGCAAGAATTTGAGGGGAATATTTGGGAAGTGTTCCAGTACAGCTTGTTTATGTGGGGAACAGGGAGAAAGAAGAATTGGGGATAAGCACTTGACATTGCACCAGAGTTCAGATGGAATGAGAGCCAAGAAAACATCATGATCTTGAGGGAAATGTTCAGATTGGAAACATATCCAAATTGCACAGAGAAAGAAATAATCATTGAAGGAAAGACACATGTGACTCTGATACAAAGACAGCATAATAAGTCTTTGAAAAACCATTAAAAGACTGCTACATTTGCCGTTCAAAGATGAATAGAGCCTGACCAAGGAATTCAAATGAAAAAAGTTTACAGGCAACACAAGAGATACTTTATAAAAGTCAGAAATGCAAACATAATGTTAAATAAGTACAGATTCACCTGAATCAAATTGTACTCGGCCTGGGATATGTGTTGTATATGTGTGTGTGTTTTATGTGAGACTGGAATATATATATATATATATACATATATATATTCATATATATGATCCCAAGCCTGGGATACACATATAAGTGTGTGTGTATATGTGTGTGTGTTTTATGAATACATTTAAATAAGTTATTGGAGGATTTTCTTTCAGACAATATACCAAAAATTACACCATTCCCCATTAAATGAATACTTGTCATTTCAAAATAAGCACTCTGATAGTAAATACCCTTACTCCAAAGATGCTGTTATTTCTCAAACATTCTTTGGGGAGGGAATTTCTCTGTGAGGTTTCCAAGTCCAAAACACAGTCTCAAAGTCTAGTCCTTGGCGGGTGGGTTTATTCCAAGTCAGCCAGGGGTTGAGTGCATAGCCAACAGTGATAGTTGAGTTCTGCCACTGTTGCTCAGTGTTGGGAGATCATGCTCTGAGCTGCCTCCTGTCACTGTACAGAAACACTGAGACACAAAAGAATTTCTATACACTAAGCCTGATGGACAGGTTTGCTTGTGGATTGAATTCAGTTTTTATAAGCAAAGCTGTGGATACCAATGAAACAACTCCAAATTGTCCTCCAGGCATATTTTTCTGGGTGTCATTTTGTTTCTCTCTCAGAGAAGGGATGGATGGTGGTGGGTCCTAGTTTTGCTAGTTTCTTTTACATTATCCTAAAGATGGCACGGCCTGCTGTGGACTTCAAGTTTTCATATATGGTATTGCAACACTTAGGCTCAGGCAAGGAGGAGCCGTTATGTCTAATGAGAGGGTTCTTCCATGTCTCCAATCAAGGTGAAGTGCATTTTGCAGCTTGCTCATTTCTCAGTTTCACTTCTTTAATGTCCATGTATATTTTTCAAATTTAAAAAGTTGCTCTTCTCACAATTCTTTATTTTAACATACTAAGTATCTGATATTTGCAAAGATTCTCTAGATTATCATGTAAATGAATGACTGGTCTCAACATTTTCAGGCAAACGTTTTTCCCAAGAGTAGAAAGAAAAATTATTACCAGTATACACGGTTTAGGTACAACCACAGGAAGGTGATACAAGAACATCATCAATAATAGAAGCTACAGATACACATGGGATGTTGAAAGTAGTTACAACTGTGATATAACAATTGTCTCCATAACATGGAGTTCATTTCACTTAGCATCATCGTATGTGTTCATAAGGGTATAGCTATTGGGCCTTGTGATGCTCTGCTATGACTTGCCTAAACCTGTACTAAATATTCCCAATAAGGGAGACCATAGAGTCCATGTTTCTTTGGGTCTGGCTCACTAGGAAATTGAAAGGGAATACCAAAATTGAGAGACACAGGGTAAAAAAAGACAAACAACTACAAAAGCAATGCCTGCAAAACTGTTTGGTGTAAGTGAACTGAACACCTCAGGGGAGGAAAGGGTAAGGGGGAGGGCGGAGGGGGGTATGAGGGACAAGGTAACAAACAGTACAAGAAATGTATCCAATGCCTACCGTATGAAACTGTAACCTCTCTGTACATCAGTTTGATAATAAAAATTTGAAAAAAAAAGAATTAAAGAACTTAAACTGGGAAAAAAAGAAAGAAAATTATTGCTTTTCCTCATAAACTTCTGTTGGCCTGTCTAGTTAAGTGTGTTACCTGCACATTTATTTGGTCACACATGAAAAGAAAGACTTAACTTACTTGCTCTTAAGAGATCACTACTACTTTAGATGTCGCCACAGAGAACTTGTAATTTTTTTTTCATTAATTAATTGATTTATTGTCAGAGTGATGTACAGTGGGGTTACAGTCCATCTTTCAATGGCACAAGTATAGACTGACTAGATATAACTTTTTGGGGGGCACAGGGAAAAGAGGTGGTTGCAGGGCTTGAATTCAGGGCTTTTTTGCTCAAGGCTAGAGCTCTACCATTTTGGGCCATAGCGCCACTTTCAGTTTTCTGGTGATTAATCGGAGATAAGAGTCCCATGCCCTTTTCTTCCTGGGCTGGCTTTGAACTGTAATCTTCAGATCTCACTCTCCTGAATAGCTAGGATTACAGCTGTGAGCCACCAGCACCTGGCAAGGACTTCTTAAACACTGGTCTCTGTCACAAATGTTCAAAGAGAAGGAAAGGTAAAGGATCTTCAACAATCCCTTGAGACTAACATGTAGAAGAAATCTCAAATCTAGATATTTTTCAATATTTTTCATTCACAAAAATTAATCATTCAATACAACTCAATTCAACTTAAAGTTTCTTATAAAGATCTGTATTTCTCCACACACACCCCTAATCTAGCACCTGGGATTAAACTCTGAGCCTCATTCTTGCTTCCCTTGTTTGTCTGAAGCTCCAGTATTTGAGCCACACCCTCAGCCAAAATTTTGTGCTGGTTATTTTCTGCCTAGGCTTGCTTTAAATATCAGCCTCCTGAACAGCTAGGATTACAGGCATGAGCCACCAGTGCCTAAGATTCATCTTTTATTTCATAGTAAACAATAGTACATTTAAGTATATTATCCTTTTGAGGTTAATATAGCCCTATAAACAAACTAAGAAGCAAAACTATAAAAACGACGACTTGGTTACAAACCTAGCTTCTTCGAGCTTTAGGTTTTGCTTCATGGCAGGTCTAAGACTGAGCTCCTTCTGATTTCTGTCTCCCAAGTAGTTGAGATTATCAACATGAACCACTGCACCCAGCCATAATACTATATTGTTGTCTTTCAATTCTTTCTCTGTCTTAATTTTCTTTCTTTTGGTGGTGACTTAAGGATACACTTAGTCTAGTTCATCTGAATTTCTGGTTTGCTTTATGTGATAATGAGATTTTTTTTCAATTTTATTTTTCTTATTTTGGTTGTATAGTCATCCTAAGGCCCAAAAAAGCAACCACCACTAGGTTGATGGCCCTTGTATCAGAGGTGTTCAGCCAGTATTAGTATGAGTATAGGCAATGCCCAAATAACCGAAATTTCTACCAAACTCTGGGAATCACACTTTTGGCCTCAGATTTTTGGAGACACAGGAAACTGCAAGGTGTCTGATCTTTTATCTTCCCTCCTTTGTCAAAACTTCTATTTTCTCAGTTGTGGACCCGAATATCCACCATACTAAAGATTATTTCCCCATTTATAATTACCTTAGTCATGTCATGATGGAACCTGGTGATCCATATTTGTGTCCTAATATAAATGCAATCATATAGAAATGTATATGAAGACCTAAAATACATCAGCATGTGTGTATATAAATATACATTCATATATTTTATTTATATTACTAAAAGTTCTCATTTAAACACTTTATCACACACCTGTCTTCATTCCTTCAAGTTATGTCCATCCTTTCTATCAGATAGATTCAACTTCTAATCAAAATATAGCTGGCATCAGTGTTCAGGCCGCTTCTTGACAGATAAATTTGTGAATCCAATAACCTTTGAAATGTCTCCATAAACCAACTTTAACATTAAAAATGTATATTCACAAACTCACATAAATTTTTCTTCTGTGATATTGTGACCTGTTCACAATGATTTAATATTGCATGGTGAATCTAAGAGAAGCTGTCTCTATTCTTTGGGTACTGGCCTTGTTACAATAAGGCCAATGTTCTGCCTGATAAAACAGTATAAATAATATACATATAAAGATGGGCATAAAGCTTCAACATAATGGCAATCATCTTTATAATCTTGCCTTTGATTCAGGGAAGAAACCTATTGTTGGGACCAAATGAAGTTTAAGATTAGTATAGGAGCTTAGACTCTTTTTCTATTTTTGTCTGAGATAAGGTCCTGTGTTTTTGCCCAGGCTGGTCTAGAACTTGCTGTGTAACACAGGTTGTTATCACGCTCTTGACCCACCTGCCTGAGCTTTTCAAGTGCTTGGATTATAGGCATGCAAAGTGATTTTATGAACATGTTCATAGATATAGCAAAGGCCGTATAAAGGATCTGGCCTGGGAGTGCCAGCATAATAGCTAAGATTGAGAAATGGGTCCACGCAGGGCAAAAATGCATATTTCAGGAACTCACATAACAGAGTAGAAACTGGAGTTACATATGAAAGCCAAATATGAGTTAATGAGAATTGAATAAAACATTATAATACAAAGCTTCTCAGAAGAATTCACATCATTAGTGAAATAGAATGAAATGCAGACACTCAGAAAGAGACAAAGTGATCATTAAGATGACAGTAAACAGATAGTTGGAGATCAAGATTTGGAAGTAACAGGAGTCAGAGCCTGAAAGCCCAATTAATAGGGAGCTCGCAGAAAAATCTACATAAGGGAATGGGACTGATCCCAGCTATGAGGTGACTGAGGTGGAAAAAGGGAACACTTTCATGAGTTCCATTGAACCATTAGATTAGTTGACAATCTATGATATTAACTATCTTAATTCCCCTGCTTCTCCAAATTTAGAAATGTTCTGCTTTCATACTGAAACCATCATTTGGCTTGTTAAAGTTCCTGAGTCACCATTCTTGTTTTTAGCACTTCAGAGAGATTTTCCTGCTATATTAGAACACTGAAGTTAAAGGTAAGACATCGAAGGCCGGCCTGGTATAGTTCCCTTACCACACAACTTGTTCTATCTCTGAGCTCACAAAAATATGCTATGTATAGTTTGTTTATTCATTGTGTCATGTTGTGTCATATTTAACTTGTAGGTTAAACTCATTTTTCAATGTTGGTATCTGGAGCATGTTCATTTTTATGTTGCTCTTATTTCTTCGTGATTTTTGTTTTGTTGTTGTTGTTATTGTTTTGAGGAGGGCAATACTTGCTTCTGGATTTAGGAACTCAGGCTTGTTATTCTATAGCTCTACCTCTTCAGGTATGTCTCAGAACCTGTCTAAAACAAATTCTATAAACTGGTTAAATATGTGTTTGTTCCATTATTTTGGCTGCCTTATTGAAAGCCTAACTATGCATTATATTCACTGCCTTTGCCTAAAACCCACATTTTCCCTAGTACTAACTCTTTCCTATGCTGTCCTTTGCACCCATCTCTCTTTATTTTATTCTCATTCTTTTTTTGAAGGAGAACCATATTCTATTTTCCCTTGTTCCATAATGTCTTTTCAGGAATAGTTACTTTATGTATTCTATGTTGGTCAATGTTTCATTCTTTTTAAAACCCATTGCAATGTTTGCTCACCGCCATAATTACTATTTCTTCTAACAGTAGAATTATGATCTGGCTATGAGTTTTGTATTACTCCCTTGCACCTTTGTTTTTGTATGGTATCATTGTCTAGATGTGGCAGTAATTCCTCTTTGGTAATTACTTTTTGTGAGCAATTACTTTTTTTATTTTTTCAGGAGATTTGGATTTATTTCTTTAATTGTAAACAAGAAACCGATGCTTAGTAAACAGAGTTTACTACTCAGACCATGAACAGTTCCTCTACCACCCGACTCCTGATTTCAAGGGCAAGTGATTGTTCCTTCATGTTTTTAATACAAGCTTACATATTTCTCACTTCATAGGAGACAGAGATGACATTTTGATTTCTGATTTTCTTTTAAAACTAAAACATTACCTTCCAATTCCCCATTTAAAATCAGAAGTACCTCCTTACCAATTTTGGAGGGCTGGGCAAGTTGAAGAATTTTTCTCCAACTGCATCAAAGTCCTCTCTCATCAGTTAGTTTATTTTCCTGGACCTGAATTAAAAGACTCAGGATATTGTGTGGAATGACAACTATGCAGGTGTTCTCTAGGATGCTGAAGGCAGCCTTCAATCCCTTCTGGGAAAGGGTGTGAGAACTATATTGAGACCCAAATGCATGTTCCATCTTTCTCTTTGTAGTTCTCCTGAACAATGTTTTTCAGAATCATTTTCCTACATTCCATTTAATTGGCATGAAAGTGATTTTACAACACAACAGGACAAAATCTCCTTCCACGAAGCCAAGGCTGCCATTGGCTATTCAGTTTCTTTTGAACCACATTCCATGGAGATTACCAACTGGTATCAACAGTTACTGTTTAAATGTGTGAGAGCTGTTGACATTAATTGTCTTCTGTCCTTGCTTCCTGAGTCAGCTGCCCTGAAAATCCTGTGGCAAGCATGTTTGCTCTGACGCCTTCTGCAACTCCTCCGTCCATGACATAACATTTTCTTCAGTGTTTTTAGTTACACAGTTTTTAAACATAGAATTCATGATTACAGATAATTTAACTAACACACTTGTAAATTAATATACTTTCCTACCATGAACTTACATAGCTGACTTGATGTCTATCTCTTTTCTTAAATTGTGGTCATATGCCATATCACATTCTAATTCATGAAACTCTTTCCATCTAGACTACCTTCTCTCTCTCAAGTCTATCTTTATTATTTACTTGGGATATCTTTGCATTTTTCACTAACTCCATCTTTCATGGTACATCTTTCACATTAGAGTTCAAATGATATCATATTTATGGGAAAGTTTTTCTTATCAATCCTCAATAAGCCAATGCCAAACTCCTAAAACACATACCTCTGATCTATAATTCTTTCCATTTTATCCTATTTTTTTTTCTGATCCTGGGCTTGAGTCAGAGCCCAGGTGCTGTCCCTTTGCTTTTGTTGGTCAAGGCTATGGCTCTACCACCTGTGCCACAGCACCACTGCCAGCTATTTCTGAGTAGCTCATTGGAAATAAGTGTCATGGACTTTCCTACTTGGGGTAGCTTCAAACCGCTATCCTTGGATCTCAGCCTCCTCAGTCACTAGGATTACAGGAGTGAGCCACTGGCACCCCAACTCATTTCTATTTTTATAGTTACTTGTGAATCTGTTTTTTGCCATGCTCCTGAAAGAAGCATCTTAGCTTCATCTTTCAAATGCAGAGAATATTGATGAAAACTATTGACATAGATATAAGGCATACTTAATAAGCTAAACTGAAAGTTACAGAAAGGATGCTATAATAACTACTATATATTATATGACAATTATTACATCATAAATGTTATATGATAGCTATTAAAATAACTATGTAAGTCTAATCTTTTAAGTATCATGCATTTCTACCTAAGAAATTATTGAAACGCAAGGAATTTTACCAATTCTGTGTCCTACTCACATGCAGAATTATGGCAGAAGTATTTTAGGGTATACTCACAGACCAATAGGATCTCCTTTCTCCAAACTTGTCACCACTACATAAAGAGGTAGGGTCTAACAATCTTCTCGTTTCTCAGTCCTGCTCATTATCTTAGCTGCGTTTACTGGTCCACAGGTAGAAGTAGATCTGTGTCTTATTAAAAAAAAAGAACTGTATCTTGGAACATGGATATTCCTTTTCTACATAGAAAACAGAAAGATCTGTGTGTGGGCATTTAAACATCGCTGGGTATCCCACTATTCACCTATATGCACTCATTTCAGATCCAGCATCATTCTCTCACCCTTCTCGTCTTCCCCCTTTCTCTCTACTGTTCTCCCCAAGGATGATATGCTCCTTAAAATAAGTTTCCCAGTTAGCCTTCTCCTTGTATCATTGTCTCCTCCAAATCATATCTTTCTCTGTTTAACATATTGGAAAGTCATTAGCCCACTTTTTGATGGGGCTATTGGTTCTTTGCGGTTTTGTTTTGGAGGAATGTAATTTTTTTAGCTCTGCATATATTTTAGATATGAGGCCTTTGTCCGTTGTATGGCGGTTAAAGATCTTTCCCCAATCTGTGGGCTTTCTGTTTATCTTGCGAGCTATGTCCTTTGCCCTGCAGAAGCTCTGCAGTTTGATGCAGCCCCGTTTGTCCATCCTTTCTTTGGTTTGTCACATTTCTGGGTCTTTGTTAAGGAAGTTACGTCCTGTGCCAAGGAGCCCAAGTGTTTCTCCTCATCCGTCCTTTAGTGTTTTCAGGGTATTTGTTTTAATTTCAAAGGCTAAACATAGAGCTCCCCTATGACCCAACAGCCTCACTTTTGGGCATCCACCCAAAAGACCACGAAGAAGAACACACTAAAGCCACCAGCACAACAATGTTCATCGCAGCACAATTTGTCATAGCTAGAATCTGGAACCAACCCAGATGACCCTCAGTAGACGAATGGATCAGGAAAATGTGGTACATATACACAATGGAATTTTATGCCTCTATCAGAAAGAATGACATTGCCCCATTCATATGGAAATGGAAGGACCTGGAAAAAATTATACTAAGTGAAGTGAGCCAGACCCAAAAAAACATGGACTCTATGGTCTCTCTCATAGGGAATAATTAGCACAAGTTTAGGCTAGTCACACCAGAGGATCACAAGAGCCAAATAGCTATACCCTTATGAACACAAAAGATGATGCTAAGTGAAATGAACTCCATGTTATGGAAACGACTGTTATATCACTGTTGTAATTACTTTCAACATGCGATGTGAAACCGTAGCTTCTATTATTGATGATCCTCTTGTATGCCCTTCCTGTGGTCGTACCTTCACTATCCCTGTATCTTATCTGAGTACACTGGAAACCGTGTATACAGGGATTAGAACTAGGAAACTGTAAGGGAATACCAAAATCGAGAGACACAGGGTAAAAAAGACAAACGATTACAAAAGCAATACTTGAAAAACTGTTTAGTGTAAATCTACTGAACAACTCATGGGGGGAAAGGGAAATGGGGAGGGGGGAGGGGGGCATGAAGGAGGAGGTAACAAACAGTACAAGAAATATATCCAATGCCTAAAGTATGAAACTGTAACTGCTCTGTATATCAGTTTGACAAAAAAAAAAAAAAACAGACTGGAAAAATAAGATTATATAAGGTACCTGCCTTGGTTTGTCTACAATTGTCAAACAATGTTACATTATTTGTTTTTAAATTTTTTACCCCTTCAAAATCAAGTCTTTATAGTAAAATAATAAAGGTAGGATATTGAATTACAACATCCAGAGTGTCTCAGTTTCCCTGACCTGTTATCTGAACTTTGAACTGCAAACGGAAAGTAGTAGAGCATAAGCAACACTTCTGAGATTCACAATCAAAGCAGCAGGCTTTCTTTGACAAAAGAATCTGATGATGGTGATAGGGATGTACGTTATAAGAGACATTGAAGTTCAAAGTCAATTTGGCCTTGAAGAGTCCATTTTTCCCCATATTTAGACTTTTTAGGAACAGAGAGAGAATAGAGGGGTCTATCATTAAATTTGTTCTGCTGCAATAGTATTATTTGCTCTCAGGCCTGCATGTGTCTAATTCTTTGTGTCAATGCTACTCCATACAGACATATCTTAGATATTATGATTATTACTATTACTTAAACTGCAAACATTGGAGATTTCGCATCTTCCGCAGTGTGAATTACTAATGGAGGAGAGTTAACAGCTCTCACAAGGAGATGATTTCACAGTGGGAAGGTGTTAATAGATAAAAACTCTGCAATTTACTGAAATCAGTATGATATCTTTATTATACCTTTCTGAGCTCAATTGGGCCAAATTTGACACTTTAAATTGCTATAATTTGGAGCTCTCTGGTTTTATTATTAAATATAAGCCTAAATTTAATATATATACAAAGAAGATAACTTTCCTAATTTTTTAGTAACTGGTTATAATTATACGTAGTGCTGTGGTGACATTATCTTCTTTGTAGACTAAGAGATATGGGTAGGCATTTTTTCAAAGGTAGACAGAGCAGAAGAAATAGATGCATTGGCTTGATAATAGTCTAGAGAAGAAGGGGTCAGACTATGCTTAGGGCAGTAGTAAATATAACTTTACAGAAAGAAGTTAAGATACAGGAAAAAGCTAGAGATAAAACTAGGATGGCAGGTAGATTCAAATTACAGAAATCTTGGAATGGCAAGCTGAGGAAATTGTCTTATTCTGTAAGCAATGAGAAGATATTAAAGGTTAAGGCAGGGGAGAGATAGGATAGAAGCAGAATATGAGATATCAAAAAGACAAAAGTAATGAAGTAGAAAACCATTTAGGCAACAGTTGTGTAATAATCAATGTGTTATAGCCAGGCACCAATATCTCTTGCCTGTAATTCTAGTTACTCAGGAGGCTGAAACCAAGATAATCACAGTTCCAAGCCAGCTCTGGCAGAATAGTCTTGAAGATTCCATCTTCAAGCTAACTAGTAAAAATTAGAGATGGAAGCATAGTTTCTGTCAAGCAAACAAACTAAGTATGAGGCTGTGAGTTTAAATCTAAGTGCAACAAAATAAAAAGACATAAAGGAAATAAGTGTTATCAATATGACGCTACAATGATGAATGCCTGTATGTCTTGTGGTGTTCTACTTCACGAACCCAGTCATTCATGATTTAGGTGCAATGTGACTGATTATTGATGAACCTGCACTCAGAAATTTGAAGAGCTGCCATCTATTAATCAGTCATGTCCTTCTTCACTTTCACCAACTCAAATCCTTTTACCACAGACTTTTAGAAATTGTTTTACAAGGAAATAAGCAAAATTACCATCCCCTAATTTCCAATGAGATGTGTCCTTTTGTTTGTGTTCTGTCTACAGTGGCTTTTCCAGTGTGAGGATAGAGTTAGAACACTGGCCAAAAGCAGTGATTCTTACTCTGAGCTCCCTAACAGAAATGGTTTCCTGACATCATTAGCATGTGCTCATGGTAGGGCCTTTTTCATTCATGCTTGAACACATATTCTAAATGCTTTCCTGTTTCATGCTAGTTTCTTCTTTTGAATCTAGGTTTCCACTGCATTTTTCTACTTGCAACAGCTGGAAGGAGGCTGTGCCATTGGATATCTGTTATTCTGTCTGTTAAGACTGGCCAACAGAAACTACAGCTTCTCTACTTCCTTGTATTGCTTTTGAAAATGAGTCAAAATGGCCAAGATGAAACCATGAGATGTCTAAGACAAAGGAATGGTATTGGGCAATAAGCTGTTTGTACCCCATGCCCACATCACTCCCTGTTATTGCCTCCTTTTAACTGCATCAAACTATTATAGCAAAATCTTCGGTGGAACTCCTAAAAAAGGAAATGTAAGGCTCAAAAATGGTAATTGTTGTCCTAACATTCTTCCCATCCAGCATAAGAATACAAGAGAGGGAGATGGGGGAGGAGGGAATATGGATAATGGCCTTCAAATTTTGTCCTTAGTAGCTAAATATGCTATAATGTCCTAAAGGAGTCAAGGCTGCGTGATAGAACCCTGAGAACCACAGCTCTTTTCCCACCTGCCAAATGAACAAGTAGGCAGCATGTCCTCATCAAGCTTAGGCTGACAGACAGGCTGCTTTTTTATAGCCATAAAACAGGCAGGTGTTTTGGCAGTGTATAGTCATTGGTAAACTGAATATCCTTCACAATTTTGTGCTAAAAGATTATTTTTATTCATACCTCTGCATGTTCAAAAAAAGAAAGAAGGAAAACTAGCTCTATGAGATTAGGATCTTCTCAACAATGTCAGAAATACAGTCAAGAAATACAGTCCTTCTTTAAAAGTCTACACACTTCATCACTGCAGTGCATTTGAGTTTGAAACTATCATCTGAATGAGCAGTAATAAATATCACATGGCAAAATGCAGCATAACACATTGTCAGAACACTGAGAACGCAGTAAAAATATGAAGGAAATACTTGCATGACTGTTTTACTGTTTCTTTGAAAGTTCTCAGAGTCATCTTTGTAATACAACAAAAGGAACACTTAGGCCAATGCATTTCATTGAACTCTAAAAGCAAACAGCCAACAGCTAGATTACCTTGATTTGCAGAGAACTGTCACATCATGCTGTTTAATGCATGCTTCATTCTTTGTTCGCAGCACTGTGGATCTGTATGCAAGCACAAGAGATCAAATGGACTCTGCTCCCACCAGAGCCTGTAGCTAAAGATCCAAGAACAAAGGCAGGATAGCCAAAGACAGTGAGAAGAACATAGATTATTTTTTTAATGCTTTCACTTAGAAAGAAACTAGCTTAGATGGTTTTTAACAGTGGTAGATGTTAAGAAAGTGCAATTAATCTTTCGGTTATTTTCTCTGTAGGAGATAACTTTAATTCAAAGGAGGTGGATGTCTAACACTGCGTTCCAGAATTTATACAGAACATAATACATTTTCCCCAAAGTGCTTTAATTAATAAGACATTTTCACATTGTGAGGCCTCCAGGTGCTGCGGGAAGAACACTAGCATTAAAATGAGAAAATGGGTCCATGGAGGACCTTGGGCAAGTTCTTTGGTCTTTCTCAGCCTGAATTTTCAAACCTAGAATTAAAATCACTGCATAGAGTCTCTGCAAGAATGCAATAACATGCTTAAGTCAAGCAGCAGGATTTGAATACCATCACACTGTCTTCTGCACAAGGAAAAGGGGTTGGTGTGGTTCTTTTCTTTCTGTGAATGTTCAAAGATAGGTGAGATAGTCAGATAGAGATAGATAGATAGATAGATAGATAGATAGATAGATAGATAGATAGATAGATAGATAGATAGATCTGTTCAGAGATAGATTCAGGGAAAAGAAATTTTTCCTAAGGCTTGCTTTGGAGCTTTCTCTATTACAACACTATGACAAGGTCCCAAAAATGACTCCAAATGGATTATATATAACAAATAGGCAGGTTTGCACTGACGAGTTACTCATGAGTTTACCAAATGGTTTGTTGTCCTTATCGTGTCAAAACATGTGGTTCTCCAAAAATGTAGGAAACCTTTCTGCCTAATGTTATTACTGTCACCAATAATTATCAAAAAAGGTTGAAGGAGTTTTTAGCCAGGTAAAAGGGGAGGTGGGCCATCAAATCTTGATTGACTAAGATATATACAGGGCCAACGTCACTGAGAGAGGCAATCAGGAAGTAGTATTTCAGAAAAGACAAATCAAAGGAGCACAGTCTCAGTGCCTTTTGAGAAGAGGGAACATGAGGTTGGTGAAACACAAAAGAGAAACTCACAGACTGTTCTGAAGTTACAGAAGTGAAATGTCTCACAGTGTTTTCCAGTGTTCTGAAAAATTGATTCCCTCAGCCCAAAGAAATAATCCTCTACTCACTGGAAAGACACAATGTTTGAAGGCAGCATTGAATACCCTACTAGTGACCATAACAGGCATCTTAACCACAGAATATTGAACACAGGGAACTGGTTGATTATAAAGAATCCAGAAGTCAAACACAAGATACAAAAGCAACCCAAACATGACAAGCAACAAGATTATCTTCCCTATGGCCAGAGACACAACAGGAGAGGCATAAACAGATTCTACAAGTCGAATGTATGCAGAAAGGGCTAGAATCCTAGTTTAGTCTCATAAAAGAGGGTGTAGCTAAGAAGTTTCAGCCACAAAAAGAAGCAGCAGTGGTGAGGAAGGGTTAAATACTCTGAATTTTCTCACTGCCAATCCTCAAATTTTATTCTTCTACTGTTTACCATTGGCCAAAACCAGATGACCCAGAGACAAAAAAAAAAAAAAAAGTAAGCCTGCCTGGAATGGAAATTGAGGTCTTTCTGTTGCAATCCAAACTTGTAAGGGAAGTTGGGGGATGAATTTGAGTAAATGAACAACCTGAATCCATTCTGAGAGTTTGGGTTCTGGGTCTTTTTCTTGTCCTTTTGACTATCTTAACTTTAGAAAATAAAACAAATAAATGTACTTCTGACTCGATCTCTGTTCAAAATAAGGGTTATTTCCTACCCCATGTCCCCATAATAATGTTCTATAAATGTCCATCTCCCATTTCACTAAGTATTCACTATTTTGAGTTTCTTGGGTTACTTTTGTGGGTGCCAGGCACAGTGGCTGCCACTTAGCATGTTCTATGAGCTAACGAATTTAGAGAGGTAAAAGTACTAGATACTTTTGGTTCGAAGGAAATTTTTCATAGCTCTTCTAAGGTTCTTCAGAGTGAAAATGATGACCTCTCATCTTCCTCAAAGATAAGCGATCCCAGGAAAATCTCAACCTCCAAACTCAAATTAAAAGAACATTTATGGAAAAATAGAAACATGATAAAGAGAACCAACAACATCACAGTTATCTTTGCTCACCCTAAACTCCTCAAAATCTCCCCCAAAGCACCAAGCATTTGGGGACTTTGGTTCCATTCTTGTCAGTCCTCAGCTCTTATGGTGCTCCCATTTCTGCTTCTTCCTGTGCATCAGTGCTGAGGTGGGAATGGAAGTGAGAATCAAAATAATTTCCTCATTTAATCTGTATCTAAAGAGAATATTAATAATTACCTCCACCAGGAAAGGCTGTTGGTATTTCCCTTGGCACTCCACTCAACTCTGGGAAGAAAATCACACTTTTACTAATCCTTGTTCTTACCAGAGCAATATGGCCAACCAGACATCCTTAATGAAATGGGTCAAGTAGGAGACAAGCAAAAGATGAGTGGCAAACACGCTATACCAATGGTCCCTGAGACCCGCCTGATATAACCTCCTGAGGTGTTCCCATTGAGAAAGAGGAAGGCCCATGAAATTTACAGTAATAGCAAAACAAGCACAGTGGTGATCAGGAGCCTAGTTACAACCACCGTCCTTGACATGTGGTGACAAATTTTGCATACATTAGCAGCATTGTACTATCAACATTCTAATCCCAAGTGAATTTTCAGAAAACACTGGCTTTCTCTTACAAGATCTGTAAGCACCATGAACATAAAAACAGGATCTGGCTTGTTTACCTTGCAAAAATGAGTTTAGTAACTACTGTTAAACAAGGGCAGCAAAGAATACTGTATTGTGGCATCCCAGGAGAACTTACCGAATATGGAAGGACAATTTTTCTCTTATATGGAACTGACAAAAATTTTTATTCAACTTGGCATGGTATTAAATATCCGATTACCTATTCTAGATCTCTTATATTTATGATCCAACAGCCCATGCTATTCTAATTTCTACTTGTTCTTGCCTTTTGAAATATTGCTTAGTCCAGGTACAACCTTTATTTCAATTTGTGCAAACTCATTAATTTTTCATATGTAAAATATTTAAATTTATTTTAAACACAGAAATAAATGGGGTGCATGGGTTTGTCACTCTGCTCTGAAATATTCTAGCTACCTGCTACCTGCCTTTTGCTAGCTAACTACATACAGATTCAATTCCCAGTTTAGTCTTAGTGTAGTCACTGTGTAGACTATTCTTCATGCTACATGTGTGTATTTCCTAATATTTCTCATAGTGCCTTTCCTTTGTGCTTCTTGAAAAAAAGATAATCATGTAGAGTTTTCTGATAACTACCCCCCGAGGATATTTCCTTGTAGTCACCATTCTTGCAAGTCACTGACAAATAGAGTGCTCCAGTTTGAGTGTTCCACTGTGAATATCACAAGTTTTATAACAAATATGAATGCATCCCATCACAAATTAATTTTAGTATTTAACATGACAATTATATGACCTTTAAGACCTTTAGAACCGGCTCTGATATAACATAATTTTTTTACATTATGAGGAACTATTACACACTACCGTATACTAAAAACTTACTGCACTTCAGATTTTTTCTCAAAAACTTTGCCGTTCCTCTTAACATCTTTATCAATTTTATTATTTGTACAAGGAGATTGGTTCAAAACATTCCCATATGTACATACAGTGTTCCTGAACAAAATTCAACCCTCTGTCACTTCACTTAACAATCCCTTCCCCTTCTTAAAGCAACTTCAGCAAGTTTTGTTGTTCCATTTTCATACATACATTTAAAGTACTTTGATCAAATTCAGCCTTCAGTCTTTTATCCTCCTTCTTTTTCACATTTATACTATTAACACACCAACAAAACTTGTTTCACATGTCTGTCATTTATTTTTAAGAATTACATTTTTTCTTTTTTTCTGAATAATTACCTATTTAATGTCAAAGTGTGTGCAGAGGGGTTACAGTTTCATACATAAGGCAGTAGCTACATTTCTTGTACAATTTGTTACCTCCTCCCTCATTTCCCTGCTCCCGCTCCCCCTTTACCTCTCCCCCCATGAGTTGTTTTTACACCAAATGGTTTGGTAAGTATTGCTTTTGGAGTCGTTTGTCTTTTTATCCTTTGTCTCTCAATTTTGATATTCCCTTTCCCTTCCCTAGTTCTAATACCAGTATATTTTTATATGAGGAAGGTCATGCTCTATTTTCCTTTCTCAGTCTGATTTCTTTCACTTAACATGATAATCTCTACTTCCATTCATTTTTATACCAATGACATAATTTCATTCATTTACTTACTCATTCATTGGTTCATTCCCAAGCTGGTTCTGTATTTTCACCATTGTGAATAATGCTGGTATAAAACGAGGTATGCAAGTATATCAATGTATTCTGAGGAATGTAAATCAACCCCCAATAGAGTTCTGTATTTTTTAAATGAAAACTGTTTAAAGAAAGTAATATTTGAGGTGATGTTAAAAAAATAGTCCAATATGAACTTCTACATACTCAAGCCAATCACTTATACTTATGTAACTGGATCTCATTCAATATCATGCCTAAAAAACTATGAAATAAGCAAAAGTAGCAAGCATTTTTTTAATCCTTTGATCTATCAGTGACCTAAGCACATAGTCTTCTAAAATGTTGTACCCACAAAAGTCCAGGAAACACATGTTGTTCCAATCAGGCAGTTGACACTAAAAGGTACCAATGGCATTTGCTATTTGACTCCTGTCACCTTATAGTGTTTAGTCTTGAAAAAGAAATGTCTAGTCCATTGCCACAGCTCATGCTGTGTTTGTGTAGCTGACAGTGCATTTGAAAGAATATTGTACAGTTTCAGTCAAGGTCAAAGAAGGCACGTACATGGGTGTCCCAGGTTTCTGTGTGGCATGAATTTCTGCACGGGTCCTTCTGAGTTAACCAGCAGGTTCATCTTGATTTGGAAGGCATTTTCTCTTAAGAAGCTGGAATCATGGGCTTTTCAGCTTCATGGAAGATGACAGCAGCATCAGAGATAGCAACCCTAATTTTCTAAGCCTAATCTCTGTCTATGGACCAATTTTCACAAGAACAGAAACTTCATTCAAGATACTTCAAGGTGTGATGGAAGGGTATCTGGAGGGGTAGCGCTCACCCCACAGTGCCTCCATTTCTCCTGGGGATTCTGTGAGGTTTTGATGCTTATTAAGAGACTCATTCCCTGATCCATCAGGAGTGGGTTCCATACTACCTGTATGATACACTCACCTTCTCTACTTTTTGTATTTTAGTTTTCCTTTTCCCCTGTTATATAAAATCTGGGCTGTCTGTTGGATGGCTGTCAATTACATTCAAATATGCTATCATATCTTTTGTACTATAGGAAGAATAAAGGAAGAAAAGAAACTTCCACTTGCCTTCCACCCTCCTCCAGCTAACATGTCATCTCTGCTGTCGCCCTAACTTGAAAGAGCAACCTTCACCAATTATTTCTTCAGAGCCCACCTCTGCCTAGCTGCCATCCCCTCGCTTCCCTAAAACTGCTCTGTGCAAGGTGGGAGCATGGTGTTGAGTTAAGTAGACCCTCTGTCACTCAACTTCTCACAAACGGGGTCTATTAAGTATTCCTTTTGCAAAAGTCTGTGCTCTCTGGGTGCCTGTGACCACAGCCCCCTGATTTTCTTTTAACTACCTTGGTTTCAACTTCCTGTGCTCCATTCATGCTTCTCTTTTGGAGTAGCCCTGATCCACCCTTGCTTCTTTTCTTTTTCCACTCATGTAATCCACTTCCATGGTATTAAATTTCATTTTATGTAGATGACACCAAGATTCACATATCTGAATTATAAATTCAATATCAAAAATAGAGCCTTTAACTTTATTGCAATTATAACAATGACTGCAAGAGTTACCAAAAAATAATAACATTGAGATTGAGTTGTTTAAAAATCACATAATAGTATTGAACTGAGTCACGCAGACCTTCTGTATAAGCCAGGCCCTGCCTCCTTCTTGGTATTCTTCTTGGTTCTTATCCACCTCCATTCCACTACTACTGTAACTTATATCCATCTTTGAAACACATAGACAACTTTCCTGCCTCCAGCCTTGCTTGGCATAAACTATTTTTCTCTGCCTGTGATGTGTTGTTGTTTTTTCCCCTTGTCAATGACTTCTTTCTTTTTCTTCTTTTTTTCTCTGGGCCAGGTGGAAAGAGCATCATGGAGAGGCCATAACTCTCACCACACATACCATTGTTCCAAGAAATTCTCCTCCACTGTTTTGGTACATAGTCTTTATTAGGTGTTAAAAATCATCGATTATTATGAACAGCCTCAGAAGGTGTCCAGTGTGCCCTTTGCTGGCTCCTGTCATCTGTTTGTTTTATCTTCCCTTGTCCTTCCTTCACCCTGTCCACTGGAATCTAGTTGTCAAAAGCAGCTCTTGGAGAAAATACTTCTCCTCTATGTGATGGCTTCCTTCTTATCCAACATGTTCATCCAAGTAGGAAGAAAAGATAATGATTACTATGGGATTGAAGGCCCTTCTCAACATCCGGGAAAGCAATCTTTGGTTCCACTTACTTCATTTCCTGTTCTTCTAGATAAAACATGAGTGGAAAATGTGTATAAAGGCATCTCTTTTTCACCATGGTACCAGAGGTCTTCTGCACTACTCTGCAGAAACATTATAAGCCTCGGGCACTTTCCCAATCTATACATGAAGTATGAAGTAGGCTGGTGGCTGAGCTGCAGAACTGGAGGGGCCTTCCCTACCCAACGGCCAGAGGCACAGTATGACATTGAGCTGCCTCACACATTAAAAGCACACAAGCTTGTAATGACACATTAGCAAGGGCAATACATGAGTTATCACCCACAAAGAGATTTCAGCAGTGTGACACTTGAAACTATTGGTCTATAAAAGAGTCACCCTGGGGCTGGTGATATGGCCTAGTGGCAAGAGTGCTTGCCTCGTATACATGAGGCTCTGGGTTCAATTCCCCAGCACCACACATATAGAAAATGGCCAGAAGTGGCGCTGTGGCTCAAGTGGCAGAGTGCTAGCCTTGAGCAAAAAGAAGCCAGGGACAGTGCTCAGGCCCTGAGTCCAAGCCCCAGGACTGGCCAAAAAATAAATAAATAAATAATAAAATAAAATAAAAGAGCCACCCTAAAGATATAGGTAAGGCATTGTGAGTTTAACCATATTTTTTAAATTTTATTGTATTCTGAAGCCAATGATATTAAGATCTATGAAATAACCCAAGATCCAAAAATAAATCACCCTGGAAAGATTTAGTTCATGCAAATTGAAACAATAGCCAACTTTTCAAATGCTACAGTAATATCTGAATGATCTGAATCACATCCACAGCCCTACATGTAAATTTATATTTAAAAAAAAAACCCACAGAACTTGCATCCGAATCAATAACCTCTGCTGTTACAAAAATTCCTTCAGACTATCATCCCTGTACTCTCACAAGTGATTGCCACTGCTACATAGAACAAAGCAGCAATTCTGCTGAGATGGAAAGTATACTGAAATTGCATATTGCATCAACTTTAATTAAGCCATCAGAATTTGCTTCAGGGGTAGTTACATGCCATTTCTTGAGATAGCTTTGAGGAGAGCATTCTGTTTACTAGTAAAATTATCCTTTTGCCTAAAAGAATAAGGAATCTTGCTTCAAAAGAAACACACTGGACAGGGTAATGTGCCTACCCAATAGCACAGAAGAAATTTCTCCCTGTCTCCCAGAAAAGCTTGCTTCAAAAGCTTTCCTCGTAGCACCGTGCAAGCTCCCAGCCCTGATGGCCTCAGCCCGCCACAGCGCACTACACACAGTAGGTGCCAAGTCGTATGGTTTCTGCCACCAAATTACACTAAACACTAGGAGTCACCCAGCAGCAGAGACACAATTTTAAAGATGTCATTCCAACCAGAGCCATGTAAAGCTGCTGGATTCCAGGATGCTTGCCGTGAAATTGGTTGTCCTCTAAATAGTTTTGTCTAAAAATGTAATTGCTTTGTCCTAGGTTCAGAAAGGCATAGGAGAGAGAGCATAATTTCTGTCCCCCACTGCTGCCACATTCTCTAACTGCAACACAAGGTCTGGGAAGACACTAAGGTTGTCTGCTTTTAGCTAAATTCTAGATAGATTTCCCCCCTCTCTCTTCTTGGCTTCCAGGCAACATTCATTTATTATAATTATCTTTGAAACCGGTGGTGCCCCACCATCTGAAACTTTACAAATGCTCCAGTGAAACCCTGTTGAGCCACTACTTATACCAAGCTGGCAGGTGACTGGTCCCCCAGCCAACCTGTGACTGTCACCCAAATCGAGGTAAGCCTGCACAAGATTCACAAGCACGGTGGGAGAGAAAACTAGCACATTGTGAAACACACATGAAATTCCCCCGTGGCATATCATGAAACGAAAGCTGCCATTTTAAACGCAAAGCAAAAAGAGAGTTTTGTACGAAATACTCTATGAAGAAGAGTGCCGGGTGGTTACCCTCCTACGTGCTCTTTGTGAAATTAATTTAATTATTCTAATGTATTATTAGCCATGTAAATTTCTGGAAAACTTAAATATTTATATCAAGGGCCCTCTCAACATCCCTACAGCCTGCTGTAATGATTTTATTCAGTGTTTTTTTTTTTTATAACATTTGTTCTTTCCTTCTGCCTAAATGAATCCATGTTTCCTTCTTCATTTGCCTTCTTCATTAAAAATCCTTATTAAAAGGAGTGGAGAGGATGACATTGATCAAAATGCACTGTACTCATAAATTGACATGTTGAATTAAAATGCTTTTCTATAACTAAAGATAATAATTTAAAAAGAGGAGTGGTTAGTCATATGCTCCGATGCATTGAAAAAAAATGTATTGTTTCCAGCATGAAAATTGTATAGCATTAATTTTGGATGGAGAATAGTATGAGACATGCTGAAATTCAGTTCTACACAGTGCTTATATTAAGATTATTCAAAATGAGCAAACCATACATTTGTCTCTCAGAGTTTCTGTGTGTACAAAATGAGTTCCTAAATTAAATTATTAAAAATCCATGCTTTTGTCTTAATTGAAGTTTTACCTACACACAATAATGCTTCTTTAAAAGAAGTAAAACTGCCTGGCACCAGCAGCTCACACCTGTAATCCTAGCTACTTAGGAGACTGAGATCTGAGAATCGAGGTTCAAAGCCAGCCTTGGCAGGAAAGTCTGTGAGACTCCAATTAAGCACCAAAAACTGCCTGAAATGGAGCTATGGCTCAATTGGTAGAGTGCGGTGGGGGAAGGAGGGGAAGAAGCTTCACACTTCACAGACAGGCCTCACACGCCTTTTAATTTGACTCTCATGTGGAGGTTTCTAGCCTCTAGATTAGGAAAACCTAATCTCAGGTCAGTTAAATGACTTGTTCAAGATCTCACACAAGGAGTTTCTCGAGAGTCCTAGCATCTCTTAGCTATGGTTCTACTTCATGCTTTCTTTCCCCCAAGGTGTCCCATGGTTACATCGCTTCACCAACCATTTTTCAGGAACATTAGGACTCACTTTAACAGCTGGACTCTCATACCCTATGTTCTGAATTGTCTTACTGGTGAGACAACAGCTGACATTCATGTACAGTCATGGCTGTGTCTCTGGCTGTCTGTGCTATACCATGAAGGCTGTGGGAGGAAGGGATGGAAAGGAACAGCAAAGCATCGTAGACACCTACATTGTCGTGGTCACAATTCTCAAGGCCTCCAGTGAAGGTTCGAGGGGCAGGAGCCCAATACAACAAGGGTAACACCCATTGCAACACCACTTTGCAGGCTGACAAACAGATGAGAGAGTGAGCCAGGTCAAGCAGAGCACACCAGAGCGGATCAATGCCCCTACAAGATGGCCACAGAGGATGGCATGGATTAGGATTTCTCTATGCCACTGAAAGGGCATGCATCTGTCACAGCTGAAAGATAAACCAACAGCTTACAGCTCAGAGGCATCTTGTGGAGGCAGTGACAGACGCAGAAAATGATATAATAACTTGTGTGAGGAGAACCAGTCGGCAAGGATGGTCAGTGAGTACCAGCATAGAGGACTGGACACACCCAGGTCCGTATATGCCAATGACCAGGACAGAGAGCTTGCATCTGCTCTGCCACTCTGCTGTTTGTTTTTGTTTTTTTATTTCATTGTAGAGCTAATTCCAGGGAAAAGGGAAACTCTAAGTTGATCAAATATGCCAGTAATTAACATGAGGGTTAATTTTAGTTTCGTATTGGGGCATTTTTCCTGTATTCTTTATTTCTTTTTGTTTGGGCAATCATGTAAAATACAGGTATATAAGACAGAATAGAATATCACCAGTGAACAAAGTCACAATAAGTACCCTTAAGCACATTCTAACTATTTGGGGGGATGTGGGGAGAACCCAGAAGATCAGAGTTCAAGGCCAGCCAGAGCAAAGAAGAGTTCATAAGACCCCATCTGAACCTATAGTTAGGCTTTGTCATGTGCACCTGTCATCCAATTATAGCAAGAAGAATAAATTAGGCATATTGCAGTCTAGTCTGGTCCAGAAAATGAGAACCTATCTCAAACGTCACCAGCAGACAAAAGGACCAGACATCTAGCTAAAGTGATCAAACATCTGCCTGAAAAACACAAACCTTAGTGTTCAAACCACTAACAGAAAACAAAAATAGCTGGCCTGTAACAAAAATAGCTGATGCTTGTAATCCTAGCTGGCTGATCCTAGGAGGCTGGGATCTGAGGATGGTGGGTTAGAAGCCAGCCTGCGCAGGATAATCCCTGAGACTCTTTTCTCCAATTAAACACACACACACACACACACACACACACACACACACACACACAGCAGTGATCTGGCTCAAGTGGTAGAACACTAGGCTTGAGTCCTAGCAGAGGATCACAATAACTCAATTGCTTAGCACATATGCCCATATAAAATGATGCCAATGGAAATGAACTCCAAGATTTGCAAACAAGAGTCTTTGTTGTTGGTGGTGGTGGTTTCAGTTTGGTGTGTGAAGTTATTTCTTTTTCCCCCCTTTGGTTTATCACCTGTCATCACTGTTTTTTATTCTAGTATCCTATGTCTTGTATATACCTTTATCTGATTCAGGGAAGGGTAGGGGAATAACAAAATGGTGAGACAAAAGACAAAGGGGTGAACTAATGCAACAGGGATACTCATAAAATACTGTGTTAGAAATAAACCTTACAATTGGGGGGAGGGGGATGTTGGAGAGGAGGGATGGAAAGTGGGAGAAAAACAAGGGAGAGGCCAGCAATGCCCAAAAAGAAACCTGCTCACTACCTTACTTATGTGATTCCAATCCTCTTGTAGCTCACCCTCACAATAAAATTAAATTTTTCAAAAACGCTCAGGGAGAGAACAGCACCCAGACACTGAGTTCAGAACCCCAGGACACACGCCCTTCTTGTCTGTCTGTCTGTCTGTCTGTCTCTCTCTCTCTCTTTCTCTCTCTCTCTCTCTCTCTCTCTCTCTCTCTCTCTCACACACACACACACACACACACACACACAGAGTAAAATATGTTATTTTCTCCTCTAAACTTTAAGTTGACTACATTCCGTGTCAAATAGGAAGGGTTGGAATTCTTTGTGGTGCACTCACCCTTTGAGGTAGTCTGTAACCACACAAGTGCCCAGTGCCTGTCATGTCCACATTCCTCAGTGCTGGAGAACATCTGGCCCTCAGCACCTTTCACTACACGGGGACAGACGGATGCCTCTATTTGGCTACCATGGCAAATGGCTTATGTTGATTATTTTGTTTGGTCTTCACAACATTTCATGAATTTACAAATAACCCTTGGCAGGAAAAAACAATAAAACTTCCCTTTCCCTTACTTGGAAACAACTAGGTTTCTAACTGGCTTTCTTCTACAGATCAGGATAGGTAATATCTCATTTCAGGCTTCAGAGCCATGGGGAGCTCTTGTTCTGAAAGCGCTCCATGAAGATGGATGTCCTATTGCAGAGATGCAAGACTAAGGAGAGGCGTTCGCTATCCCAATACTGTAGCATGCCTCCCTCAGCATTACGAAATAATATGTTTAATAAAATCTGTAAGTGGAGATGGAGGCTGGGGGAGATATAATTCATCTGCAGATAATATAATACTAAATATGACAGTGACACATAAGTCATAGTTTTTTTATTTCTTCCTGCCAAAGTGTAAACTTTGTGGATATTTTTATCAAGAAAAAAATGGAATTAACTCATGTTTGCCATCTTGTGGAGAGATCCAGTACTACTGCAATTGAATATTTGTCCCCCAGGGGCTCCAATAAAAAAAAAAAAAAATGCCTCCAGAGATTCCATGGGCACTCTTTCCATTATTTAATCACCAGCCCTGCCTCCCAACTGACCTCAATACCTTGAGTTATCTCCTATCAATACAACGAACAGCTTCTGCTGTCCATATGTAATACATCACATACTTAGTCAAGTTTTGCAATCACTACTGAGATTTTATTTTATTTTCCAAAGTTATTTAAGACCCACATCATACTTCTGTGTTCCAAGTCTCACTAAGATGCCACATCATTTAAGTTTGGTTTGCCTATCTATTGTGTGTTTGGTTCTGGGTCAATGCAATGTTAATCTGTCCACTTCATCTTTACTTTTTTTTTTTTTTTTAAGATGTTTGCTCATTTCTGTTCTCTTTCGGGAACACTCCTGACACTGACACAAAAGCAGGATTCCACTGTGGCCCCAGAGTCTTAAGAGAGTCATTTCACCACAGAAAATTCCTTGGCAGAATAAAAGTAGAATCAAATGACAATGGACACCTCTAAATTTCTTCTCCCTCACCCACCTCCCTCTCAAACTCGCTCTCCCCTTTTCCCTCCCGTTTTATGTCTCTTTCTCTCTCCCTCTCCCACACAGAAAGTCCCCAAATACTAGGCAGTTTTATTCTCCTGTGTTTCCATTTCATGAGAGCCTTGTAAGAGAGATTCTTTTCCCTTACCTACACTCTCTCACAATTGGTCATTGAATAAGTCCTGTTATCAATAACTCTGCTTTTAAAAGGAGTCAAATGTGATCTCAGCACTCTCGCCACCGGGTCTATGTCAAAGCCACCACCTGCTCTTGTTGGATTCCAGCAGGTGTCGCTCGCAGGTTACCCCTGTTTCCACCCATGACATCTTATAGTCTGGTCCCAACAAAAGCCAGAGTGACACTGCTCAAATACAAAGTCATTTTACTCCCTCCCCAATTCAAACTTCTCATGATTTCTGTTTCTGAGAATAAAACCCAAAATCTTTGCTATGACTTAAGTGGTCCTCAGAAAATGGCTTCTACTCCCTCCATTTCTTCCCTGAGTTCATTCCGCCTCAATTGTATCAGTCTCCCTGCCTCTCTTCTCATCAAATCTGTTCCTGCCTCAAGACAACTGTTCTTACTGTTTCCTTGCATACTTTCACCCAAATATCTTCAGGGTTAAATCCCACTGGCCTTCAAGGTCTTCGCTTAAAAATATCCCTTCCACTGAAGCCAGCCTTCCCTTGAAATGCTACACCAAGTGTTCTCGCTGTGAATCTTCCTTTTTGGTTTGACTTTTGCTCCTTTATATTCATAACCCACCAGCAACTTTGCTTCTTTGTCCTGTTTATTTTTTCTGCTAGTCTCCGATTGCTATTATAATAAATTAGCTGCTTAAAACAACACGCATTTATCTTCTGTAGGTCAAAGTCCTACTGTCTTTGTTGGTTTTCTTCTGAGGCTGAAATCAAGGTGTAGGCTGCCTCATCTTTTCCTCAGGAGACTTAAGGAAGAAAGACATACTTCCATATGAAAATGGACTGATGGGTGAAGTTAGCTTTCATGAAGCTATGAAACAAGCTCCCAAGTACTTTTGGGTAGCCAGAATTCAAAATCTGCTTCAGCTTCTAAAGGCTGCCTGCATTCTGGCTAATAATACCCTTCCCTTGATGAATTCAAAGCCATCAGCGAAAATTCTAGTCCTTGCCACAGTTTTAATCTGTCTTGCCCTCTTAATCTGTCTTCAGCCTCATCTCTCCCTGTTTCCTTTTCAGTAGCATCTCTGTGACTCTAGCTAGGAAATCACTAGGGGCTCACAGGGTAATATCTCACCTGTAGGATCCAGAATAATTTCCCTATTTTAAGTTTCTATAGTTTTCATCTTCAAAATTCCCTTGTTGCACTATTTAGATTAATGTTTGATAGAAAAATGAGAGGATGGACATCTTAGGGTTTGGGCGTTAGCTTTCTGCCACTGTGAAACACTACCCAAGAAAATCAAATTAACACGAAGATGTGTTTTGACTCATGGTCAGGTCTCAGCTCAAGGTCAGTGGCTCTATTGGCTTAGGGTTCATGGTAAATTCCTTGTGGTTGGAGAATGCAGAAAACACAAAGCCATTCACCTTATGGTGGTTGGGAAGCAGGGAGACAAGAGGTGCTGGAGTCCCAATACCTCCTTAAAGAACACACCACAGTAGTTTAGCTCCCTTCTACCCTGTGCTACTACTATCTCCAAGGTTTCTCCACCTCCCAACAGCATCATGGGCCGATGACCCAGCCTTTAACATGAGACAAATCCTAACAGAGAGTGTTTTTAATTTGCCACGTGTTAACAGACTATCCCCACCCATAGCCTATGACTCTCCAAAGGGCAGAGAAGTTTCAGAATTGTGTAGTACTGCATCTCCAGCAAATATAGTCTTCCCTGGATAAAGTAGACAAACAACAAATAACTATGGGTAAATGCATCTCATCTGGTCCCGGCTACACATCTGACATAATAGGTAAAAGGATCATGGGTCTGAGCCAGGTTTGGGGAAAAAAATAATGCAAAACTTTACCTGGGAGAGAACTAAAGCATTGAAAACAAACTTGAGGAGTCATGAACGTATGCTAGGTCAAATATTTTTCTAGCAAGCATAAGGGTCTGAATTCAAACTCCAACATCATCCCCACAAATATATATATATATATATATATATATATATATATATATATATATATATATGTTTTCACTTCAGTTGTCTAGAAGCCTTTTCTTTGTAATTGAGTTGCATATCACAGAAGATTAACTTGATTGGGATAGTTTGCCTTCACTTTATGTTTTCATTTTTTTTAACTGTGTTTTATTCACTCTCTTTTAGATAAGAGAATTTTATTATTGCAATACTTCTGGATCACCAACCCCATCTGCAAATTTAAGGGCAAACACTGGCTTATACTGGAAGAATTGACTACCTGTCTAAATGATTAAAGTGCTCCGGGACTTTATATGACTTTGTATATCTGCCTTGCCACCCTGATCCTGAAAGAAAAATGTAAACGTTCATTTAGACACCAGGGGTTTTTCTTTTAGTTTCTCCTCAAATAAGATAGTTTTAATTAGCCTCGCAAAACAAAGAATTTATGGGTTCCCTAAAATATGCGTTTTCCTGAAATTATAAGTTCAATATCAAGTTTTATTGACAGAGCAAGACACCACCATAGGGAGAATAGAGAGTGGAAGAAACGTGTCCCTCACCTCAAATACATGATTCCTATGAGATCCCCTAACCTTCTTGGTCCCACTTCCTACAGGACGTGGTTACCTTTCCCCATAGGTCCCTGCGGTCATGTTTTTCCATGCGTAGTCAGAATGCAGCCATGGTCAACCCTAAGGAACCCAAGTGAGCAAGTGTTAGTGTTCTGTGTTCTCCTGCTACAGCCCTAAGCAGCCCTGTGGATCAGTCCCTACAATGAAGACAACCCACTAAGGGTGGGAGCAAGAGGACCCTCCAAAATGTCCATCCAAAAACAATGTGATAACCTAATTAGGTGAAATCCACACTTGAGTACAACAGGGAGTTCTGTCTTTAGTACCATGTCTGGAGATGTCTGAATGTTACTGCAACAGCTTTATAATACAAAAGACCTGACAGAATAACTCAAAAGATTCTCATCTGTGCCTTCATACATCTTCTTCAAAAGAAGAAGAAGCATCTACTGAAAGAATAATAGCATCATGGGCAGAAGCAAAATGCTGTCAGCCTGGTAAACTGTGGGTAGGGAATCAGGAGCAGACGAATAGCTGACGGGCACGCTGATCAGCAGTGCATAAGCCAAACTTGTCTAGCCCAAGCCTACTCTTTTGTTCCTTTTCTATTGCCCACACCTACCTTTTTTTTTACATTGTGGTACTATTAATATAACATAAAATTCACCCTTTTAATCTTTTCTAAATGTAGAGGTTTATGACATTAAATGCATTCACATCATCATGCTAACCTCATTACCATCCATCCACAGAACCTTTTTGTCTTATAAAATTGTACCTATTACATACCTGCCCAGCCTTCCACGCCAACTCACACTTACCTTTAAACTTACTGGGGCTGGGATGCAGCTCCTTGATAGGCTATTTGTCTCACATGGCAAGGGCCCTAGGTTCAGTCCTCAGCAGCAGAAGAAAGGAAGAAGGGGGGTGGGGGAAACAAAATTTAACTTACAAAAGATGTAGCTACTAGAGTTATGTTCTTATTCATAACTTTCCTCACTAATTTCACTAAGAACTTTTTACTAAGTTAAACTTTATTCTGACTACCCCTGAAATTAGTGAAGGAAGTTATGGGTAAAAACATAACTCTGGTAAGCTGCATCTTTTTCTATTGAAAATAGCATTTTCAAATAAATTTAATCAACCACAATCTATCATTATATCAGACATATTTATTTTTCTACAAGTGACATAACCGCAACCCATTTCTGTCGGTGAAAAAATATGGAGGAAATTATGTATGTCAACTACTTGGATAACTAGGTTGCAGTGGACTGTGATCCTAACTCAACCAGAGCAAAATCTCAACAGAAAAAAGCTTGGCATGGTGACATGCCCCTATCATCCCAGCTATGGTGGGAAGCACAAGAGAGAAGAATTCCCGTCTAGAATAGTCTAGGCAAAAATGCAAGACTCTATCTCATATATAACCAGAGCAAAAGGAATGGCAGTAAGGTTCAAGTTATAACAGCAAGCATGAGCCCTAAGTTCAAACCCTAGTACTTGCAAACACACATACACACACACACACACATTAACTGGAAGGATGTTGACATGATTCTTATAGAAAGAAATGGGCTACATCGGAGGCCTAAACACACACACAAAAATAATCAAAATGTATTTATGGCAATATCTATTAAAAAAAAAAAACATTGCTTCTAGTTCCTGACTCTCCCGATGACTTTGGGTTATCTCTTCCTCCCCTCTAGTGGCTCTTCACAAGGAGAATTTGCCTCTAGGAGACATTTTTGTTTTTCACAACTGAGTAATGCTTCAGGAATCTAACAGGTAGAGGTATCGGTTGATACTTAGCATCTCATTCATATGACACTCCCAGAATAAAGAATTCTCCCCACATATCAACAACACCAACATCAAGAAAACTCATCTGCTTCATACCTGTTTTTACCATACATGTTCAGTAGCATGAAGTCTTTCACCTGTAAGTCTGTCATCTGATGGCCTATCAATTAGAAACAGACAGAAATAGCCCATGTTTTCATTTTATTTATTATTTTAGTTCTCCTAAAAGGAATCAAATTATTTGACTCAACTACCAAACAACACAGCCATGAACATGGGATTATAGGATCAAAGAACCTTTTCTTTATTGTTCCAGACAGGAGAAATTGCATAGAACTAGAAAGACAACCTCAATTTATCAGCACTACAAAACAGAACCTCCTTGATGACTATCCTTTAAAACAAAGGATTATTGGGCTGTTCTTTCTGTAACAAATTCTCTAAAATAGAAAAAAAAAACTCTGTAGATGCTAAATTCATGTTACAACTGTACTTAGGTGCTTTCTGTAACCAGCTAAAGTGTTTAATCATCTGGTTTTAAGCAGAAATCATTTGTCTAGAGCACAAATTAATTCAAGTAATGAGATATGCAAAGCAGAGGGAAAAGCATAGATATTTATAAGGTTCACTTTTGAAATTGGCAAAAATAATGAATCTTTATGTCTGCTGTGATGAAGTTGGACTCCTCTCCTCTCAGTATCTCCATCTTCGGTTAGATTGCTTGCAGATCTGCTGAAATTAGATGTCAGTGTAAATTATGGTGCTGGCTGACTTAGTAGCTAAGGCTATGAAGGGTAGACACATAAAAACAAGGTGCTATTGAATGTAATTGCTTCTGATCTTAAAATTCTTAAATGACAAAATTGGCACTGATGTGCTATTTGCATCAGGCCATCCCTTTAATTGACACTGACTCACTAGGGTATACCCCCTTGGTGGTTTTATTATCTTTTTCTTCCCAATACTTCTGTTCTAGAACAGGAAAATCAGCAACGTAATGTGCCTATCAGAGCAGAGATGACAGTCTGTGATTGCAGATAGAGAAAGTGGAGATGACCAAACTTCTTCCAGGCTCTGACTCCCCAACATGTCTGAGGTGAGAAAAGAAATCTGAGCAAAGAGCATTCTGAGATAATACTTGGAAAGAAGTTAGCACTTTCTTGAACCTTGCTAAATTAGAAAGAAATCCCCATTTGCAAACATTTCTATTCTTGTCTATTTCAATAAGGAGAAAGATGAAAAATCATGACCCACAGGGCTCCTGGAGGAAGGAGATGCATGGTTCTGTCTGCTCGTTTAAATACTTAACAAGCCACAGGGAAAAGAGAAGACATCGCATTCCACTGCCCATAACATATGTCAGTAAGTAAGTCATAAAAATAAATCATCCAGTGGACGGCTTGTGAACATTGCTCAGCCTCCTGTGAGACACTAGTGCTTGTTGTCATGCCAAAAAGAAAACAGTCCATGAGAAATCATTTCCAGAAAACAGAGAGGATAATTAGTTAATTCATACTCTGCCTTTATGGTGGCAAAGTTAGAACATTCTAAGTAATCACAGTTATCTTACAGAATTTCTTTTAATTAAGGGAGTATATTTCAGCAATGCTTCTTGTTGAGCAAAACTATAATTTCAGAGAAAAAGGAAAGTAAGAAGCTGGCTTTATGTTTTATATGGGTCAAATTAATAAATATTGCCTTAAGATGGAGGTCTCTGAACACCTGATATTGAGAAGCCATTGGTTGGATGAAAGAAAACTAGTGAATACAATTTTCTTTCCTGCCCTGTTGGGCTTACATTTAACTAAAAGCCAGAAAGCACTGTTTTAAAGTATTTTTTAAATTATCGAACTTGCTAGTTAGGAAAGTGTTTGTTTGGATTTAGTGTAGAACCAAAGGCAGAGAGTGAGTCATAAAGGCAGTTATTATTCTCCTGAGTCTTCCTGATACTGCAGCTCAGTTGATAGGAACTTTGTCTCTATTCCCACTGAAAATACGAGTCGTGCCAAGTGATCAATGACACATGATACATTTCACTGGGTCTCCCCCATCTTATGAGCAACAGAGGTGAGAGTAGGGAGAATGCAGTCACCAGGGCACAATCACAAATACACTGAGACATTCATACACAGTATTGTTCTGCTCTGGGACCCCATTCATTACCGCTTTGCATGCAGTACCCTAACCATCATGTCAGCGCAGGCCCACATAACCCTTCTCCCAATTATTTTGGGTAGTCCTAGGAAAGGGACATTCTAAGAAAATGTTTGGGGACAACTTTTGCAGACTAGCATTGGGCATCTGACTTCAGCTTTTCTCTTGATCCCACATCCCACTTTCTTTTTTCTTTTTTTCTTTTTTTTTTTTTTTTTTTTTTTTTTTTTTTTTTGCCAGTCCTGAGCCTTGGACTCAGGGCCTGAGCACTGTTCCTGGCTTCCTTTTTGCTCAAGGCTAGCACTCTGCCACTTGAGCCACAGCGCCACCTCTGGCCATTTTCTATATATGTTGTGCGGAGGAATCAAACCCTGGGCTTCATGTATAGGAGGCAAGCACTCTTGCCATTAGGCCATATTCCCAGCCCTTTGATCCCACTTTCTGATGTTTGCTTCTCTTATCACTGTGGGCCAGCCTGGCTCCCAAAATCCAGCTCGGGATACAGCCAAAAGCACGAAAGCTCTATGGGACGCTGAGCTGCTAATTCATTGGAATTTCTGGCATATTGTATTTTTCCCCCAAGAATTCTCTCAATTATTGCTGCACTGAATGACCTGGGTGACAAGGAGGACTCTGTTTTCTATACCCATGGTACTGTTGGATGAAGCTTCCCAAATTGATCTCTTACCAGTGATATCCCCACCCATGGTTGTTCTGCGGAGCTGGAGGCTGGCCACAGTCCTACTGTGGTCTTGCCCATGTGGGGGCTACGTCCTTTGTAAGAAGATGAACCATCCATCTTTTACAGCTGTGCTGTTTTCCTTCAAGTGTGCTTGGATGCTCAACATCACACTGGCTTCTGTCCCAAGGTCCAAAAATGTACTTTCCTTCTGTACATGGTAGAGTGATATGCCCACATCAGAACAGAGTCATTTCATGTTACCAGTCATGTACTCACAAGGAAGTTGTAGGAAAGTCACATCACCACCATGCTCTATGCACATTTAGGAAAGTGAACTCGCGGGCACTGATTGTGTTTTGGGAAGAAGGGCTTTCACATTACAAGATGAATGAAAGCAAATGCTCCCAGTCTACCTTAAATTCAATACTTTTAAATTTTAAATAAATAAATGAAACCACTGTACACATATCATCATTCCTGCATCTGTGTAGAAAAACTGTGAAGGACTTATAAGGAACTAACTTTCAAAGAGGGAATGAAGAAAGTCCAACCAAATAGAAAGAGCACAAAAGAAAGTTTTAAAACAAAGTCTCAATGCAGGAAAATGGACTCTAGGGCTGTTTGAAACCAAGTGTATTTAGTCTAACCACATCCTTCCTCTCTCCCTCCCTCACCGCCCCCACACACACACTTAGCTATACTCACCCAGCATTGTTTCTATGCATGCTTGATACTTATGTCCTTTGTGTCATTTTATTCTTCATTATAATAGTTTTTAATGATTTATTTATTGTCAAAGTGATGTACAGAGGGGTTACAGGTTCATACATAAGGCAGTAAGTACATTTCTTATCAAACTTGCTACCACCTCCCTCATTTTTCTCCCACCTTTTCCCCTCCCCAAATCCCTCCCACCACCAGCTGTACAGTTGGTTTACAGCATATAGTTTTGTAAGTATTGCTGTTGCACTGGTTCACCTTTTACCCTTTGTCTCTCCATTTTGATATTCCGCTTCCCTTCCACAGTTCCCAGAAACATATATATAATACACAAAGTGCCAAATCAGTTATAGTGACATCAGTGGTAAAACTCCGGGGAACAAAAACTAAAGAAAATGGCATAATTTCACATGGTACACTGAACATAACAACAACAATGATAAACCACTTATTTCCATAACTCGGAGTTCATTACAATAATTTTTATAATTAAAATGATACCAAAAAAAAGAAAAGAAACATCTGGGTTTCTCCGTTTTCTACCTTGTCCTTTCCCCATACAAAATAACACCTTTAATTCATCATTCTGCTTGTGACATGTACATCACCTATTAAAATGTTAGGAAAAAAAACATAAAATACTTCAAGTTTTTGGAAAGAATCACAACAAAGAAGTTAATATTAAAAACATTCAAGAATTCTGCATATACTTAATTGCTGAAACTGAGGGAAGGGACTGGGGGATGAAAGGCTGGCAATATAAAAATATTCCTGTTCCAAGAATAACTGAATATAAAGTAATTATGTGTTAAAAAGACACAGATGTAAATAGGATGTGTCATTAGTATTCGTCTCATTGGGCTATCTTTTCCCCCATGATACTCATGCAAGATTAAAGTCTTAAGAGCTTGTTCCCAGCTCCTTTTCCTTTCTCTAAAAATGTCTGTCTGCCTTCAGTTTTAAGTCAAGCATGTATTTTCCTACTCAGGATGGTTCCAGCACTGCAAAGCCCTGAGAACTCAGTGACCTGAGATCTGTGCCCTCGTCTCACAATGTATAATACAGTCCTTCCAACTGATCATTGTCACCAGAAGAAATTCATATTAAAAGCTTAATCTTGCACCCACATTCTCTCTGTAAAAGCCTATAATTTGTGCAACCTGATGTATTCAATTGTCAGCAGCAGACATGTTAGCCTCATCTGCTCCTGAAACAGAGGGCCACAGCTTGTTCTGCTGTGTTTGTCTCCTGCCTTAATGATGAGAATGACATCCATCATCTCCTACCACTCTTTGTTTCAGATATCCCACTGCTGTCATTTACCTAAGAGCTGAACAGTAACAAGGAAATGTGGCTCATTCTGGATCTGAGTTTCCTTTGGGGTTTTCACCACCAAAACTGAATCTCTTCCATCCTTTCCCCCCTCCCCTTTCTTAATCTTATCATCTCAGTTATATTAAATTTGCCAACGGAGCTTAGTCATCACAGTTATAAAACCGATACCAAAAGGTAAGTCTGCAGACAAAGAGATCCCAGGGGCCCTGTGGCAGAGGACGCTATGCTCCGTGCCAATTCAATTCAGATTGAAACAGTGGCCTTTCTGCACTATGGAAATTTGAAACAAATCCAGGGGGTCAAATCCACTCCCAATTACCAATCAACTTTTTTTTTAAAGAGAACCATTTACTATCTGCCATGAACCTTTGCCAAAGGCTAAATTAAAAGACACAGAAAAAAATAAATCTTTAAAATTCTGATGGGGGGTGGGGATTTGAAACATTCTCGGGATGTATTGTTTCTATTCTGTTTCACCATCAGCCAGTAATGGCTGCGTTGTTGCAGAGAAAGCAAAGAATGAAGGGAGGAAGGAAGAAAGGAGAATGACAAAGGAAAAAGATGGTACCCTGGCTGGATACCACTGTCTGAAGAAAGCCAAAGAGTTTCAATGAAGAAAGAAAGAACTCTCCAGGCCAAGACTAAAAATTAAACTAAACTATGAAAAAATAAAGTTGAATAAAATGTTTATATGGGATCAACCTGACTTACTTAATCCCTAAAACTATTTCAACTGAATCTACCAACTCTAGCCTCCTTTCCATGAATAAGATGTTATATATTTTTCATTTGTCTACAATGTCAAAAACTTTAATTGCTTTCTTATACAATGTCACATTCAGTATTTTCATCATTCTACGAGGCAAATAGCCTTTATTTCTCATAAACAGTAAGTTAAAGCATAAAAAAACATATTTGTTGCTTATCCCAGCAAACCAAATAACACATTGGTTCTTAATGAGAAATTTTCCCAATTTAAATTTGGAATACTTTGGAAGGGTGTGCTCTTTTGGAAGGAAGTGGAGTGGAGCTTTTCAGTAATAGGGATGAGAACAAAAGGAAGAATCAGAGCTGCAGTCCTGAAGAGAGATTAATTCTCTTCACATGAAAATAACTATAGTATCTAAATGTCACTCAATGGTATATAAGCTTCACTGGCCCATAAAAATATCACTCTCCTATGAATGAAAAACAGGATTAAGATCAAAGAATAAAGGCCATATTTTTAGAAACTGGAGATAAATTATTTAAAAATATGTGAGTTGAATAAACAGAACCAAAATACAAAGCAAGGTACCCATCTATTCTTTGCTTGAAATATGTATGGGCTTTTTTATATATTTTATATAAACTTCTATGTTTTGAAATAGTCACTTAATTTCTACATTTTTAGCTAGTTAGAATTTAGTAAGGATTTGGTAATTTTATATAATTTATTTTTTCTGATTCTTTGGCTTGGTTATAACATTTCTTATTTTTATTAAATTTTAATTGATGTACACGGTTCTAGCTAGAGAGCCATTGAGGAATTAATACAACTGTGTTCCAGAGTCTGATTTCAATATGGAGGCTAAAGGGTAGAGGAGGTCTCCACTTGAGTCTATCACCTATGCCTGAGCAGACTTGGAGGAAGGAAGCTTCTGAGCCCTACTATGTGTACACCTCCTGGTCTGAGACAGTAAGCCAAAGCAACAGGGAACAGCTTTCTAACTGCAGCTGTTGAAATAAGGATACTAGGTCTAATTGATACCATCTTGACATCGAGGTGGAAAACAGAGAATTGGGTTTCACTGGGACCATCGTGTCTTCTTAATGGATGAAGGTAAAGTGCCATAGCCAGGCACTGGGCATGACTGAATTCCTAGAGGCAGGAGTGGGGAATTGAAAAATAGGTCACTGGACCTGCCAGTCCTATGCCATGAACTCACCACACTCTTTTATTCCTTATGGCATTACCCCCTGGCCATGACCCTATTTAGGCCCTGATGAGCTCAGGCACCATTTTCTACCATGTTCTGTGTCTCCTTGGGTCACCATGGCCTCCCTCTTCAGCTCTCCATTTGAGCTGATCAGGTTTGTTGAAATTGTTTTTCTGCTCTTTCTTTGCTTTACTACCCTCATGGCTCAGTTTTCTAACAGTATTAATGTTCTCAAGGCTCCAAGCTTGTTGGAGACATGTGTCTGCCTGCAGTCACTGGCTTTCTAATAAAGACTCCCAGTTCAACCTCTCAAAATGTAGCTTCTCTGTATCTCATGATCAAATTCCTGTAAAACACTGTGAGCTAGAACCAATGACTCTGCCTCCGCATCCTTGGTGATTTGATCTGATTCCTCCTCCTTGATCCAGCTACTAAATCCCCTTTTTGGTCAGCAAGAGAGCTTCTTTATATGAGCCCAAATCTTAATTTCTTCATCCTTCTTTTCCTCTTTTTGGGGCTTTAATCCAAGCAATAGCAGGGCCTAAAATCTAGATAGTACAACCCCTTTTTCCCTACCATGTTGTCCCCCACTTTACCCATTCTTGGTGTCAGGATTTGAGCTTCACCTGGAGATTACAAGATCGGGCTGGGGAGACCTTGGGATCATTTTCTCTGTGCTGGTTCTCCTTGGTCCTAGGTGAACTTTGATGCTTCTGCACATTGTAGAGATTCAGAATTCAAATCCAGTTACATCTTCCACAGAGATGACTACACTCTGGGTCTTGATGAGGCTGAGGGTCCCTAGGCCTGGTTCTAGCTTCCTTCTGGGAATCTCACGCCTGCATCCTACTGCCAATCTGAGCTGGGACTTGGCTCCAGCTGCCATCAGAGAGTCTCTAGGCCATAATGCTGCACACTAGAAGAAGATCTGGGATCTTTCATTTCTACTAGGTTAGATTGAATTCCACAAGCAACCATTTTCCCAGCTCTCAGTATGAGGGGAGGATGAGGGGACCTTCTCCAAGAATTCAGGCTTTAGGCCTTCTTGCTGCCTGCTGGAATATAATATGAAGGGTATTTTTTTAAAGACTCTAAATCATTTAAAACATTCTTGGTCAGATGACTATAATGTAAGGTAACCCTGATGGATGAAATGCAAAGCTTTTGAAGCCAAACTTGTTTGTGAACTTTCTATGTTTACCATTACAAGTTGTGTGGTATAAGCAAGGCAAATATCCTTCCTAAGACTGTTTAACCTGTAAAATTGAAATGATAACTCTTACTTTGTAAGTTTTTTTTATATTTAGAGATAACATGCCAAATGCCCAACACATACCCAGGCACTAAGATAGATCATGAAAGCATACTAAAGAAAAGTTCACTTATTCCTTCCTCCACTTTCTCCTTATTCTAAGACTACCATAGTTGCACAAAACTAAACACAGTTTTTACTTGCTTACTTGAAATTAAGTATAAAATTAGAAAACTGTTGCTTTTATTTATCTCCTAGAAGAACACAGTGATGCTTAGACAATTATCCTCAGCAAATCTTCAGTTTGAATCCATTAAAAAACAGCATTTATGTCCACTTCAAGCACCATGTTGCTGTACTGACATATATATATATAATATATATATATATAGTAGCCAGAGCCTTGAAAACACTACAGGATTATAATTAATCTTGAAATTCACCAGTTAATATTGGCATTGCTGAGCAATAAGTTGAATTTATTAAGTCTGGGGACTGAGAATTTTTGAGCTAATTCTGCAGAGTTTTGAATGCCTTCTCTCACATCAGAAGGATTTAATAAATGTTTAGCACTTAATGAAGTGAAGGAATTGAAAACTATAGAATATCAGAACCTTTGCTCATCATTAGTTCAATATTTCCATTTACACTAATGATTCCTGTGTTTAGTATTTCATCTATTCAGCAATCAATATATATTCAGTGCCTACTATTTGTAAGATACTGTGCCAGACACTGAAAACATAAAAGTGAGCAAGAGAGACGGGCTTAAATAATTCAAGGCAACCAGCACACTGTCTGCCACTCAGCAAGCTCCTTAAAAAGAAAAGTCAGTGAAGTCACAAAACAGACATAGAGAGATGGCAGCTATTTCTGCTCAAACTCTCTCTCACACACACACCTCTAAAAATCTTAAAAGGATTAGACTCCATCATCCCTGAAATTCACAAAAATATGTAAACTTTTGGCCAAAACATCTTTCATTTCGTCTAGCTTCCCTCCCCCCTTAAAACTGTCAGCTATCCATAAAACAACTTTTCAAATTAATGACAAAGTAGTTGTTGCCGTCAAAGAATCTTCAAGAAATCTCCCAACTTTCTGTAAATTGGCAGCATTCTGCTCAAGCTGTTTAGTTCCTACAGAAGTGAGTCTTTGAAGTTGACAAAGTGTTCATGGACAAAGCAGTAGCTTGCTAGAAAACCATTACTTTTGTTTTACTCAAAACCTAGTTAAGGCTGATATGGAAAAACCAAGGGGGACTCTCCAAAACTGTTGCTGGGTCACTGTAGGATATATTTCTGCCAATCCTGTGATGTCCAAAGACAGCCCAGGTTACTGCTGAAAGATATCGATGTGCACTCAGGATCTCTGACTCTGATTTGTACTGTTTCACGGAGTGAAGCTTCAGAGAAAGTGACTGTGGTAAAAGGTCACCAGCCAATACAATGAAAACTCACTCCCTTCCTGCAAACATACTTTGGAAAGCAATACAAGGTTAAATGTGTTAGTTTAGGAGTCAGTAAAACCTGACTCAGAAAAGAGGCAACAGCTAGATACTGGTAGTAGTGAAATAAGGACACTAGGTCTAACCAGTGCCATCTTGGCTACATGGTGGATGATAGGGAGTTGGGTTTAACTGGCACCATCTTATCTTTAGTGTGGAGGAAGATGACAACCCCCCCCCCAGGGGCGTTCCTGAATTCCTAGAGGCAACTGCAGGGATTTGGACAATAGATTACTTGATCTGTCAATCTTGGGTCATAAACTCTCAAATGCCCTGTGACCCTGCCCTTGAGCAGGACCCTATTTAGGATTGGACCATTTCAGGCACCATTATGCCAAGCCTCATGTCTCTCTTCCAGTCAATAAGGTGTCCCACTTCAGCTCTCAATTGTAGAGGGTTGTTGGTATTGTTTTTCTGCTCTTTCTTTCCTCTCCTACTCTCATGGCTACTCTCCAACAGTGTCAAGTGTATTCAATGTGGAACGGGCCTTTGTGACTATGGTCCACCTGCAGTCTCCCATTCTCCAATAAAGATTCACAATTCACAATTCAAACTCTCAAAATGTGGCTTCTCTATTTATTCCAACTGAGTTCCTATGTATTAGTATTTAACTACCATCCATTGTTTGTGTGAAATTACCAAACATGGTACTAAGTAATTTTTTCTTGTGGTTTTGTTTTTAATATTTTTTGTCTTTAAGTACTTGTGCAAAGAATTTGCCATTCTACAAAGGAGTGTATGAATATATACAATGCATCTTGATCAATGCTTTCAATATTCTCTAAGTACTCACTATTCATTATATTATACTCATTATGTTATATAAGAAAGATCACTGTCTAGGCCAAGCAGTGGATCTGCTTCACCTTGAAGCAACTCAAAAGGGGAAACATTTGTTCTGTTCTTTCCTGCTAATAGAGGAATTTCATCTACTTAATCCTCCATGTATTTCTCCATTGCCTCAGTTAACCCTGAGAGTGGGTGACATATCTAGCTGGCGAATTCCAACTTAGTAAGACAAAGTGAGAATTCAAGGCCCAACCTAACCTTGTTCTCTCACAAGAATGCGCCCCCCCCCCCCCCAACATAGAGCTCACATTCTAAAGTCAGTCTCACACTACCTCTTAAAGGACCACCATAATCATTGATGTAGATAGACCTCACCGGTGCTGGGAGACCTCTAGCTGCACTTTGTTTGAAGGAGGTTTCACTGACCACAGAAATAAAGTATATTCTAGTACAGTTGGTCATCAGTGTAACGTTGTAACTTTCTGACAGTTTCCCATTTCCTGCCTTACTTTGCTTTCTTTCCCAACTGGTTCTGAATTCAGGAAATAACTGATAGTGTAAGATTCTGACTATTGGGAAAGTATTATCTCTCCATTCCTTAATTTTCTTGTCTATAAAATGAAAGTACTCATAGAGCCTAAGTCAGGGAATCACTGTGGCATGGCAAAGATGATATCTATACCTTAAAGAAAAGACATACATTAATTACACAGTAAATGTTAGCAATTATAATTACTGATGTGATTGAATCACTATTTTTATTATTTGAGTAATCATCTACCACTGTTCTTTGCTTTCTGATATTCTGCAGATTTTCAACAATTCTAAAGTTTCTTTACAAATAAACCTCATCTCACCGTTGAGCAAGTCATTCTAAGTTTCAAGTGCAACAATAATACTACTACTACTAATAGTATCTAGATCACAGGGCTACTTAAGAACTACAGATTATATATATATGTATTGCACATATATTATTTCATATCACACATATAGCTAATATATAATACCTATATATTATAATATAATGGATATACATATGTTACATGTATCACATACATACATATAAGTTTTTGTTGCATGACATATGGCCTGGTATAGTGTAAGTATTAAATAAACTACTATTCTATTTTTATATCATCCTCATTCTTCCCACCCTCATCCCTATGAACAATTGTAACAGCATTTGTTTTTCTCATGACATATGAATTCTTATACCTGTTTGATTATCTTCCTTTAAACCCTTCAAACCAATTCTTCACCTGTATAATTTTCATATATTTCAGCATTAGCATTTTTCCAGTAACAATACAGAATATTGGTCTTAAGCAAAAATTAATGCAGTAGTCTGTAGATTCATAGATACTGACAATTCAAAGCACATGCCAGCCAGATGCTTTCCATTAAATATTGCCACCAACACTCAACAAATAATGAATAAAGAAAGAAAAATATATGCAGTGCTTAAGTATGCAAAAGGCAAACAAATTCAGAAAGCCAAAACTCCCCTCTCATTTCATCAAAATAATTTCTCTGAGGGCTTGGCATTTTCTAGACAGCTTTAACACAGAACTAAGGGCATCACAGCTTTGATTTCATGGTGATAAGAAAAAAGATGACGAATATTTTCAAGTCTCAGTATGGTGATTATGAACTATACAAGCATGCATGCACACAAGCACACAAAACAGGAAAGTATTTCTCTCTGAATTCAATTGAACTAAAAGACATGTATATTTAGCAAGGTTGTAAAAATATTCTCTAAATCTTCGAAACATTGAATGGGAAAAGCTATTTTATTAATCATGATTCTGAAAAAGATGTGAATTCAAATTGAAGGTTCTATTACAATTTGAACACTATAGTCTTGTGTAGGTCATCAATAGTACATGTGTAAATGGAGACCATGAACATACAAGCTAACATGTCACTTAAATATGACATCTAAAGAAATTGTAGGGCTGGGGATATAGCCTAGTGGCAAGAGTGCCTGCCTCGGATACACGAGGCCCTAGGTTCGATTCCCCAGCACCACATATACAGAAAACGGCCAGAAGTGGCGCTGTGGCTCAAGTGGCAGAGTGCTAGCCTTGAGCGGGAAGAAGCCAGGGACAGTGCTCGGGCCCTGAGTCCAAGGCCCAGGACTGGCCAAAAAAAAAAAAAAAAAAAAGAAATTGTAAAAGCTTTCTGTTGTCATTGTGAAAATATCTCCATGTGATCAAGCAGAGCTTCCTGTGATGTGAATACCATGAATATCTGTAAGGGTTTGCTTCAGAAGAAAAGTTAAATACATCCTTAACAAAACCTTTAATAAACACATTTAAGGAATTCCCTCATCATCCTATTATATGTACCACTAATCACAGGAGGTCTATGCTGTCTAATTAATGCTCGGGGAAAACAGATATAGCAGAACATATGCAGTGTGAGTATGAGTGCATTTACATATGTGTGTGTTTAAAAGTACACATACATATATAATAGGAAGAAAGGCCCACACAAAAAGTGAATGTGTATATGAGTGTATGAACGTATGTGTGTGCTTGTGTATGTAAGACCAACAGACAGAGATGAGATAAGACAGAAGCAGAGACAGAGAAATGTGTAAGTGATTGATAAGTAATGATTACAGAGGCTGAGCAGCAGCAAAGTCTGCAGTCTAAAGGCCTGAAGGCCAGGAAAATTGATGGTGTAAGTTATAGGCAGGGTCCATAGGCTTGAGGAGAAGACCAATGTTTCAGTACAAAAATTCTCAACAAAGACAGTGAATTCCCTTCTGCTCCACATTTTCTTCTATTCAGTATTCTAGTATATTATCAGGGGCCCAGCCACATTAGTGGGACAATACTTCTTGACTCATTCTATTGATTCAGATATTAATCTTATCCTAAAACACCCTGAAAGACACACCTCGGAAAGTATTTAGTCAAGTAGCCCAATCAAATGGACCTATACAATTAACCATAAGAATAAGAATGTCTTTGAAATTAAATAATATGGCACAAAAGTTGATATCTTTGTGTGCAAATATAATTTTAACATTTTGAATATAGAAAATGGTAGGTAATATCTGTATTATTTTCTCTATAAATTTTGCTTCATCCAATATTATCCTATCAAAAGAATAACATGTCTTTAATAGTCTATGAAAATAACTTTAATAAAGAGTCCTTCTTTGTAGATGAGAGAAAATTCATTCAGAAGTAGGCCAAAATTTTCCTTTTTCAAACTTGTTCTGTCCATGAAATTATAATTTTTCTCTTATTAAGTATCAAACAATATATACTAAATATTTAGAAGAAACTTTTTATTAATATTACCAAAAATTCTGAATTTGATACATACATAAATAACTGAATATTAAGAAAATAAATTAGCTGATTAAAGAGCAGGCAAAAGATCTAAATAGATACTTCTCCAAAGAAGACATACCATCTGTTATATGAAGAATGTCTCCAGCCAGTAAACATCAAAGAAATGCATGTCATCAAACTGCAAAGCTTCTGCAGGGCAAAGGACATAGCTCCCAAGATAAACAGAAAGCCCACAGATTGGGAAAAGATCTTTACTGGCCATACAATGGACAAAGGCCTCATATCTAAAATATATGCAAAACTAAAAAAAATTAATTCATCCAAAACAAAATCTCAAAGAAGCAACAGCCCCCTCAACAAGTGGGCTAAAGACTCAAAAAGAGACTTTGATGAGGAAATGAGAATGACCAAGAGACATGAAAAAGTGCTCACTGGCCATAAAGAAATGCAAACCTAAACAACACTGAGATTCCACCTCACCCCAATAAGAATGTCCTTTATCAAGAAAACTAACAACAACAAATGTTGGAGGGGATGTGGCTAAAAGGGAACCCTACTTCATTGTTGGTGGGAATGTAAACGGTTCAGCCATTCAGGAAAACAGTTATGGAGATTCTTCAGAAGGCTAAACATAGAGCTCCTCTATGATCCAGCAGCCCCACTTTTGGGCATCTACCCAAAAGACCACAAACAAGAACACACTAAAGCCACCAGCACAACAATGTTCATCGCAGCACAATTTGTCATACCTAAAATATGGAACCAACCCAGATGGCCCTCAGTAGACAAATGGATCAGGAAAATGTGGTACATATACACAATGGAATTTTATGACTCTATCAGAAAGAATGAAATTGCCCCATTCGTAAGGAAATGGAAGAACTTGGAAAAAATTATATGTTGGGAGCCAACAGTGAAGTTCATCCTGACCTCTGGCTATGTTGTTATCTCAAGGACCTGCAAGGACATGGCTTACTTGAAAGGCTGCACTAATCCGAGAAGTTTTATTATGTCCACAAGAGTCTGTTTTATGTTAACCATTCAACCTTGTTTTACTGCCTCTTGTTATTTACCAACTTCAGGACCTTCTTGTTTTCTTAAACTTTAGTTAACCCTATGCCATTCCCTGGTCCTAAACTGTATATAAGCTGGAAGTTAAGAATAAATGGGGCTGCAGTCTTGAGCCATAGTCTTGAGCTGCAGACCTCCAGAACCCCATCTTTTGTCTTTTGTCTTTTGTCTCTTGTCTTGTATCTTTCTTTTTCTTTAATCCTTGCTCCCTCAATCAGGATTTCCTTTCACTGCCAGCTGGCTCCGGCAATTATACTAAGTGAAGTGAGCCAGACCTAAAGAAACATGGACTCTATGGTTTCCCTCATAGGAAATAATTAGCACAGGTTTAGGCTAGTCACACCAGAGGATCACAAGAGCCTAATAGCTATGCCCTTATGAATGCATAAGATGATGCTAAGTGAAATGAACTCCATGTTATGGAAATGAATGTTATATCACTGTTGTAATTACTTTCAATATGCCCTGTGAAACTGTAGCTTCTTTTGTTGATGATCCTCTTGTATCCCCTTCCTGTGGTTGTACCTGCACTATCACTGTATCTCATCTGAGTACCCTGGATACTGTATATACTGGTATTAGAACTAAGGAAGTGAAAGGGAATATCAAAATCTAGAAACAAAGGATAAAAAGACAAATGACTCCAAAAGCAATACTTGCAAAACCATTTGGTGTAAACCAACTGAACAACTCATGGGGGGGAGGGAGAAAGGGGGAGGGACAGGGGGAAATGAGGGAGGAGGTAACAAACAGTACAAGAAAGGTACCCATGGCCTAACGTATGTAACTATAACCCTTCTGTATAGCACTTTGACAATAAATAATTTTTTAAAAAATAATAAATAAATCCAGTCTAAGCAAAAAAAAAAAAAGAAATGAAATTCATGTCCAAACTACAATTGGATAACATATTACACCATTTAGTATGACTATTATCAAAATACTAAAATGACTATTATCAAAACAGGTGGGACTGGTGGCTCTCACCTATATCCACAGCATCTTGGGCAGTAAATATTAGAAAGATTTGAGTTTGAGCCCAGACAAGGCACAAAGTTAACAAGAGCCAATCTCAACAAAGCTGGACACGGTGGCATATGTCTATAATCCCAGCTACACAGAAAGTTTAAGTAGGAAGATCACAATACAAGGCCATCCCTGGGGAAAAAAAGAAAAAGAAAAGAAGCCAGAATTTGAAAAGTAATTGAGAGAATAAATGCTGATAACATGGTTCATATGACAGAGCTACTGCACAACAAGTACAAGACTCTGAGTTCAGAACTTCAGCACCACCAAAAATATAGCAGGTATTGGTGATGTGTGGAGAAAAGAGAATCTTTGCAACTCACAGGTAAAAATTTGAATATAAAGTATTGAAAAGGAAATAAAATATTATAATGCAGAAATCTCAGTAGACTATGGCAAACAATACTACAATGAACATGGTTGTGCTGGTAGCTTTCATTGGCCTTGTTTGTGTTCTATTGGATAAATGCCCAGGAATGGAATTGCTGGGTAATAAGGGAAGCTCTATCTTTAATCTTTTGACTGCTTTCCACAGTAGTTGAACAACATTCCCTTCCTACCAATAGCAAAGTAGCCTTCCCGTTAGGCCACATCCCTGCCAACATGTTATTTTTAGTTTTCTTGATAATGGCCATTCTAACTGAGGTGTGGTGGAATCTCAATGTTGTTTTGATTTGCACTTCTTTTATGGCCAGAGATATTGAACATTTCTTCATGTGTCTATTGGCCATTCTTGCTTCTTCTTCAGAGAAATTCCTCTTTAAGTTCTCAGCTCATTTGTTAATTGGGTTGTTGCTTCTTGTCAACCCAATGCTCCTCAGTGGACAAATGAAACAAGAAAAGGTGAGATATATACACAATGGAAATCTATGTTTCCATCACAAAGAATGACATTGTACCATTTGTAAGGAAATGGAAAAATTATATTAAGTGAACTAAGCCAGACCCTCATTTCATTTGTTGTAGTTCTGGTGTGCCAGAATTTACAAGTAAACATACCAGATGGTAAAAAAAAAAAAAAGTACATTTAGACATGATAAATTATACCAGACACCAGACATTCACACATACCAAAGGAGGATCATCTTAGGACAGGTCACAAAGTCTCAATAGCTGGACATATATGGTCATGCCCATAGCTAAACATGAACATCATAAAATGATGCTTATCGAAATGAATTCCAAGAAATAGAAATGAGATTTTTGTGATTTTGCTTCATGTTTTGTTTCATTCCTTTGTTGCTGTTTTGATTTCTGTACCTTTTGTCTTACATGTAAGTTTATCTGTTTGGGGGAGACAAAGAGTGAACAAATGCAGCAGTGATACTCACAAACACTATATTGAAAAATGAACTATACAACTTGTGAGGGAGGGAAGTCAGGAGGGAAAAACTGAGAGACAATGAGGGAAGAGGTGACACTGCTTAAAAAGAAATGTACTCATTACATGACTTTTATAGCTGTAACCCCTCTGTACACCACCTTTACAATAACAATTTTAAGAAAAGGTTATCTTCATAGACAATGTTATAGGATAAGAAGGGAGTCATAATAATAATCAAAACAGAACACACCCTTCTCTGAGTCCCTATTCAGTAGTAGCAAGTATGGGGTGTGGGGACTGTCCCTTCTCTCCTGCCTGGGTATAATATCTCTGACCACTTACAAACATCTATTTTGATTTGCCTTAATATTTTTGGTGGTACTGGGGAATCTCACAATTTCTAGGCAGTCCTTCTACCCCTTGAACAACTTTGCCAGCTGCTTTTTGCAGTGATTATTGTCAAGATATCTTGCCTCCTGCATGGGCCAGCCTGAACTGTGATCTTCCTATTTTTGCTTCTCCATGTGACTAGTATGACAGGTCCATGGCACGGCAGATGACAGGCACCTGCAGTTGTCCCCATTCATCAAGACGGTGTTCCAGGAATACTTTTTGGTAGGGAGGTACTGACTGACTACAACCACAATCCTTCTCTATCTGCCATCCAAATATCTAGAATTACACACTTGAACCACCACATCCAACATAAATAAATCTTTTTTTTCTATTTTTCTCTTCCTTCCTTCCTTCTTTCCTTCCTTTCTTTTTAATTTCTTCTTTTCTTTCATTTTTCCAGTACTCAGGTTTGCACTGAAGGCTTGACACCTACTCAGCTGGCCTTCTCAGAGAGCAGTCTATACCTTAAGTTAGGCCTCAGTGCATGCATTTTGCCTTTTTTCTGCCTAGTCTGGCTTTGAACCACAATCCTTCAGATAGCTGCCTCCTGTGTAGCTACAGTTACAGGCATGAGCCACTGGAGCTAGGCTATAAATCTCTTTTATAATGAGCTCAAATATTACCTCATAATCCTTCCCAGCAGAAATCACAGTCACCACGTATCCCCGTCAACATGCTAGTAGACACCTGAGTTATCCTTAGCCTGTTTTTTCCCCACAACTCAAACAGAACCTTAATATATAACCTTATTTCGTTCTTGTATCAAACGTATTTCATTGTATTCACCCACAAATCATTATGCTGATGTAGTAAGTATAGAAGCTACACAGGTTACTCTATACTAACTATAGACACAAGATATACAGTCTCTCAGATTGCTCCAACTCTATAACTTATAAACACATGCTTGTCCTCTCAAAAACCATCTCAGCCCCTCCCCCTCCACTATTCTTGGAGTAAAGTATATGCCAATCTAGATGACATGGGGTCATGAACATGCAGGTAGTAGTTGAAGTTATAGGTACAGGTGAGATCACCACACAGCTATGGAGTGAGAAGAAGAGGAGGAAAGCTGAAGACACAGAAATACAGAGAAATCAATGACAAGCCACTAAGCTTCTGAGAAGAGATGCTTCAGATGCTACCATGTAGAGATTAGACCTAAAACCAATACCCTGGAAGTCAAACCAACCTATAAAGAAAGACCCATACTGTTGTGCCCAGACCTGCTCCTGGGGCTCTCAGGTATTTGAGCTTGTAACTCAGATTTTTTATCTAAGCTTATTTCTAATGCTAGTGCATGAAAAACCCTGACTTCTGCCCTTTCACAGCAAGATATTGTGCCCAATAATATAATGAATAGAGAAAAACTGCAGTCATTTATAAAAGGATTTTTATGATCATTAGTTCACCCTTCTTCAGTGACTCTGTAAGCTGTGAATTCTGGACTTTCTTCCCACGGCGACATTATCTTCTACTGGTGATACAGACGTTAGAGAGCAGATCCTGTCAGAATATGGCCAAGGCTATATCCTACACTACTAGAGTATGATCAGCTTGTATGGAAGGCCTACTGCTTCAGCATCTTAAACTTCACAGAGCCTATTACTGACAGAATCCAGCACATCAAACATACAGCACGTATGTCCATTGAATGAACATGACATTAGAAGTCTTTTATTATGTCCTGTACACATTGTTCACTTATGATAAGATTTCCAGACCTCAAAGGAAACCCCAGATATCTCTGCAGACAAACGTCCTAATATTTCACCTGGCTCTGACTGAAGCCTTCCCACAGCATTCTCAGATCATTTGGTAAGACTATGTATAAGTCATGATAGAAACCAGAAGTGAACGGAAGACTTGCATCAACTCTTGAATACCAATGTCTAGGGTCAAAGTAGGATATATCCTGCTTGGAAAGAAAAGTTCCACTTTTGTTTTTAAAAATTAAAAAAAATAAAGTCTCTTGATGGAACATTAAAAAAATACATCAAAAATGTGTCTCCCTGTCTAAAATGGATAGTGTGGTATTTCCGTTTTCCATTCTTGTCAGGCCCTGTGCTTTCCTTCTCCTGTTTTGCATGGCTGCTAATGTTTGTATTGGTTTTCTATAATATGCAGTTTGCCAGGTGTAGCTGAGTTAACTTTGCTAAATTCTCAGATTTATTCTGTTCTCTCATCAGTATTCATTATGGTGAAGGCCTAAACTTCATGCTAATTTTCAATTCCCCACACACAGTTTTTCACTGTTATGAGGTGAACCTAACTCCAGAGTTGGCCATTAAACACCTGTGCTTTAATCATAGGTTTTTGTGACTCTTTCCCTTGAAATAACTTCTGGATTAGTAGTGCATTCTGAATATCCTGAACTTTATGTGACACAAAGCCTCAGGATTTCAACCTTTGCTGACCAAACAGGGAGACATTCGTTTTAGGAGTGAGTGATAAGTAGCAAGGTCAACACACTTTATTCTTTTTCTGACACAAAACTAAAATACACTCAAGCTCTCTCTAAGACACAGTGTTTGATCAGCAAGAAGGCAAAAACATTCTAAAAGCCCATCACAATGCCCTCTAGAAACATCAGCATGAGTACATGCACACACAGAGCTATCTTTTGACACTAATAAAAATCAGTCACTGAGGAAATGTATGAACATCCATCAAAAACAGAGCTGCTTGTGTTCTGTGGTCTACACCAAGAGTGTTGAGGCATAGTGACGAAAAACTGACCAGGCAGAACCCATGGACCATATAATCGTCACAAAAGCTGGAAAAATAATCTTTTGTACAATGTGACATTTTATAGAACACATTCAGGTTAGTAGCCTCATGAGAGTGAAAGCTCATAAACCAAAAATTTCAAGCAGAGCATGAATTTGGAAAGGACAGAGAATAGTAAGGCTATGTTGTATTGGATGTGGTAACATTTCGGTTGACATGATATTCTAGTCTGTACTACTGAATGAACAGTAATCCAAGAGAGAGCTAAATTTTATTAGGTTAAGAAAAACAGAAATGACTTTCTACTTTTTCCAATAAAATGTGAATTATTAAAAAGTCCCTGGAGTTATTAATGTTTTTATCTGAATGTCAGATACTGAGAAATGCAGACGGTATTTTTTAAATAAATTTCACTTTTCTGTAAAATTTGCTTGGTACAGATGAGACAGAGTCTTTGTCTTCTTATTTGTGTTTCCTGCATCAACTAGCACACAGTAGACTACACATAATAAATAAATGCTACATGCAGCTATGAGGAGAATTAATTTGTTAATTTTAAAAAAAAAGAAAAGAAAAGAAACTCGAGCAGCTGTCCATTCTGCCAGGAAGTCCCACCTCCTTCTACCTTCCACCCTTAAAATTTCTACAGAACAACCCTTGCTTCCATCACTGGCCATGTTTTAGAAATCTGCCTTGAACCAAGGTTCCTTTTGCACCTTTATATTGCCACAATATATTACACACAATAGGTACTGACTCATTCACACAAAAAGAGCAAAATCATTAAATACATAACCCTCTCACCCATTTTTATTTAAACATCAATTTCTGTTTTCTAAAAGTGATACTACCAGTATTTCTGAAAGATACCTTTGTAAGAGGAAAATGACTTGATAAAGGAAGAGAGGACACTAGAACAATGGTCTTGGGTGCGAAGTCACCATATACCCCCACCATATTATTTTCCAGTAAGTGAATTGTTGGCCAGCTTAAAGTTATTTACAGCAGTACCACGACAGGAAGGCCATGGTCTGCCTCCCTTGGAGGAGTGGGCACCTCTCCTTACTTTGTATTGGTTGCTTGTGTTCTGAATATCCCCTTTCCCCAAATCCCTCATACAATAATATATAAATGTGAAAGAGATAAACAAGAAAAGAATAGACACATAGATTTTTTAATGGATACTCTTATAGAAATGGGATTGGGAAAGATGAGGGGGAACAATGGAAGGGGGATCCCAATCAAGATGCATTGAATTCATTCTGCCTTGAATTGAAATCCCTTTGTACAACTACTTAAAATATTTTTCTTTAAAAGAATGCTCCTCCAGGGACGATGCTCAGGCCCTGAGTCCAAGGTCCAAGACTGGCCAAAAAAAAAAAAAAAAAAAAAAGAATGCTTCTGTCTGTAAGCTCTTCTTGCCATATATTTATGTATTTTCATATAGAAGCTTTCCAAAATAACGTGTCCACCTCCTTAATTCATTGAGTAGAGAGAGAACTAAGTGATATACTCTTTCCTGTCTCTGAGTTTGCTGATACTGAAGTGTGTGTTTAGCACTGCACTAGGCACCAAATATCATAGATGAATTCATAGAAGGCAAATTAAACACATATCTAACACAACAGTGACCAGGAGAGTTTTTTAAATGATGAAAGTCCAATCCTGAGGAAATTACCCCAAATTTGACCACTGAAAATATTTGAATTTTTCATGGCAACACTCAAAATCAGTATGAAGAAAAATGTTATGCTGTTAACATTTTCTTTCCTTTAAAAAACTGTGTCTCACATAGCAGAAAGCGAGGCACTGTAATCTTTCTCACCGCTGAGAGCTTGTAAAGCATTTAATTCTGCAGTGCTGAGACAGAGAAAGAGTAATGGTCAGAGAGACCAAATAAGGTAATGTACTTTGAGCAAGATCTGATACAAAGTAATCTCTCTCAAAAAAAAATTAACCATTATGCTGACAGCAATAGGGAACAGAATGTGTGCAGGAGTTTTTTGCCTTTCAGGGTACATTTGTACATGTGCAACAAATTTTAATTTGGAAATAAACCAAATGTAGTATTACTACCTACTTTATATTTAAAACTAAAGATGGAATTTGAATAGAGATGAAATTTGATTAAAAAAAACAAAGCAGATGGTTTCTAATTTGATTTTTTAAAAAGGAAAGAAAATGCTTGGCACTCTTTTGTTATCCTATAACTGAGCTAATTCTCAGGTTTTTGAAAGTATATTTAAATACTTAAGAAAGTCTAAGTTTCATCTGGGGGAAAAAGAAAAGGAAACAATTTCATCATCAATGCATCATAATGCTGTCATTATCTACTCTAGTAACAATGTCAATATATGAATTTGTGATTATATGCAACTAAAATGTTACATATCTACACACACCAAAACAGAAATGTATAAATAATTGTGGCCAGGTATATTTCTACAATAGGCTAAGACAATTAAGTGATACTGATATAGTCACTGTCAAAATGCATTCCAAAGAAGAAGATTTATTTATCACAATATTTTAATTGTAAGAAATACTTTAATTATGTAAATAATTTGCTATAATAATTAATTAGTTCTTAATGTTGCATCAAATTCTTTTTTTAAAACTGAATATAGGTTTAGGAAGTAAAGAACTATGGAGAAAACTTAAGCTTATTTGGTGGTTTTTCCAGTACCACAGAGAAAGGTGATTGTTCTTTAATTTCCTTTACAAGGCAAATTAGAATAAATAAAAGTGAGCAAATAAAAATGTCCCATGTGTTTTTGCATACATTTTCAAATTCACTAGTTGAGGAACTAGAATTTCTGGCTAACTTTTTCCTCCTTTTTTTATTATATTTTAAGTAGCTATAAAAAGGACTTATTTAACAAAGCAGTTTATGACTACAATAAGTCTTGATCACTGTCCCCTCTTTCAACATTCTCACCTATCTCTCCCCTACCCACCCCTTTCCTCATTCTCCTTCATTTTGTAAGATATTCACTGAATTCTTGACTGCCTGTCCCACCTTTCCTCTTCTTCATTCTTCTACCTCTTTCCCCTTGGCCCTGCCCCACCTCCTTCAAAGTACCCACTTCCTGGGGCTGATTTTGTTGAACTTTGGCTTTGCTTTTCTAAGGAATTGCACATTTTCTAAATGAGATTGCTCATCTTGCAAAAACAAACCACTTCTCTAGATGATCTAAAACCCAGCAATTTTCCTACATTTAGGATGAGCAAATGCTTCTACAAAAGGGCTTATGAATGTTTCCTGCGTGTTTTTGTTCCCTAAGTTTATGAAGTTGTTTAAACGACCGAGTATTTCAATTTATGGATGAGTACTCTATAGGATTTGGTCTGTACAAACCATAGATATCACTGTTTAGTATTCAAAACTGCCAACTTCATCTTCCAGCATAAATGGACACATTTTTTTCTCCCACATTAATGCATTTTTAGAGCAGCAATATGGCAACTCCAGGTGGTGTGGTTATCCATAGATAATCACGCCACATAGAAGCCTTCCATCCACCAAGGTGATGACGGCAGCCCCTCCTGTGCCTTCCTACGTCCATACGTGCGGATGGCAGTCCTCAAAAATATTTGTAAGGCATGAGGTGCAAACAGAATGGATGAGCTTCGTCCATTTGTTAATTACAAAAGCTATGGCACTGCTGGTTGGGCTGTGTATACTTTTATACTGTTATCATAATTAAAACGTTTCGTATGTGCTTTTGTGTTGCGGCACCATCGATCAAAGTCCATTTCCTGACATGTGTAGCAGAGGCAATATGTTCCACATAAGTTCTTTCTGGAATTGTATTACTTACTGTAATAGAGTCCTGTCATGTAGCTCTACTGCACCAACTTCAGCTGCCCTGGTGCAGCTACCCATGCCCTGTCCCTTTGTGTGCCCTCTCCAGTGTACATAATATGCATGGGGAAGATTATGTCTTATAAGAATTGTACTTTGTTGGCAAATATCTCCAAATCTCTTTGGTCCTTGGGAGATAGTTTAAATCTTAACTCTCCAATATCCTGCATCTTTTAGAGTATTTAAAACATGTGTCTCATGCAAATGACCTTCAGAATGTCAAAATGGTTTCAGGATTTCCTTTCACAAACCACTTAATAGCTCTTAAAACTCTAATAGGAAGTATAAAATGGGTGGTGGCAGCTGTTTTATATTTTTGGTTTTTTAGGTAAACATGCTGCACTGTCTACTTTATGTTGCTTAATCCTTTATAAAACATGTTTTTGGCAACAGATAGCCCTTGTGTGAGGAAAACTCTTCCCTGGGGGGGAAAAAAATGGAAAGAAGTTGAATATTATTTCTTGTATGCCATTTGATTCCATGTTGAGGTTGCACAACTGTTTCAAGGGCAGAGAGAGGGCTGAAAATGGAAAGTGACAAAATGATTAAAAAAATAAGTTGGTTGGAAATTGACGGAAAAATTATAGTATCTGTAAGTGATGCTAAAGAAGGTGATGTATATAATGCAGATGAAGCAAAAAAGGAGCTCTGTCTAATTGCAAGGAAAGAAGAATCTCAGCTATTGCCAAATTTAATTTCTTTCCAAAAATTTAACTAACTGTATAAAATTTGACATGCTACATCAGAGCATTATGCAAATCAGTCACAATTACTGTCAAATTCACAATGTTCTGTTCTAAGAAGCTTTTGAATTAGACCTATTTGAAAATATGGCAAGGAAACTGATCTAGCCTGTGTTAATACCAAAGGCTATATTGTTTGAAATAAATCTGTTATGATCATGTTCTTCATATTGAAGAAGTTGAAGGATTGAAATTCATTTCATTTCTAATCAGCTACAACCTAGGTGGAAATTTCAAAATAACAGAAAAGATTCAGGGACAAAGGGACAATTTCAACAGAACACATTCCTTTGTTTTAAAAAATGGTTAAAATTGTAATATTTATTATCTAACTGATATTCAAATGTATGTCATCATTTTATGTGCCTTATTTGAACTCAACATATGACATGAACACAAATATACATCCAAAACTATCTATACTATAGTAAATGGGATAGCTATAAAATAGGTAAGTAGATAAACATAAGATAAATAGCCAGATGATAAGTAGAGAATTTCTCAAACCAAAAGGCCTGCAGGTTACTAATAAATGATGAGACATGCAATAAAATCTGCAAGTAAATATTTATGCAGTTACGTGAGTTAAACAGCATTTTTTTCTAACATCAAAAATTTATCACTGGATTTTTTTTCCTAAAGTCTACTTAAAACCATGTTATCTACATAGTTTCAATACATCTCCAACCTATGATCCCAAATGTTTCATCGTTCTATGAATTCTAAAAACACTTGCTAGTTCTTTGGGGGACGTGTCAGAGGTCCGTTCTCTAACCAGAATGCCATCTACCAGGAGAAGACACAGTCACTAAAAGACATTATAGCTGGAAATTAGAGTGCCTGATATTCATATTAATAAAATTGCTAGCTCATAGATGACTTTCAGCTCCATTATCATAGCATTTGAAGACTTTATAATTCCAGAGTGGAAGTCAAATCTTAAAAATATACATCCTGGAGAGTGCTTGACAGTACAACCTTTGTGAAATAATAGACGAAAGAATTACAATCACTTTTTCAGAATGTCATGGTTCAAAAGAAAAAGTGACAGTGGGATGGATTGCTCCAGAGACTTGGAAGGTGACATTGACGCTCACATGCATATCAGCTCATCAGAGAGAAATTTCTATCTCAAAGTAGCTGTGTGACCTCTGTGCAGTGCACTCATGACTTTAGTCCAATTCCAACGCATCATAAAAAATTGTCTTTAATTAGGACCTTTATTTGAAAACTGATAAGGAGCTAGAGGAATTAACAGATGCACTCACATACACACACACACATGAACACACACACACACACACACACACACACACACTGAACTTTCAGGATCCCACTAGATACAATTGTCTGGGCAAAATGCTATTGTCATGAATCAGATTGCTCTAGTGTTGTCTTGTATTTCCTTTCAGTATGTATATGTACATACATATACATATATGTATATATATTTTCTTTGAGTATATATGTACATATATATTTTTGAGTATATATATATTTTTTCAAATTTTTATTATCAAACTGATGTACAGAGAGGTTACAGTTTCATATGTTAGACATTGGATACATTTCTTGTACCGTTTGTTACCTTGTCCTCCATAATCCCCTCCAACCTCCCCCTTACCCTTCCCCCCCCCCAGGTGTTCAGTTCAATTACACCAAACAGTTTTGCAAGTATTGCTTTTGTAATTGTTTGTCTTTTTTTACCCTGTGTCTCTCAATATTGGTATTCCCTTTCAATTTCCTAGTTCCAATACCATTATACACGGTTTCCAATATACTCAGATAAGATTACAGAGATAGTGTGGGTACAACCACAGGAAGGTGATAAAAGAACATTATCAGTAATAGAAACTACAGATACACATGGTATGTTGAAAGAAGTTACAACTGTGATATAACAATTGTCTCTATAACATGCAGTTCATTTCACTTAGCATCATCTTAGGTGTTCATAAGGGTATAGCTATTGGGCTCTTGTGATGCTCTGCTATGACTTGCCTAAACCTGTACTAATTATTCCCAATAAGGGAGACCATAGAGTCCATGTTTCTTTGGGTCTGGCTCACTTCACTTAGTATAACTTTTTCCAAGTCCTTCCATTTCCTTACAAATGGGACAATGTCATTCTTTCTGATAGAGGCATAAAATTCCATTGTGTATATGTACCACATTTTCCTGATCCATTTGTCTACTGAGGGGCATCTGGGTTGGTTCCAGATTCTCGCTATGACAAATTGTGCTGCGATGAACATTGTTGTGCTGGTGGCATTACTGTGATTTTGTTTGTGGTCTTTTGAATAGATACCCAAAAGTGGGGCTGCTGGGTCATAGAGGAGTTCTATATTTAGCCTTCTGAGGAATCTCCATACTGCTTGCCAGAGTGGCTGAACCAGTTTTCATTCCCACCAACAATGAAGTAGGGTTCCCTTTTGACCACATCCCCTCCAACAGTTGTTATTGTTAGTTTTCTTAATATATGACATTCTTCCTGGGGTGAGACGGAATCTCAATGTTGTTTTGATTTGCATTTCTTTTATGTAGAGCATTTTTTCACATGTCTCCTGGCCATTCTCATTTCCTCATCAGAGAAGTCTCTTTGTAAGTCTTTAGCCCACTTGATGAGGGGGCTATTGGTTCTTTGCAGTTTTGTTTTGGAAGAGGGTAAATTTTTTAGTTCTGCATATATTTTAGATATGAGGCCTTTGTCCGTTGAATGGCCGGTAAAGATCTTCTCCCAGTTCGTGGGCTTTCTGTTTATCTTGTGAGCTATGTCCTTTGCAGTGCAGAAGCTCTGCAATTTGATGCAGTCCCATTTGTCCAACCTTTCTTTGATTTGTAGCCTTTCTGGGTCTTTGTTAAGGAAGTTCCGTCCTGCGCCAAGGAGCCCAAGTGTTTCTCCTACTCCTTCCTTTAGTGTTTTCAGGGTGTCTGTTTTGATTTCGAGGTCTTTAATCCATTTGGAATTGATTTTGGTGCAGGGTGATATATAAGGATCTAGTTTTAGTTTATTGCATGTGTTGAGCCAGTTTTGCCAGCACCACTTGTTAGAGGCTATCTTTCTTCCATACTATTGTTTTAGCTCCTTTATCAAAGATTAAGTAGGCGTAGTTCTGTGGGTTCATTTCTGGGTCTTCAATTCTGTTCCATTGGTCTTCAGGCCTGTTCCGGTGCCAATACCAAGCTGGGTATTGTAATTCCTCCAGCACTGTTCTTTCTGCTTAGGATTGTTTTTGCTATGAATGAGAATTTGGCTGGGTACAGAATTCTTGGTTGGTAGATATTTTTATTTAGTGTTTGGTATACTTCATTCCAGGCTCTCCTTGCTTTCATGGTCTCTGCTGAGAAGTCTGGGGTAATTCTGATTGCTTTTCCTTTATATGTGATTGTTTTCTTCTCCCTAACAGCTTTAAGGATTCTTTCCTTGTACTCTACTGATCCTGTTTTGATTACAATGTGTCAGTGGGATGTCCTATTCTGGTCTGGTCGGTTTGGGGTTCTAAATGCTTCTTGTATCTGTATAGGCCTTTCCTTCTGGATATTTGGGAAGTTCTCAGCTAATATTTTGTTAAATAGGTTGCCTATCCCATTAACCTTTTTCTCCAGGTTTTCCTCAATACCTATTATCCTTAAATTGGGCTTCCTGATCATGTCTTGAATCTCCTGTAGCGATCTGTTTTGTTGATTGGACTGGATTTGTATCGATTTTTGGTCTTTCTCCATAGAATCTAAGGAATCTTCAGCTCCTGAAATTCGATCCTCTGCTTCAGTTAGTTGGGACTGTAGGCTAGCTACTTGATTTCGAATCTCTTTTCCTTCTGACTGGTCTTTCCTGATGATTTCCTTGTCATTTCTTAGGTCTTGTATGGACTTCTTTACTTCATTAACTTCATTACTTTGGTTTTGAGTGTTGTCTCTCAGATCTTTAAGCTGGGTAGCTATCTTTTCATTTGACTCTTGAAGTTCATTTATCTTTCTATTTGTGGATGCCATGAAATTCTCCATTAATTTTTGCTTTGCCTCCTCACGCTCTAGAATAATTCACTGAAGAGATTCAAACTTTTCATTTATCATGTTTATCAGTAGACTTTGTAGAGCATTTTGGGGGTTCTCTTCTATGTCTTTGATTGACTGCTCTGCTTCCTGCTTGTTTTGAGTGGGGGGTAACACTTCGTTGTTTGCCATCTTTCTTGTGTTCCTTCTGTCCATTTGGATTGGGAATGCCAGTCTACCAGCACCTGTGAGCACCGTATAAGACCCAAAGCAGCCCTTACCAAGCACTGTTGTGTAAATCTTACAAGTTCACAATTATATACAGATACCCTGTATACCTGTCTATAAAATTAGATTTGGTGTTCCTGAAGAATACAATTTCAATATAACAACCGATCCTAGGCCCTGTATTCGGTAGTTACTTATTAACTGTTACAACCTTATAAGCAATTCTTGTTTTTATATTACGTTCTTTTAGGACTGGCTTTCTCTATGAACCCCTTTGATTCACTCGGATTAAGCAGGGATACCCTCTATCCAATAACCAGGAGTCAATGGAAACTGGAAGTCCAGGCAGTAAGTCAGGAGGGTAAGTTGGAGGTAGTAAAGAGAATAGAGTTAAATGTATTGGGGAGGGGGGGGGGTTGATTTTGGTTTAGTTTCAGTGATGTGGAAATGTGGAGAGGAGTAGAATCAGTAAAAAGAACAAGGTTAAAATGATAGACAATGGAGAGTTAGCAGAAAAGAGTAGAGGTGTTATTCATAGGAAAGTAATTTTTAAAGAAAGAGAATGCAAAGAGAGAAATAAAGTAAAAATAGTGGAGGACAGATGCACAAAACAGAGAAAAATTATTTTAAAAAGAAAAAATAAATAAAAAGGAAAAAAAAAACAGAAAAAGAACTGCCCAAACAAACAGAAAAGAAAAAACTTGATAAAACAAACAGGTAAAAATGGAAAACAAAACAATAAAAAAAGACGACGTTTCAGAATTGAAAAAAAAATTTTTTTTTTAAAGTTTAAAAAATGTTTGAAAAGAAGAAAAAAAATGGAGTCCTCCTTGTTTGGGAGGTCTTTCCCCAGCCTGGTTTCCTCGTGATGGTCTGCAGTCTATTTTGCTGCTTGGCTGTGTTTGACTTGATTTCAGTTTGCAGGGGGTCGATCTGTTCTGACCCTTCGCCCCGTTGGTGCAATCCTGGGTCTCTGTGGTTCGCACAGCTTGCTGGCAGGCCTTGGGTGTCCTCTGTAGATGGAGACGTGAGCAGTCTCAGGAACCGTAACTCCTCTGTCTGCTGTGGGGCCGCTGCCTTTAACACCTGGCTTTGAATAGGCTGTGGACTCAGCAGGGCGGGGCACCTCTGGCCCGTTTTACCGGGCTGAGAGTTGCTTGCATGGGGGAGGCTCCTCCCTCCTGGGCGGGGCGGCCTCCTTGGAGGAGGTGGCTATGCAATGCAGCTCCGTTTTGGGCTGGGAATTGGGCTTCCTCTGTGACGGGACCATTTAACTGTCTCAGGAACTGTTTGTTACCCTGTCTGGTGTTTCCGTGCCACCAGGAGCTACTCTCCGCTTTCGCTTTAAATTTAGAAATTCTGGTGGGCAGGGCGGGGCACCTCTGGCTAAGCCGAAGCCCAGGACATGCCTCCCACCTGGGCAGGGGGGGTTCTCCTGGGCGGAGCTGGCTCTCAGTGGTCGGTCCCTCTTGCCCTTTTCAAAGATGGCTACTTTGACCTCGCTTTCCCCAGGCCCGCTTTAGTTCCAATCTGGTCTGAGCCTATGCCAGTGGCAAAGATGGTGCTTTGCTCTGGTGGTGGGGAAAGGGCTGCCTTCCAGAAGCTGCTCTGTGGGCATGAGTGAGAATATCTTTCGTGGGGTACTCACGTTTTCTCTGCGATTTCAGGTTGTCCATGCTCAGCCGCCATCTGGAGGATTTCTCCCTGGTATACACTGTGTGCTTTAGCTGGGTGGAGTGCGGGTTGCTGTGCTGGGCGCTGTGCCAGCACCGGCACTGGTGTGGCAGCGGGTCCCTGCCCGGAGCTCAAATCTGTGTTTCCAGACGGGCAAAGTTGATTTTTTCCTTCCTGGCCAGAATCCCTGTACTGTTAGAACTTACTCTGGCTGTCTTTCTAGGAGTAAAAGTGTCTATGGGGTGAGAAAACTGCGATGTCAGAGGGAGCTCAGCTAGGGCTCTGCTGCTCCTCTGCTGTCTTCCCCACCTCCGAGAGTATATATATATTTATATATATACATATATATGTAGATATATTTTTGAGTATATATATTTTCTTTGCGTATATATGTATATACGTATACGTATGTATAGTACGTATACGTATACGTATACGTATATACATATATACGCAAAGAAAATATATATACGTATATACATATATATGTATATACGTATATATAAAACATATATTATGTATACATATATGTTTATGAAGCTTCAGAATTCTAGAATCATTTCTAAATATTCTGTACAACATAACATTACACCTGTATATTTAATAAATGCTTTCAGATGGTGATAGTTTGTAGCTGCTCTTTTAAGAAAATCTTCTCTGACTCATGGAGTTTGGTTTCAGTAATCATCTTCTTTGCTTCCATAATGCCCAGTGCATTTTTAGTCACTATTTGATGAATGCTATGTTATAATACATTGGCATGTCTATCACTTGCTCTAGATGCTGACCATCATAAAGATAAAAATTGTATTTTCACAAAGACAAAGTTTCAAAGAAACTATATTAGAAACATATCTTCCAATATAGCTCTCTCAAAAGGTAAACTGAAAGAAGCAATGAAAGGAAAGATTCTTCAGATCACCATCAAGACAGTAACTATGTAACTATTACCAAGTGACTGGGACAATTTTTAAACAACCACAGTTGAATCAGTTGAATGTAAGCTCTACAGCTAGCCACTCACAAAGAAATGGAATGTTATTCTTCCTGCTTTTTCTTTATCTTCAATGTTAATCTATCTCTTACCCCCTACAACGGTGGGTTTGTTAGAGTGCTACTAACAGCTACAGTTCATATTCACAGATAAAGATATTGGTACAAAGTAGCATCATGTATAATTTTGGTATAGCAATTGACAAAATCAGTATGCTAACTGCTTCTTTCATTAACGATCCAAGAAAAAAAAAAAAAATATATATATATATATATATATATATATATATATATATATATATCTTAGTTAAAAGAAGGCATACAAATGGGCTCTAAGTATTTGGCTGCAACTCTTCACTGCTTACCTGATTAGATTATTTTTAAATGTAAAACGATAAGGCAACAATTTTATCATACAAATTATCATCATTCTCAAATCTTTAATCCCATGTCCCAGGTGTTATCTATTTTGATTCCCAAGCAGCCAGGCCAATAAATACTTCTAGGTAGATTAACTGAGAACTACTCACCAGTCTACAGAGACCCGGAAATATTATGATTTGAAGATCTTGACACAGAAACACGAAAGCACTCCTCATGGTTTGGTTAACCTTTGTTATTACAATTCTAACTATAGATCATAAAACACATAGATGGGTGAAATTCAAATTTCTGTATTGCATTCAGAAGGCCCATGAATGCACTAGAGGTTTTATAGACCCTTGCCCCTTCATATAGTTCTTTTCTGAGACTAGAATGCCTCAACAGATTCTATAAAAAGATCTATGCCCCACTCCCAAAATTAAGAAACAAAAGAACTGGTATTTCCTTTAAAATGATTCTTTATCCATTCTCACAGCCAAACATTTTCTGAGGTTCCTTCCATAAAAAAAAATAATAATATCTCTTTTATGGCAAGGGAAATTCAAGAAAAATGTGACACCTGCATCTCCCCAAGAGGTTTACAGCCTGGAAGAAAGTAAAGAAACATACGAAAGTACCACAAACGAGGCAATAAATGGGTTTTATGTGAGTGGTACAAATAAATGCCCCATGAAATTTCAGAACAGGAACATTCCTTTCAATTGGGTACTCAAGAAAGCACAAAGTGGCATTCAGGACAAGCCCTGACATCGTACAAGATTTCTACAGGCAGAGGGAGGAATAAGGACAGGGAAATGACTGGCATCCACATTTGAAGAATGTAATAACCCAAGTAGGGAAAAATGAGAAAAGACAACGTTGAAAATTGGCAGGGGTTAGGGGATGGGGGATTTGAGTATTGCTCCCATGGTATGACAGTATAAACTACATGTAGACATATAGATATCATTTTAATATAATAGAATAGACTTTAATATGCAAAACAAAAGAGGCATTCTGGAAGCAATACATTAGTAACTATACTCAACAAGTATGTACAATGTGTTCATGAGGGGAGAGAGGTCTAGAAGAAAGCTAAGTTCAAGTTCAGAAAAAAAATTAATGAAACTATTGCTATAGATACCATTGGTAGAAAGGGATAATAAGCATGTATGACCAAGAAATCAGCAGGACTACCTGATTGATGAGGTCAAAGCTGAAAATTGGAGAAAGCAATGAGTATCTATTTCAATCTACTTCGTATGTAAACAATTCCAACACTGTCTGACACATAGTAATAGAACTGTAAGCATTAACTATTATTGTAACTGTTTTTGGAAGAAATTAAATACTTCTGAAATCATGGCTCAGTTGCCTTAGTTGGATTAATATTGATAGAAATTGGAGGGATGGAAATAGAAGAAGAATAGATGCAAAGCGGAAGATATAAAGACAGAACTTGATTTTGGAAGTAGAGGATTGATATGGAAATATTAAGAAGACAATTAGAAGCAAGATCCTGCCAGACAATGGTTGCTCATCCTGTAATCCTAGCAACTCACGAAGGTGAGATCTGAGAATTACAATTGGAAGCCAGCTCAGGCTGGAAAGTCCAGGAGACCCTTATTTCCAATTAAAAAATAAAAAAGCTAGAAGTGGTACTGTGACTCAGGTGGTAAAGCACTACCCTTGAGTAAAAGGCTCAGAGTCAGCCCCTGGGACCTTGCTCAAGCCCCAGGATAGGCCCAGGGGAAAACAAAACAAAAGGCAAGATCCTGAGTAAAGACCTGAGTTTTAGAAGCCCATGCCCCAAAGCAATAATGAGCTATACGAATTGGTATGATTTCTAAAGAGAAAAAAATTAGAAATGAAGAGATAGAATGAAAAACCAGACCATTTTAGAATACACAAGTATACAAGATGAAATAAGAAGAAAGATCCTGCCAAGAGATAAAGGAATAGTTAGAACATAGGAGACAAACAGAATAATGATGCTTCCAGAAAGCCATAGCTGCAGAATTTGTCTAAATGAAGGTGGGAAGGTGGGATCTGAGACTGCTGCGAAAGTGAAAGAAAAAGTCAATGAATGAAAAGATATGGGGGTGATTTTTTCTTATTGAAAGGTGATATACAGAGGGGTTACAGTTACATAAGTAAGGCAATGAGCACAACTTTTTCGAACATCTCTGGTCATGAAAGAAATGCCTACCTCACCCCAGTTAGAATGACCATTATCAAGAAAATGAACAATAACAGATGCTGGCAGAGATGTAGCCAATACTATACTGTTGGTGGGAATGCAAACTTGTTCAACCACTCTGGATAGCAGTGTGGAGGTTCCCCAAAAAGCTAAACACAGAACTGCCCCATGATCCAGCAACCCCACTTTTGGGCATTTACCCAAAGGATTGCAAGCAAGACCACACTAAAGCTACCAGCAAAACTATGTTCATCACAGCACAATTTACCATCACTGAAATATGGAACCAACCCAGATGCCCCTTAGTAGATGAATGGATCAAGAAAACCTGGTATATATACATAATGGAATTCTATGCTCCCATCATAAAGAACATCACCCCGTTCATAAGAAAATGGAAAGACTTAGGGGAAACAAATCTTAAGAGAAGTAAGCTAGACACAAAATAACACAGATTTCACGTTTTCCTTCATTTGTAATAATTAATACATGTCTAGGATATTCCTGTCAGAGAATCACAAATAGCTATGTACGTATGAATACATAAGATGATACTAACCAAAATGAGCTACAAGATACAAAAGCAGAGGTGATTTGTATAATGTTCCTCAGAAGATTGGCAGAGGCAGCACCTCAGCAGGAAGTGATGGACAGATAAGTCTCTGTGGAAGTAGGCTGGTTTAAGGAGGAGGAAATGTGAAGCTAAATTTGATAAGTAAAAAGGCTCTCATGCAAAACTAAACAACAAGCCAGACAGGCAGCCCAAACAGTGACACACCTAAGAGGTAGTCTAAGGCAGAACTCAAAAACAAAGTTGTAAACTAGAAAACCTAGAGCAAGACAGAAGCAATTCCGTTGAGTGGTTTGGAGCATCTTTAAAGTCAGACCAGGTTCTGTCTGAATTCTTAATAGCTTTTCCACCTAGATGATGTTTTGTGTCTCTATGTAGGAAGAATGGTAGGACCGATTGCAGAGGACATTTGTGTGAAATAGATGGGATAATGCATGAGAAGTGCTCAGGGAAATATCTGGTTCATACTGAATGCTCCAAAATAGAAGCAAGACCTATAAACAATGAGTAAGAAATAGAAACTAAGGAGAGATCGAGATGAAAATCAGCTAGATACCCAATTGCAGATGCTTTGTAGTAGTAGTACTCAAAAGCTAAAATACAGAGTGCCTACCCTAGGGATTAGAATCACTCTTTATTGAAAAAAATCTTGAATATCAGTATGATATGAGGTCATTTATAGCCAGGCACCAGTGGTTCAGGCCTGTAACCGTAGGAGGCTGAGGTCTGAGGATCTTGGTTCAAAGCCAGCTGATGCAAGAAAGGTTTTTTTTTGTTTATTTTTACTTTTTTTTTTTTTTTTTTTTTTTTTTTTTGCCAGTCCTGGGGCTTGGACTCAGGGCCTGAGCATTGTCCCTGGCTTCTTTTTGCTCAAGGCTAGCACTCTACCACTTGAGCCACAGCGCCACTTCGGGCCATTTTCTGTATATGTGGTGCTGGGGAATCGAACCCAGGGCCTCATGTATATGAGGCAGGCACTCTTGCCACTAGGCCATATCCCCAGCTCTTTACATTTCTTTTTTAAAAATTTTTTTATTTTAAGTTTTTATTATCAAACTGAATTACAGAGAGGTTACAGTTTCATACATTAGGCATTGGATACATTTCTTGTACTGTTTGTTACCTCATCCCTCATTCCCTCCTCCCCGCTCCCCTTTCCCTCCCCCCCCCATGAGTTGTTCGATTCATTTACACCAAACAGTTTTGCAAGTATTGCTTTTGTAGTTGTTTGTCTTTTGTTACCCTGTGTCTCTCGATTTTGGTATTCCCTTTTGATTTCCTAGTTCTAATACCAGTATACACGGTTTCCAATATACTCAGATAAGATACAGAGACAGTGTAGGTACACCACAGGAAGGTAATACAAGAAGATCATCAATAATAGAAGCTACAGTTACACATGGCATGTTGAAAGTAGTTACAACTGTGATATAACAATCATTTCCATAAAATGGAGTTCATTTCACTTAGCATCATCTTATGTGTTCATAAGGGTATAGCTATTGGCCTCTTGTGATCCTCTGCTGTGACTTGCCTTTACGTGTGCTAATTATTCCCAATAAGGGAGACCATAGAGTCCATGTTTCTTTGGGTCTGGCTCACTTCACTTACTATAATTTTTTCCAAGTCCTTCCATTTCCTTACAAATGGGGCAATGTCATTCTTTCTGATAGAGGCATAAATGAGACTCTTATTTCTAATTAACCAGCAAAAAAAAAGGCAGAAGAGGAAGTGTGGCTCAAGTAGTACAGCATCATCCTTGAGAACTTAAGAAAAAAACATTAAGCGACAGTGTCCATATTCCCAGTACCAACACACACACACACACACACACACACACACACACACACACACACACACACACAGTTTACATTGTTTAATAAGTTAGCATGGTGACATGATTAAATATGCTTACAATATTGATTTGAACTGGTACATAAAATGGTTTGGACAAAGAACATCTCGTGAAATTCATTTTCCATTACTATATAACCACACTACAGCACAGTGTGGTTATTTCCATTGTCTTGATATTTATCACAAGTATGCAACTCCCTATGGACTATCCTGTTATGTGAGGTGGCACTGAGACTCTCCACTGGATTGTATGTTGAAGCATTTTTCCCTTCTAATGATTTCCAGTCTCAACGTGAAATAAGTAGATTCTCTAACATATTATGGTTTAAAATCGTCGAATCATACAAAGACAAGAGAATGATTGTAGATCCTGTAACTGTCACTGATGCAGAGACTTTCTTCAATTCCATCATATTCAAAGCCAGCTTATTATTATCAAGGGTTGGAATAAAATATTTGTAGCACATTATTACTTTCCAGAAATGACAAGTACATCTTACGAGTGAAACTCCAGGCTGTGACCCCTTCTCCTTTCCCTGTGTGTCTAGAGGCTCACCACATGCCAGGAATCCTGCAAGCCATTTTCACATTTGCTAAAAATAATTGCTATTTTCTATGTCTGTTCAGGCATGATGCTCTGAAATAAAGTACAAAGCACAGAAACTTCAATTAACAAATACAACTACAATATTATTCAATTCTACATAGATTCATTTTTACCCCAAGGATATTACAACACATTACAAAGTTGAATATTATTTCTATAACATCTGTCATCAAAACCAAAATCACATACTTAGATCTACATAAATCACAGCAAACCTGCCTTCCCACTGCAAGTGGCAAACATCCACCCTATGCCATAGCCTTCAAAATATTGAGATAATTGATGGATAGTCTTCTTTTCTCATCACCAATGATTCACTTCAGAACAATACCACATGATGAGTCCACTGTTTCAGGGGCTAGCATGTGAATACTGTTTTCATAATTTAGCATGCAGCATGCTGCTCTAAATCGACATGTTTGTAAGAGATACCATGGTGGCAGAAAGAGGAGAAGGGGAAATCTGACAGCAGGCATTTGTTGGATATGGCCAAATCTCTGCTGGATCCTACTTTCATTGCACAGTCCCTGAAGCTTATAAAACTCATCCCACTTTTATAAAGCCATGCATGCATGAAACTGAAGGAAGAATTTCAAGTAGGAATTGATGACTTAGTAAAAATGCGTATAATTTCCACATATAAAAGAGAAACCAAAGGCACAAGAAAAAACATTGTTCCTGAGAAAGATGATTAAAAATTCAAGAGCATCTCTTTGAAGTGAAAAAAAACCCACAAAGTCCATTTCATCAGTTAAAAAAAAAATGTCAGTGGAGAATTATGCCGCAACATTTTAAAGATGCTGTGGTCCATATGTGGACACTTAATTCAGAACAGCAGCTAAAGCAGAATGCAAACAAATAGATTTACTTACCTGATTAGCAAATACATATGCTTTTCAAAACACAGCCATTACAACTATTTTAAATAGGAATTCTGTATTGAAAAGGAATTCTCACTATTTTATATACTCCAAATTTGATGAATGGATAACTAGATATTCTGTATTTTTGAAGTCCCGTTTCCTTAAAAATCTTTTATTGGATCCTAGAAAGTATTGACATGGCAGTAACTGAAGCTAGTGCAGTACGAAATTCAACCAAAGGAAAAATCATCAATTTCTCATAAGCAAAGAGACTATCTACAGATTTCAGTGAGGGGAAAAAAGAAATTTACCTGAAATTCTGTTATTTTTCAGGTATTTCAATTATTGAATTACTTGTTAAGACCTACAATAGAGAATTTCGTTGCCTTGAAAAGTAGTTGTGTATGTTATGAGATCAGAGATTAGATGGTTAAGAGCAAGGATTAAGGAGTTTAGTAATCTGAGGCTTCATTTCTATAATCAATGCCTATATCATACACTTGTAATGAGAATTAAGAGAGGTCATTGTAAAAGGAAGACTGGGTGCCCAGTAGGTACTACCTATTAGTTTTGTACTCTTTGTATTTCTGTTCTACAACCATTCTTACTCTTTTGCTCAAACATTATCCCCATTATTATAATCAATTATCTATTTTCTGAGAACCACACTTGACAGTAGTTCATATTGGGACAAAGAAAAGAAAGAAGTTAGGGGATACTAAAATATCCCCTAGCAATGTCTTATAATGATGTATTTCAGTTTGAATATGTGAGAGAGGTGGAGTTTTAGGAAAGTAACATTGTACCATTGGTGTAGAAAGAGCATCATTCTGAGGCAGATCCGTAGAGGTGGGGAGATGAACAAGAATGCTTCTTCTCAAAACACTTATCATATGGGTAAGGCACAGGACTAGACCACTTCCCCTCAGGCTGATGAATGCCAATGACTTGAGGGAATACTGAATGCCTGTGACTCTCATAGCTGGGGGCAGAAAAGAAAACCAGAGTGTTGACTTTCAAAGCAGCCTGGAATTACGGATAAAGAAACTGAAGAGAGAGTTTGCAGGGCATGCAAGAATTGCCAATTTCTAGAATGGTGGAAGCTTCAGAATCTCAGAATGTTCAAACTTCAAATTGTGCCAAAGAAAGAAAAGCCACAGTAAAGGAAAAGATGATAGATGTGCAGGAGAGAAGAGAAAAATACTAGAAGAATCAAATTTACAGAATAAAGGAATTCAAAAGTGACATTATGTTTCTCCCTGAGCCTCTGAGAAGGATATGTGGCTGTGTGGGGCAAGCCCCGATGCCTTGCATCATTAAGAGGCAATTAGCTGTCCCCGCCTGTTCCCCAGCCCTGGGGTCACGTGTGGCTATTACACCACAACCCAGAAAGGCGGTCCTAGCTGGCCCCGCCTCCCAGCCTTGGGACCACGTGTGGCCAAGATGGCGGCTGGAGGTGAACCGGAGGCAGTCCTGTGGGCTGTGACATAGAATTAGGCCGCCTCTTAGGATTGGTCCCTTGGCCCTCCACCCTTGACGGACAGCTCAGACCACCCCTCACAGTCCCTAGATAGGTGTGCGTATACCCCTCCCCTTCCTGCCGCTCTCTGACCTATTTAAGAGCAGAGCTTATTTCAATAAAGTGAGATGTGCGCAGACATTTCTCCCGGACTCTTCTGATTGTCCTCTGGCGAGGGGGGCTGGATGCGGGAGGTCCATTGACCCTTCTCCTTTCTTGGCCTGCCCTGGTTGGGACAAGCTTCCCCATCTCTCCCGCAGGTCGGGAGAGCGCTGGGGGCTGAGACCTGGACGTGGCTGTATATGGAAGCGCTGCTGTTTTGGGTTAAGGTGATAAACAGTTTCTGCCTGACCTTCTCCAGCTTCTCTGTAAGGAGGTTAGAATATCTCCAAGAATGGACAGAGGTGTGAGAGAGGAATAGAAGAGTAGGAATGCAAGAGAGAAGTAGCTCTGCAAAAGGGGTAATAAATGGAACTTACTTGATACAGAAGAAGGAACATCTGGCATTATCACACCATCTGTGTGATAAACTGGTGTTTTTGTTATCCAATAGACATGATGTCTGAATAAAAGGGATATTTGGCTTTCTCTGGTCTTTGATTTTCTAGGTATAAATGACAGAAGGCCAAAGGCTAGCCAAGTAGTATACAATGCAAGGGTAGTTTAAGAGATAAATATTGAAAGAAGAAGAAATAATCCAATCTAGTCTGGAAACGTAAATGCTACAGATTGAATATGGTTTGTCTCCTCCAAATATCACATTGAAATTTGGTCTTCAATTCAGCAGTGTTGGAAAGTATTAGAACTTTAAACTTCAGGAGACTGTGCTTATTCTCAGGTGGGGTAGATATCATAAAAGTAAATTCAGCACTGGAAACACTCTCTTGGAAGTACCCTCTGGCTCTACTTTGCACCATGAGTTTAAGTAGCAAAAGGCCCTCAATCAATGCCATGTTCCTGGATTTCTCACCTACCATAAACATGATGTGTTCTCTTGGTTCATTGTAGGGCTTAAACTCAGGGCCTGGGTGCTGACCCTGAGCGCCTTTGCTCAAAGCTAGTGCTCTACCACTTTGAGCCACAGCTCCACTTCTGGCTTTCTGGTGATTGATTGGAGATAAGAGTCTCAGTCTTTGGTACCCAGGCTGGCTTTGAACTGCCATCCTCAGATCTCATCCTCCTGAGTAGCTAGGATTACAGGCATGAGGCACCAGCAACTGGTTTAACTTTTTCTTTTAAAACAAGTCTGGCACTGGAAGCTCATACCTATAATCTTAGGTACTCTAAGAGGTTGAAGTTGATGGGAGGACCTGAAGATCATAGTTTGAAGTCAATCTAGGCAGGAAAGCCTATGAGACTCTAATCTCCAATTAACCAACAAAAAGCCAGAGGTGGCAGTTTGTGGTTTGAAAACTAGAGTAACTCAGCTTTGAGTAAAAAAAAAAAAAAAAGCCAAGTGAGAATGCAAGGTTCTGAGTTCAAGCCTTCCTATCGGCACCAATAAATAAATAGATAAATAAATAAATAAGATTATAGCAAAGTCCAGCACTTTTCTAAAAACTTGATCACCACAATTGTTTTCTCTTGGTACAATTGTTTATCAAGGCTACTAAAAAGTAAAAGTGCCTATAAACTAAGACAATACTGAGAGGAAGGGTTGACTCTTAGTAATAACAATATGTATCCCTCTACACTCAGTGATGTTAAAAAGTATTAAAACATCTTATGGGGCGAAGGATGATAATAGAAGGTTAAAAATGAAGAGAGATAAATTTAGCTTACTTTTAAAGATTGCTTGTTACCAATTCTACCAGTACTGCCCTCTATACAACAATCTTCAGCAAAGTAGTACTTCTTTTTTTTTGCAATTATGTGCAAATTAAGTACCTTGATTAACCTTCAGGGTTCAGAAAAGACAGAATCAATTCAGATACTCTGTTTTCAATGAAAAGAAATAGAATCCGTTATCTGGAGAACATTTAAAAGGAAGAAGAGTTGGCTGTCTTGTTTCAAGAAGGGCAAGTATGAGTGCAGATCCCTGGGTACCATCACGGGGTTCCCGGAGATGACGCTATCGGGGGGATGGAGCTGCTCTTTCCTCCCATCCTCCTTTCCTTCCTCAATACTGAGTTCCTAAGCAGAGGAAATTCTGATTGCCTCAAATTGTCATAAGTATCGTATGACTCTGGTGAATGGAGTGAGATAAATATACCAGAAAAGAATTCTGAGCAAATAAAACTGTGGAGTCCACCCCATAACATTTAAGTTCCTTTTATTGAATAGACAGCTTTTTTTTCTTTAACATAAATGAAATGCTAATGTTATACTTCCATCCGAAAATCACTGGGCTATTACTATTTCTCTGATTCCATTTATGGTGTTCCAAACTTCAATATCCTGCACTTTCAATACAGGCCTCATTGATAGATAAGAAATGCATCAAAATAGAATGTAGGAAGTCTAAACTTTTGTTGTTAATCAAAGTATCAAAGGAGGGAGAGTCAATAAGTATATGTAAATATATATATATATATATTTAAATATTCTATAAAGTTTATATCCAAATGGTCTAGATTGATAAACTTCTCTTCAAAAATAGGCACAGTTCACTCTAATGTTAACTAAATGAACTAACATTGCTAGATAAATATAAGGAAAAGCATGTAAAACAAGCCAATGGTAATATATGATTTACCTACAACATGTAATAATCGCATCAACTAGTTGTGTACAATCAGTACGCAAATATCTACTGTGTTCTTGCTCACAGTTGTAGATGAGCAGCAAAAACACCTTGATTAATATCAGAAAAGACCACCAAATTCTTTTCTGTATTATAAAATTTTTATGAGTTCTTTTTACTCTAAATAATGATGGTGAGTTGTCAGTGATGGAAAATAAAAACTTCAAAATATAAAATTGCTCTTCTCATTTGGTAATTAAATACATTGGAAACTCAATTACCCTTAGCATAAGTTTATAATCAGTAATTTGCATCTCTAATAAATTAAGGTACGGCCGCTACACCATTTATTTCAGTGTGTGTGTGTGTGTGTGTGTGTGTGTGTGTGTGTGTGTGTGTGTACACTTAATCCCTATTGACTTATTGCTCACTTCTTGTAATATACTCTTTTACATAAAAAAAATACTCCCACAGCCCACAGCATAAGTCAGTTGGAGACCTGTTCAGGAAAGTGAAATAGTTTGAAAATGTACAATGCCCAGAAGCAGGGTTAAATAAGATTTTGCTGTTTGCTAAGAAATGTTGGTGTTATGACCTAAGGATTTAGGACTCCAGAGAAATACAGAGGTCCAATTTCTAACAGGCTAAAGAGTAACATTAGCATTGATTACAGTCATGGCCACAAGCCTTCTGTGCTACACTGTGGGTAGAAATTGGGTCCTAGGGGCCAACATCAACTATAAAAATGAAAAGAAACAGGGAAGCAAGTTGATTTAAACTTTTAAATAACTGAAAACACAGAAAGGACAGAAACATTTGTTTAGACGCAACATTTAAATAATTTTTAGAACCTGCATATTATAGAGATCTTGTAAGAACAGGATTTCTTTTTATTATCTTTAAGTAGGTGTCCAATGGGATTTTAATTCACTATACCAATTTATACATACAAAGAGTGTCACTATTTCTATCATTCTCCCTACCCTCATCTATCTCAATTCTTCTCATTCCCTCAAGTTATCTGGTTCTGTTTTCAAATATGTACACTATATTTTGAATATTCCTTAAGTTCTAGCAAGGGTTCATTTTAGTATAACAGAGTTAAAGCAGAGAGAGAGTAGCACTTCCTGCCTATCCTCATATGGGAAATGTGAGTGAAAGACTGTACAATGAGCATTATGATGTCTGTATTCTCACATATTACTCTCTCGTTGGTGCTCAATTTACTGTTATTTTAAAATATTACTAGATTAGCCTTTTTAAGTAACTGAGTATTTCATTCTGTCTGTTATGATACAAAATAAGAAATCTATATTGTGCAAGAAGGGGAAAAATTTGGAGCTTGTGTTTCTCTTAAGGACAATTCTGTATTAAATTTTATAATCTAAATGGCTCACAAATCAAATAAATACATCCCTTGATTTCTAAAATACTACCCTTTATTCATGATCCTTTTCTCTTCTCACCTTTTCCCCTTCTTTCTTTTTCTATCATTCTTTAAATTAAAATGTTAATATATAAACGTATGAGCAGTTTCCCTCTGCTCTTTTACTCTGAGGTGACCTGGGCATTTTCTTTGGAATATTCTTCTCCAGATTGCTAAAGAGTATATACAGTGGAGAGGTAGCCTTTTACAGACTGTCAATAACAAAAACATAGTGAATAATATAAAAAAGAGATTCTGGTAAGATGCTTAACAGAAACTCAGAAGAAGTCTTCAATAATGAGTCACTATGTGTGAGATTCCTTTACCAAATTCATATGTTGAAGTTCGGACTCCCTAAGGTAAAGGTGGTAAAAGGTGACACCTTTAGAGATAGGGTCATGGAGACTGGGCCTAAGTGATGGGATTATTGCTTTATAAGGTGAGGAAGAGTCACCAGAATACTCTCTTTCTCATAGTCTCTTTGTGTTTCTGTGTCTCTGTCTCTGTGTGTCTGTCTCTCTCTGTCTCTCTGTCTCTCTGTCTCTCTCTCCCTGTCCCTCTCCCTCTCTCTCCTCTACCACATGAGGACACAGTGAGAACACACACACACATAAGCTAGGAAAGAATTTCCATCAAAAACCAACCGGTGGCACCCCAATTTGCCTTCTTCTTCTGCATCATTGTGGACAATAAATGGCTGATTACTTCGGTATTTTGTTATACTCAGAACCAGCTGGTTAAAAAAAAGTTATGGTTGAGTGTCAGTAAAATACTTTGGAAGTGTATGCTGATAGATAGAGAGAGAAAAAAAAAAAAAAAAAACAATCCAAGAGCCCAGGCCTGAATAACTGTCTCAAGCTGAGGATGGGGACAGTCAGTCACCTGGAAGTTTAAGTAGGAGCAGCCAGTCAGGGCAGAGCTAGAGCAAGAGACAACTGAATTCCTGAAACCTAGAGATGAGACTTTCCAAAGGAATGGTGATCAACTGTGAAAGTGTGTGTGGCACATGGATGATAACTAGGATGCTAAGTATACTTATCAGTTAGTGGGATGGGGACAGAAGCCTTATCTAAATGGGAGAGAAATGAAATTGAAACAATGAGAAGAAACCACACTTTCTAGGAGTGAGGGTTTTGCTATAATGGAAAGGAAAAAGGTTTCCTTAATGTAAGATGGTCGACCCCATCTGTAGAGTGCAGAGGGGAACCCAGATGATAGAGACACAGATAATTTTTCAGAATGACAGACTTTCAGGATGGATGAGATACAGCACTTTAGAGAGGGTGAGGCCTCTGTCAGTGCACTGGTATAAGAGAAGGAAATGCTGAGTCTATGGAAATACGTAATTTGCTATGTTTGGGGGAGTGATCCATTTGGGAAGCTCTCTTTCATTACTTCTCTTCCCTCAGTGAAATAAAAAGCAAAGACATCAGCTGAGAGTGAAACATAGACAGGGTATTAGAGATTGAAGGAAAGAGAAAGCATCAAATCCTTTACTCAGTGAGTTACCAGGGAATGGCAGTAGGATTCTTGAGTGCCACTAAAAGCTCTCCCTGGGGCTTGCAGTAATAAAGGTAAAGTGAAGCCAATCATTCTGGAAGTGTTTCTTTTTTCTTTTCCTTTCTAGCCCTTATAGGGTACTTGAATGTAACCTACAGCATATGGTGAGATCATTCTATCTGTTCAACAACCACCACATTCAATGATTGGTATAAGAATGAAGAGTGAGTAGAACTTCATTCACTACATTCACAGTTTTATGGACATTAGGGGAGAGTACATAAATAAACAAAAGGCAATATAAAATGCACAATAACACAAAGGGAGAAAATGACTGCTTTCATGGAAATAGAGTGTCAGTGAAGGCTACTTGGAGTGTGCATTCCTATCATCTGTGATTCATGCACCACGTGATTTCACACTGATGAGGGCCAATTTTGTATGTCAATGTTACTAGACTAAATGCTGCCCAGATTTGCTAAATAAAAGAATTCTGAGGATGTCTGAAAGTGTTATCTATTGATCACTAATGAGTCTCTGAGTTTCATTGTCATTTGCTATGATCTCTCATTTGTCTCAGTTCATTTTGGTCTCCTCGCTCACTTGCTTTTGGGCAGTTTTGTTATAGGTTTGTCAATTTTCTTTTATCTTTTCAAAGAAAAAACTCTGTACTATTGGTTTTATTTGTATTACTTTTAGTCTATATTTCATTCATTTCTGTCTTGATATTTATGATTTCTTTCTGTCCTAATGATACTTATTTGAGAACTTGAGCTGCACCATTGTTAGATTACTTATGTTAAGATCTCTGTAATTCTTCCATGTAGTCACTAATAATGTAGACCTTATAGACTTTTCCTTTAGCACTCCTTGTGCTATCGCCCAAACATTCTGGGAAATCCTTTTCCATTTTCATCTGATTTTATGATTTTTGGTTTCTCTTCTTATCGTTTAAATGACCCTCTGAACATTCATATTGTTCAGTGTCCCCTGGCTGTAATGTTGTTCTTATTTTGTGTCTTTCTCATTTTATTCTTTTATTATTGACAAAAATGCAAGGTGTAGTCTTTTGGCCCAAAAGTGGGGCTGCTGGGTCATAGGGGAGCTAGCTCTATGTTTAGCCTTCTTAGGAACCTCCACACTGCTTTCCAGAGAGGTTGAATAAGTTTGCACTCCCACCAACAGTGTAGTAAGGTTCCCTTTTGGCCACATCCTCTCGAGCATTTGTTATTGTTGGATTTCCTGATAATAGACATTCTTTCTGGGGTGAGGTGGAATCTCAATGTTGTTTTGGTTTGCATTTCTTTTATGGCCAGTGATGTAGAGCACTTTTTCATGTGACTCTTGGCCATTCTCATTTCCTCTTCAGAGAAGTTTCTTTTTAGGTCTTTAGCCCATTTGTCGAGAGGGCTGTTAGTTTTTTGTTTGTTTTGGAGGAATTTAATTTTTTGAGTTCTGTGTATATTTTAGATATCAGGCCTTTGTCCGTTGTATGGCTGGCTAAGATCTTTTCCCAATCTGTGGGCTTTCTGTTTATGTTGGAAGTTATGTCCTTTGCCCTGCAGAAGCTCTGCAGTTTGATACAGTCCCACTTGTCCATCCTCTCTTTGATTTGTTGTGTTTCTGGGCCTTTGTTGGGGAAGTTTCTTCCAGTGCCAAGGAGTCCTAGAGTTTCTCCTATTCCTTCTTGTAGTGTTCTCAGGGTATCTGATTTTATTTCTATGTCTTTGATCCATTTGGAGTTGATCTTGGTGTAGGGTGATAAACAGGGATCTAGTTCTAGTTTGTTATAGGTATTGACCCAGTTTTGCCAGCACCACTTGTTGAAGAGGCTGTCTTTGCTCCAACCTATATTTTTAGCTCCTTTGTCAAAGACTAGGTAGCCGAAGGTCTGTGGGTTCATTTCTGAGTCTTGCGTTCTGTTCCATTGGTCCTAGGGTCTGTTCTTGTACCAGTATCAAGCTGTTTTTATCACTATAGTTTTGTAATGCAACTTAAAATTTGGTGTTGATATTCCTCTTGCACTGTTCTTTCTACTTAGGATTCTTTTTGTGATTTGGGTTTTTTATTGTTCCATATGAATTTCTGAATTGCTTCCTCTATTTCATTGAAGAATGGTGTTGGGATATTGATGGGTTGCATTTAATTTGTAGATAGCTTTTGGTAATATTGCCATTTTCATGATGTTAATCCTCCTAATCTAAGAGCACGGGAGGTTTTTCCATTTCTTGAGTTCTGCCTTTTTCCTTTTTTGGGTTTTTAAGGTTCTCATCATAGAGTTCTTTCACATTTTGGTTAAGGTTATTCCTAGGTATTTAATGTTTTTTGAGGCTACTGCAAAAGGTGTTGCTTTTCTGATTTCAGCCTCACTCTTCTGGTTGTTGGCGTATATAAAAGCCATTGATTTTTGAGTATTTATTTTATATTCTGCTACTTTGCCAAAGTTTTGGATCAGCTCTAGCAGCTTGGGAGTAGAGTCTATGGGGTTCTTTAGGATCATGTCATCTGTGAAGAGAGAAAGTTTAACTTCATCTTTTCCTATTTGGATCCCCATAAAGGGAAAACATAAAGTTTTCTTCTTGCCTAATTGCTCTGGCTAGGAATTCTAGTACTATGTTGAATAGGAGAGGAGAGAGCGGACATCCTTGTCTCAATCCTGATTTTAAAGTGAATGGTTTTAGCTTTTCATTGTTTAGTATTGTGCTTCCTGTTGGTTTGTCATATACAGCCTTTATTATATTCAGGAATGTTCCCTGAAATCCCAGTTTTTCCAGGGCTTTTATCATAAATGGGTGCTGAATTTTGTCGAATGCCTTTCCACATCTAGGGATATAACCATGTGATTCTTTGCCTTGCTCCTGTTGATGTGGTGGATTACATTAATTGACTTGCATATACTGAACCAAGTTTGCATCCCTGGAATGAATCCAGTTTGATCAAAGTGTATGATTTTTTTTTGATGACTTGTTGAAGTCGGTTGGCCAGAATTGTGTTGAGATGCTTTGCATCAATGTTCATCAAGGAAATGGGTCTATAGTTCTCTGTCCTTGATGGGTTCCTGTCTGGTTTGGGATTAGCATTATACTAGCATCGTAGAATGTGTTTGGTAGTGAGCTAAAGCCACCAGCACAACTATGTTCATTGCAGCACAATTTGTTATTGCTAAAACATGGAACCATGTTTCTTGTCTGTTTGTTTGTTCGATTGTTTTGTTTAGTTTTGTTTCTCTTGTATTCCCTTCCTGTAGTTGTACCCCCACTACCACTATATCTCATCCGAATACCCTGGATACTGTTTATAAAGGTATTAGAGCTGAGGAAGGGAAAAGGAATACCAAAATTGAGAGACAAAGGACAAAAAGACAAACCATTCTAAAAGCAATACTTACAAAACCGTTTGGTGTAAATCAACTGCACAACTTGGGGGAGAGGGAAAGGGGGAGGGGAGAGGAAGGGAAAAATGAGAGAGGAGGTAACAAGTTCAACAAGAAATGTACTCGCTGCCTTACATATGAATCTGTAACCTCTCTGTACCACACTTTGACAATAAAGAAAATATTTCAATTAAAAAAAGAAAAAATGCAAGGTGTTATGGAGGTTTTCTCACATTTGTTAAAACTTGCATCATGTCCTAAATATGATCTACTTTGGAGCAACTTCCACAGGCTGCTGAGAAGATTGGGTATACTGCATCTGTTTGTTAGAATATTCTATAGATGTCTACTTGATAGTCCATTTGATCTACAGCATCATTTTAATTTCAAGTGTCTTGATATATTTTTTGGTCTGGTCAGCATATCTATTGTTAGGAGTGGAATATAACATTGTTATAGTTCCACTGAAAGTTCAACCATACAAACTGAAGAGGAGCTAACTAGTCAAAAACTGATTCACTACAGGGAGGAGAGCTAATATTTCAAGAGATTGTTTAAATTCCAAATGTTGTCACCATTGGCTGGCTAAATCAACCAATCAAAAAGCTGATCTCTCTTTGAATTTTATTTTCTGTAAACTATTAAATCTAATTTGTGGAGAAAAGAAGGAGGAGAAAGAATAAAGGGAGAAGGAAAAAAGAAGGAGGAAAAGAAATAGGAAGAAGAAAGGAGTGGGGAAAGGCAGGAAGGGAAGAATTAGATAACAAAAAAAATTATTGAATTTTTAAGCTTAAAAACATTTTAAATGTCATATTAGAAACTAATCTAATTTGCTATTAATGAAATTTTCTTTCTCATATTATAAAACCAACAATGCAATGAAAAAGTATTTGACAGAGAAACATGCTAAAGACTAGGCAAGATATATGATCACAATGCTCAACAGAGCTAAGGGCCTAGGCACTGTCTCTGATCTTTTTTGCTCAAGGATAGTGCTCTACTACTTTGAGCCATAGTGTCATTTCCAGTTTGCTGGTGGCTAGTTGGAGGTAAGAGTCTCATGGATTTTCCTGCCACCACTAGAACTAACTAGAATCATGATCCTCAGATCTCAGTCTCCTGAGTAGGTAGGATTACAAGCATGAGCCACCAGTGCCTGACAAGAAACTCTTAGTTTCATTTCTTATTTTAAAAAACCACGAAAGTTAATAATTCATTATCTTTTCCACAGAGCAGATTAAATATTGCACTGTGGCTAATAGTGGGTTTCCCAGAACATATTATAATGTGTTTTCATCCAATTCCCATAAAGATAGCACAAAGGTCAATGAACACTCAATTTTCTTAGTCCTCTATGATCATGTCAGTCATCCTTCTATTGTTAAATAATAATTAATTAATAATAACAATAATAATCAGCAGCAGCAGCCGGCTTCCAAAAACACATCTGAGAAGGTATGTAGGGATATAGGAGTTTTGTAAATTTAATACCTCTTCTTTTGTTAGCAGTTATTTAGTCATTATTGCTTGTATTGTTCCTCACATTTTTACATTTCTTTTGATTCATGAAATGATAGACATAAAGACAATATTGTAATAGCAACTTCTACTTTTATCTTGTATATGAAATTATAGTAATGTCTTTTCTATAGACAAAACCCTTTATTCATGTATTGTTTACCTATGTAAACCAAATTTTGTGGGGATTTTGTCTGTGCTCTTTTCAAGTAACTTTAATTTTGTTAATAATCTTTTTACTTCCCCTTAAAAGCTTACTATTCACTAGTATCCTTTTTATGTATTTTAATTCCAATGATGATACCATTTGTGCATTTTAAATCTAATGATGACACCTTCATTTGTTCAAACATGGAAATTGAGACTGCCAGTTTCTCACAAATGTCTACATTAACTTCATCTCTTAGTTTATGATAAAGAATATTTGATTAATTATAGAGTGATATTTTTATTTCAAACTAACTTCCTATTTAATCAACAAATGTTTTGTAAGCAGTCTTCATCAAAATCATCTGGTAGAATATAATAAAAAGGAATTTTTTAATAATTTATTTCTAAAACATTACTACTATAATTGAGAATGTGATCTAATATGTTAATATTGTTGAAATTTGTTATGATTTCTATTATAAGTCTACACAAGAAATTTTGGAAATCAACCTCTGTGTAATTTGAAACAATTTATTTTCTCTGCTGACTACAAGCTTCTGTATATATTTACTAAACTACATTTTCAATGGCTTATTCAAATCTATTCTTATTTCAGTTCTTCTGCGTTTGCTCTGCATTTCAGAAGCAAATACTTAAACCTCTTTCTGTGTTTGTGAGTTTGTCAGTTTTCCTTTGTAGTTTCTTTATGTATTTCAATCCTTTGTTGGTAGAAGCCTTGAATTGAGGAGATTAAAAACTGAGTTAGGAGTTCATGAAACAGTGAGAGAGACTGAGGGTACACTTATGAAAATAAAACCCAAAGCCTAATAATGTGACAAGAAAAATAGACTTAAGTCTGACAAAGGAAGAGCCCATTTCTTTTCTCAGTCTCCTCTATAGTTTTTAAAACAGCTGAAGAATGAGACTCTCTTCTTTTGAATCTGTACTATGTTTTCAGAGGAACTTGTGGAGATTAGATATCTGGATTCTTTTATGTTTCTTGCCCTCGCTTCTTCCTATCCCTTCCTCCTCCATCAGATCTTCTTCTTTCTCCATTAACCATCCTTTATGTTGATCTCTCCTTATTTCTGTTGCCCTTCCTTGATTTGTCCTGTACTATCACTTTTTTCTTTTGCCTTCCTTAATTGATCATAAAATGGATCATGGGGGTTTTCATTTATTTTATTTATTGAATAATACTCACATTTGTGCAGTTAAAGTAATATTCAATTCAAACTTACATAAATTGTTGGAAACAATAAAAGTATTCAGTTTTTTTCTGTTTTGTTTCTCAGATAAATATCATGATTATTTTCAGTATTTCTCTCTGTGCCCAATTATTTCCCTTTTTTTGGTTCAGCAACTAAAATGTTTAAATCATGTTGCTACCCCATATTTCTAGCCCACTTATTTTTAATGAAAAGGGGAATTGACAACACTATCTCCTTTCATTGAAAGAGTCTGAGAAATAAGTGCAGTCTGTCTAGCTTTGCGCCTGTATTGTAATTGTAGACTAGTTTAAAAGAATCATGTGTGGCTGATATTTTTTCAAAGATTAAAAAGCATATTTAAAAAAAACAACAATGGAAAATTGTGTCTGTAGAGGAAAGTGGTCTAATTGGTACAAGCTTAGGCTGCCGAAGTATAATGTTTAAACATCCCAGAGCCATGACACAAAAGGACATTGTCACTAAAATAGAAAACAGCACATTAAATTTAAATAAGAGGAGCATCTCCAGTTGACATGCTTCTGTGTTGCATGGTTTGATGGATGCTTTGTTAAAGCTGTAAATAACTTTGGCAGTTATTACTTTATCAAAGGGTAATTAAAATACAAAGCAATACAAAAATACTTGCCTCTATATTATCCATGCTCTTCTAATTTTCAAGTTAAAGGGGTCCTTCATACACCCTCATACACACACACACACACACACACACGCACACACACACAGTCACTTCCCCCCAATTTCTAGTCACAGCAGAGGATCACAAAAGCCCAATAGCTATGCCCTTATGAACACATAAGACGATGTTAAGTGAAATGAACTCCATATAATGGAAACGAGTGTTATGTCACTGTTGTGATTACTTTCAACATGCCATGTGAAACCTAGGTTTGTTGTTGTTGTTGTTGTTGTTGATGATGATGATGATCCTCTTACATTCCCTTCCTGTGGTTGTCCCCGTGCTACCACTGTGTCTCATCTGATTACCCTGGATACTGTATATACTGGTATTAGAACTAGGGAAGGGGAAGGGAATACTAAAATTGAGAGACAAAGAATAGGAAAAAAAAAATGACTCCAAAAGCAATACTTACAAAACCATTTGGTATGAACCAACTGAACAACTCATGGGAGAAAAGGGAAATGGGGAAGGGGGGATGAGGGAGGAGGTAACAAATTGTACAAGAAATGTACCCACTGCCTTACATATGAAACTGTAACCCCTCCGTACATCACTTTAACAATAAATAAATAATTATTCAGTAAAAAGATATTACATAACAGGAATTACAGTTGGGCATCTCAGTAACTTCTGTAAGGCTGCTTGGAGGAAACTTGTGCTGCATTTTTGCAATTATCTTCCAAGGTGAATTCTTTGATAACCCCTATTTGCATCCTTTTATATGGTGGTAAAGTCTGACTCATCCCATTCAATAATGATGGCAGTGTTTCATCCACTCTTAAACCCACTAGGGAATTCATTTGTTCTACTGACTGAGACCATTCTCCTGTAGTATCTAGGCAGCGAGCTTTCTACTGTTAAAATGTTAATTAGATTTTTATAACCAGTTTTATAGTTCTGCTCTTCATCGAGATTGCTACAAACATATTTATTTACAATTCCATAATGTTCTCATTAATATGCTATGGTAATCTGCCATAGTGCACAGAAATTAGCTTAATAACAAGCCACAGAAATATATCCTCAAAAACATCTGTGAAACATCTGTAGAATCATAATGAGGCAAAACAACTTTTGAACAAATAAGATAATAAGCAGAATGATACTTAAGGTCAACATTCCTCATGACTATAGCCTGCCTGATAGTGTGACTATTTTGTGCACTTAATAGCACTTATTCCACTACCTACTAAGGGTATTTACTAAATTCCAATGCTTATTAAAATATGCATCTATACACATACATATATATAGTACAGAATATCCTTGTGTTGAAAATAAGACTCACAGCCATAACCACTATTTGTAAACATTTCTAAGACACAATAAGGAGCTCTGCCTATATCTCATTTATCCTTGCACTATTCACTTTAATATTTATTTCTCATTTCACATAAAACAGACACTGCCTCAGGGCAAAGAAGCTTGTTCATATTCATTTAACAGACAGGAAATGATGAAATTTCAAAAATCATCAGAATAGATATCCAACTAAATATAGTTAAGTATTTCTCTCATTCCAGTGTAAATAGCTCTGTGTTTGAAGAGAAAATATTATTTATGCTACCTTGAGTGAATCATGACAGTTATTTAATCTCAGTACTAATTTTTAACCCAGAAACAGAAATAAAAGTAAATATCTAAAAGTGTCTAGTAAGGAAGAAACACTTTATTCACCTCATCCCTCCTCCAAAACTTATAAAAATCATAGTCCACAAAATGAAACATCATTGGGTTAAAAGATTGGGTAGGTGAATGGACACAAATTGGTGTTTTACAAGCTATGCATTGATCCCAGCTCTTAACATATATCCTTTCATTTTCAAAACAACTCTGAATGTGCAAATAGGAAAAACCTATGAATTTTCTACTACTAATGTGACAAATTACAGCAAATTTAGTAGTCTGGTAACAACAATAGCCTGGTAACAACAGCAACAGTATTATATTATAAATGTGAAGATGAGTGAGATGATTTTACATTGTACGTACATAAGATATATAGAGATATGCAATTTTCAAAACAGCTACCTACATCAGTTCTTTTCTAAGCAGATAATCTCATCTTTCTGTGAATTTCTTCTATTTTTTTCTACTTTTAAGGACCCTTGTCGTTATATGAGTCCAACTGAGATAATCAATGATAATCTCCCAGTTTTCAGGTCAGCTAATAAGTTTTAATTCCACTAAATTCTTAATTCCTTTTTATTATACAATCTCACATATACACAGCTTTCGGGGATTAGGTTATGGACATCTCTGGCAGATCATTTTTCTATCTAAAGATTCCTTTCAGTAAATATCAGATTAACTCTACCTAAATTCTAGTTGAAAACAACCTAATTCTGAAGCCATTGTACTACTTCTGCCTCTTCTAAATAAGAATATATTCAAAAAGGTTAAAACTGGGCATTTATCCTCCACACTGTTTTTTCAAGTATTAGCATAATATGGAATACGTAATCTCCCAAAACACATATGGAATTTAAACAAGTCAACAGCAAGAAAATAAATAACCTCACTCAAAAATGAGTAAAGGAGCTTCTCAGAAAATTCTCAAAAGAATACATACAAATGGTCAACAGATATGAAAAATGCTCAGTATCAGTAATCATCAGAGAAGTGCAAATCACAAGCTAGTACTTCATACCTGTTAGAATGCCTATTATCAAAAGAAAACATACAAGGGATGCTTGTCCATTTGTGGGAATTTATAGACTAAGCAAAAACTTATGGAAAATAATGTGGAGCTTCTTATTTAAAAATGTATAAATTACTAAAACTTTCATATGATCCAGAAACCCCTCTCTAGCTGGCATATCCAAAAGAAATAAAATCATTACATCAGAAATAACTACACTCTAGTGGTTATCAAAGCATCGTCCAGTAATGCACAAATATTTAAAGAAAGTGTATTCACAATAGAACATTATGCACCCTTAGAAAAGAAATAATCTCAGTATTTCGGGCAATATGAATAAACCCAAAGAATATAGGTAGTAGGTGAAATAAGCCAGACAGAAAAATACAAATGCTATACAGTTGTGTTTGTTTGTGGAATTTAAAAAACCCAAACCCAGAGGAACAGAGAGTAGAATGGTGGCTACCAATGCCTTAAAGTAACCAGGGAGAGAGATGATCGTCGTGATAGAGGCTGAGATTGAGGAGATGTTCGTTAACAGGTACAGACATCAGTTAGAATAAGTCGTTTCTGGAAACTCATTGTACAGAATGTTGACTTTCCATCACTCTTTGTTTTATACCATGTGATATGTGTTAGTAGAAGGCCTGTGTGTAGCCTTCACCCAAATATAGACACAGTAAAACCAGTGACAAACAAAAACTAGTTTTCTTTTCCACATTTCATCAGTGATTGGATCTAAGCACTGGGTGTAGATTACTTACAGGCAAATCCAGTTCTGTAACAAAAGTTTGTCTCTTTAATTCCTTTACAGGCTATACCAGTTTATGCCTATATTATCTGTATACTATAATAATTAGTCACTTGTAACCACCTAAATTTAAGTTAATCAAAATTTAACAAATCAAAATCTTCAACTTCTCAATCATATTAACAACGTTATAAGGCTGCAAGATTCACAGGTGGATAAATAGATACTCTAAAGAATAGCACAGATATAGAAATATTGTACATTTCTATCATTTCCATAAACATTATATCCACTCTAGATTAACTCTAGTTTGAAAACAATCTAATTTTGAAAATAGTGTTCCACCTCTGCCTCTTACAACAGGGACATATTCAAAAAAGTTCAAACAGCATCTTGAAAATTTTTTGCTACTCTACAAAGCACATTGTACATACTAATTTATATATCAGCTATATAAGTACTGGGAAGATTTACATTATTTCTGTAATTAGCTCCAGTTCTTTAGGTCTCCTAATCTTTTAAATGCCATCTGACAAATACTTGCTCAATAAATTTCAGGCTGTTTATGTATCTGGTTGTAAGCAGAAAGAGGGATTAAATCAAGCAATAATAGGTCAACAACATTTCTTCATAATATGGATGGCTTTAAAAACTGAGTTTTCATTTTCCTGGACTTGGTGAGAATAGGAAATGAGAATAGCTCAGGTAGTTTACAGTATTTTTCTCACTGCCAAATAAATGAATTTGCTAATTAAAGATGAGTATCTTAACTCCATCACCCACCAGACTTAGAGAAACAATCTGGCTCCATAGAAATGTAAGAAATTCTTGACTTTCCACAACGTTGTGAAGAGGACAAGATAGACACCGGGTCTCCTGGGCACCTGTGGTCTGAACTGAATGAATTTGCTAAAACTGGGTTGAGAACTCACATACCTCCTTAGGGGCTGCAGATAAGAGCATTCACCAACTCTCCTTTGTGACCGCATATCTCACATGTTGCTCCTTAAACTCGAGGTGCTCACACACTTAGATTGTCAAGGACTCACAGGACCTCTTGAGAATGTGACATAGAGCTGCAAGGCAGAGCTCCCCATTTTCATTTCTCTCTTGAATTTACTCAATCTTCCATCTTAACTAGACACTGAATTTCCAACTGTTTGAAATAACACTAGCCTTTTCTCATTGATATCTAGAATATCAGGATATGTAAAGGTAAACTCCATACTCTCTCATGCAGTGCAGACCATGTTTCTTTTATCAGGAAGTATTGGTTCGTTTTTTAGTTCCTTTCTACTACAAAGGCTTCTGAATATTCTCTGAGGCGCTTGTCTGTCATCATTGGAGAGAAATGAAAGAATGATGATTATACTAAGAGGAGTGAAATAGCATTACTTAAATAATTCACCTTTATGTCATGTAACCACACTAGCACTAAAGAAAACACAGAGAACAAAGCGCTGGATGACACTTCCAAGAGTTGGTGAGAATTTAATCTCAGATTTTCCATAAAAGCCTTTTATCTTTGCCCACCCACCCCCTACCTCTTTTCCTCAACTGACCCAATTTAATGCTACACAATCAGGTCAACTCAGTGGGAAATACAGAAGGCAGAAAAAATAGATTACTGTTCTTTAAAATGGAGAGAGAAAGCCAGGAACCCAACGACTAAAGTTGAAGACTACAGAAATGATTTTAAAGTTACTTTTTAAAAGAAGCAATGTTAAAAATAAAAGGCAGATTACCGGGGTTTTGTTGTTGTTGTTGTTGTTGTTATTGTTTTTGGAGCAAAATACGTTTTGTGGTATCAGCATATATACTCGAATTAGCTAATTATGAGTTGCGTGTGCTACACTGATAAGAATGAGCATAAACTGAGAGCTTACTGTAATATCAGTACCTTATTTAGAATTTTCAGTGGATTAAGAAACTAGAAGAAGGGTGTGTGTGGATTTAGTCATAATATTCAATGTACATATGTGAAAATAGAACTAGATAAATTGAGGGGATGGATGGGGTTTCAGACATGGAGAGGACCAAAGGGGTGAAATTGATCAAAATTCACTCCACTCAAACTGATATGGTGAGCTAAAACTCCCCTGTACAACTACTTCAAAAATTAAATAAGTTGGACAAAAAGAAACTAAATCTTCACCCAAATCCCATACCTTCACTCTATTGCAGAAGTTAGAAAACGTGTTTTAAGCAGCTTTCCTACACCTTCAAAAAGTAGAATACCAGCTTAGACTATTCAGTTTCTGGGTTTTTGTTCCTAACAGCTTTAATATATGTCTTTACTTGTCTACAAACTATAGTTTTTCAAAGAGTGACAAATGGAATAGTCCCATCCGAATTACTTATACATATTGAAAAAATAGTTTCCTGTCACATATGCCAAGCCAACTGGTTTATATTGTCTCAGTTCCTTGGAAATGGAACTGAAACAACCAAATATTCAGAAACCCCTTGGTGTTTTAAAAATATACTTAGACAAGACAGGTACAAGTGGCTCACACCTGTAATCTTAGCCACTCATGAGGCTGAGATCTAAGGATTGAGGTTTGAAGCCATACCAGGCAGGAAAGCTCATGAGACTCTTATTTCCAAAAAGCCAGAAGTAATACTGTGGCTGAAATGGTAGAGTGCTAGCCTTGAGCACAAAAGCTCAGAGACAGTGCCCAGGCCCAGAGTTCAAGCCCCAGGACTGGCAAAAATAAGTAAATAAATAGTCATATATTTTAAAAGGCAATGCACAACAGATTCTAAACATAAGCAGAGAAGCTAAACTACCTGAGTTTGAATCTTTGCAAGGTCTTTCCATGGTGCTATAGCTTGGACATTTTAACCTCTCTGTGCCACAGTTTTACAGATGCATTCTTCTATTGTGATAGTTCTGCTCAGTGATTGCATTTTTCATACTTGGGGAAGGGGGAGCTAAAGTACAAATGACATAAAAGATACATATAAAAATAATTGTTGCACTTATAATTGGTTTCATGTGAATATTAACTTGATTTTTATTAACTCAAAACAAACAATAAAGGGTGTTACATCATAAACAATTTCACAAATTTGAAAAAAAAATGATATGATATCTTCATTTTGACCATCCCCCTTGAAAGAAATAGTTCTTCCTTTGCCTTCCCATTCAGTTATTCATTTATACCACAATATGCTGATATAGTCCCCTTTCATAGATTGACACATATTTATCTCATTCCTGCTAGGGAACTCATGGGAGGTCTGAGATGAAAGGTAGAGAACAGGATGAGAAGGAAACACTGATAAGAATTCAAAAAAATCTGGGGGTAGTAAATTGCTTCAATGTACACAAGGAATATAGACTTTAAACAGTCTATTAAGCAATACTTATCTGAAAGGGATTTACTAGTAAAATGGAAGGTAAAATTTGCTACAAAATAGAGATAATCGGTCCAGAGATAGAAGGAAATTTTGATTGTCGAATAACTCTGAATCAGATCCTCTTTAATACTGGGAAATTGAACCTGAATTTTGAAGATGCATAAGGATATTCAGTTCTTGAATAGCACTATTCCCTCTGAATTTGTGTTTATTCAAGTAACTTCAGCTAATAAAAGAAAAAATCGAGTATGTGTCCAAAATCCATAGATTCACAAGTTTGGGGAAACATTTAATTCTCAGATTTTCCAAAAACACTACATAGTTCTTAAACAGATATGCTCATTTTATAATAATTAAAATGCAATAGAAAAGTCTTGTGAGGACAGGAAGTCCAGCCAGACCGAAAGTTGGCACCTACTAAAATTAGCATCACCTCACACAGAAGCTTTACACAGTTTATAAAAAAAGGATGTTATTTTTTTAAAGCTCCACAAGTGCAGTAACTTCTTTTATTTTCAACAGTATTATTTACCCAGCTTAAAACCAGTGACTGCAGTACATAGACACACTCACATTTACACACACACACAAACACATATGTGCACACACAGACACACAGCACTCAAGAAGGCTTGGGGGAGAAGGATATTTTTGTTTCTTTTTGTTGTTGTTGTTGTTTGTTTTTGGTCAGTCACAGGGCTTGAACTCAGGGCCTGGGCAACTGTCCTTGAGCTTTTATGCTCAAGACTAGCACTACCACTTTGAGCCACAGCTCCACTTCTGGTTTTCTGGTGGCTAATTGGAGTAAGAGTATCATGGACTTTCCTGCCTGGGCTGGCTTTGAACCAAAATTCTCAGATCTCAACTTCCTGAGTCACTAAGATTATAGGCATGAGCCACCGATGCCTGGCTCAGAAATTTTGAACTTGGTTAAATTGCTAAATTAATATTGTAGTCAGAGAATTTTGCTATTTTTTCTTATGTAATCAAAGTTACACAATTCTTTAGATGCTAGTATAGGTAAATAATATCTCTGTACTAATTTCATGCCTGGAAGCTTGCAAATGAAACTAGAAGGGAATATTAATTGATCCAATTTAGTTGATTAGGTATTAAAATATCCCAAACAGTAACTCAATATAAGTAAAATTAGAAAACAAAAATTTCAATAAATCTTACTTGCAAATCAAACTAACTCTTATTATTGATTCATAAACTGAGCAAAGCACATTCTAGCTAAAAATTTAGAAAGTCACCACACTGCCTGAGCAAAGGACTGAACTCTAAGAAAAAGACCACAGAAGGAACAACTGAGAACATAAAGTAACTTAGTCATGTTAATGATACTTTGCTTTTAGAGTTAAAACACAGACTACTTTTTTATTGTGTGTATGAGTGTATTTTTTAAATAATTACTTATTTATTGTCAAAGTGATGTACATAGGAGTTACAGTTTCATACGTAAGGCAGTGGGTACATTTCTTGTACACTCATTTCCCCCTTCCCCTTTCCCTCTCCCCCCATGAGTTGTTCAGTTGGTTTACACCAATGGTTTTTTAAGTATTGGTTTTGGAGTCAGTTGTCTTTTTATCTTTTATCTTTCTATTTTGATATTCTCACAGGCTACTTTTCACAAATTTATCCTGACAGGTCAGGTAAACTGGGTCCCTTCTAAGTAGTTCTTGTGAATCCTATAGGAATTTTCTTTTTCTTCCTCTTTCTCTTCTTTTATTTTTTTTCTGAAAAACTAACTTGTTTAAAGTTTAGACTGATTACATGGCACCTCACAAGAGTGACTTCATTCTGGTCTTGTCTGTTATGTTGGACCTACGAAAGGATCTCAGGAAAAAATGTCTTCCTCCCACAAATGCCATTTAACAATGACTGAGAAAAGATGTGGTTTTGGAATCAGTCTTTCATCAAGTTGAGCTATTTGGGACCTCATTGCCTTTGGGAATAGTCACATTAACCTAATTTGTTATTTTGTCATCTGCAAACACTTAGTTTCTCTATGAGCTAAGTGGCTAAAACAAAACCAAAAATATATTAAATGAGTAATGATCATTTGTATTCTTTCTCCCTCCCTCCCCCCCCCCCATGTTAACCATCCTAATTCTTCTCAGAAGTAGAAAGACAAAAGGTCAGAATGGCGTATGGAATTCCACCCACTCCTCAGGGCTAAATCTCTATGAACAGGCAAATGAGAACCTCTCAGGCCACCTGAAGTTGCAGATGTGGCTGAACTAGGTTACTCTCAGAACAGGATACAGAATTTTGCAAAGCACATGCTTGTTTTACCATGTAGAAGCTACTGTGACCTCCATTTACTCAGCACTCCTTCTAAATGTAATAATAAAAGCAGACCGAGTTAGACTGTCAGGAAGTGCTACATTTCTCTAGCTGAACATTAATGGCTCTCCGAGAGAGAATATTTAATGAAGAACTATTGTTATTTGCCTAACATGCATTCTGATAATAAAGCACTTTGTATCTGTGTGGGAAGATTTCATTTCAGGTTTATTTACCTGTGGACAGATATGTAACATCCTAGATTTACAATGGTTGTGGAATATCAATGAGGGCTGATGGGAGGAGCGGAAGGAAGCCTGAGCAGGTGTCTTTCCTGTGGCACTGCTGACTTTAGCCACTGAGCAAAAACACCATTTAAACCAATAAGAGCCAAAGAGTGTGGTTCATAGTTAAACTTTATATTCTGATTTAATTAATCCAAGGACTAGGATGCCAAAAAAGGTGAACTCACAGAATGAGAACAAACAGTATACATGAGGTTAAAGTCTCAGTCTTTTGAAAATTTCCTCTCAAAATAAAATGAAGAAAAATGTTCAAATTTACATTTTTACAACTGCAGCAGAAGCCTGGGTTTGTCACTCCAAATCACTTTTCCCCTCCTACATCAGTCTCTAAAATATGAGTCTTGAGTTTGTCTAGGATGTGCTGGGAGGATGTGTCAGAAAAATTTAATGTTTGTTAAAAAAAAAAAAAGAATAAAATCCACTGCCATCTAAGTTTTGTTGTAAGACACATGCTGTTCGGTTTGGCCATTGGAACATCTCTGTTCAAGGTTTGTTATCACTACTGAACAAGTACACACACTGAGGCTGAATGAAGAGGAAATCAGAAACCTGGCCATTTATAACTGGGTTAGAAAGCTTTGAGATAGAGCCCTGGCCAGGAGCTGTTATCTTTATTGTGCAGAATGACTGAGTTCGACTTCTGGATCACTGGATTGGGGCGATGCTTTTGCAAAGAAGCAAATGGTTCTTGTCTGTGTGGAGGTAAAGCTGTCCCTGCAGCTTAGGGTGAGACTGGAAGCCATGGCAGGGAGCGGGGGAAGAGAGGCTTGTCAACTGATGCAGATAATGGAGAAAGATAAGACTTAGATCATAAATCAGCTTGCAGCTACCACCTATGGCTTTGAAAGGGCACCGTTGTTTCTTACTGTACCACCAGCTCATTAATACCAGTCGGCAGTCATTACAGGTGGTACAAGAGAGAAGATAATTTACATATTAAGTAGTTAATCACGGATTCCAGCGCATTTCAATTCTCAAAGGCATGCCTTTCTAAAACACTTCAAGGGCACAGTTCAGGTTCATGTGGATACATTAAAGTTTTCTTCTATCTGTAAAAAGGACGCTTGTTAAAAGTTATGATTTCAGAACAATTGCACAGGCTGCTTCGCGGGGTGAACCTGCGACCCATCATCTGAAATGGAGGTGGGAACTTTTCCAACACGAGAGATTAGTCCCACTGACATCCTGATGAAGTTAATGGACACAATTTACATGAAGGATCACATTGGAGAGTTCTCAGTAGGGATAGGTATGAATAATATTAACTTGTGTAATGCACCACCATAAAAGTTAATTAATTTTATTGTCATCATCAATAAAGTTATATTAAGAGAACTTTCTTATTTTGAAAATTTTTATAGCCACGGAGCCAGCTGAGTAATTTTTCAAGCTCCATATCTTTCTGTGACTGGTTGTTATGAGCAGCTGTGAGCTGCCAGCCGGGTGGGCAGAGCGTATGGATGGAGCACAAGAGGGCTTCTGTTGCAAAGTTACAGTAGGGTTAGTCTGATCTAGTCTGGAAATAAATTATTTCCTTAAAAAAGGCCAGTTCCAATAATAAATGTCTGGGCCCAAGGCAGAGCAGAATGGTTTGGAATAGCTAGGGGGCTCTCAGCGGGAGGCACGGGTTCCACAGGTCCTCCATGCATTCAAAGCAGCTTTACCCTGCCATCTGCAAGCCACTCAGTGGACTTTTCTCCTGCACTGTACATCTGTGAAAAATATGCCATGACAATGACATTCAGAAGCCCGGATTAGAATCACACTGGAGGACTGTCAAGTATGTTTACCTCTTTCTCCCATTACTAAAGTAACCTATCGTTTTAAAATAATACATTATTTAAAACTATGAAAATAGAGAAACAATTACTTCTGTTTCTAAAACACAACCTCTAGGAGCCTTTTGCTGCTAGTTCTCACATACTTTTTCCCCCTGCCTATCTCAGAATTATCTGACAGGGTTCCTCCAGGAATATGAAGGAAATGCCATATGCTATAGAGTTTTGTTTTTCAGTAGAAACCATAAAGCATGTCACAACAGATGACTTTCAATAACCAAGATTAAGAAACTTGTAGGTGTTTGGTGGCATTACTATACATGCAGCCATCATGTGTTTATCATTACATTCTAGGGGTGAATGAGCAATTGATGTTAGGTGAATATTAACTGTAAGCAATTCATGAGGGGAAGTTCTTCAAATATTCTCAACTATTATCTAGAGGCTTACCTGCATGTGCTTTTTCCACACACCTGGACTAATGGTAGAACATACATTTATGAGTACCAAAACATGCAAAGTCAGTAGCCCAGCATACAGGTTGCCCACTTGCAGAAAGAAAATGTCCTGTGTTTCTCATTCTCCAGATTTTCTGCCATTGGTCTAGTCTTAGGCACTGCTTCTGTCTAACTCCAACTTTATTTCTTCATTCATTAAAATCACTGACTATTGAAAGCTCAGCAAGCACTATACTGGGTACCCCAAGTAAGCATAGACAAAGTCTACTTGCCTTTACTGCAGTTTAGAAGTGAGGAAACAAGATTTAAATTGATTTACGGTTTTTGTCTCACCAGCTGCTTGGGAAAGGAAGGAGGGAAAGAGGGAGGGAGGGAGGGAGGAAGGGAGGGAGGGAGAGAGAGAGGGAGGAAAAGAAAGGGGGAGGGAAGGAGGGAGGGAAGAAAAGAGGGAGGGAGGGAGGAAGGAAATTATAAAGACTAGTGAATTTCTTATTTGATTTTAGGAATTTATATAAATTTTCATTGGCCTTGTACATTTCCAAGGAAATGTAAGAAGTAAGGAAGTTCACACAAATGATCATTGTGCTCTTCGAATCTGAAAGGGTAATTTGAACTCTAACATATGAAAAGGCCTTATTTAGGCTTGGTTCTGTGACAGAAATTACTTAATCTAATCAGAGAGCTAGTTGGTTCTTTCCAGAGCTCAAAGGTAATGACATTTTCATTTGGGTCCTCTTGAATCAAACATCAAGCAAAGGTATTTGTTTAGAGCAGTTGGATCCATATGTAGCAAGAAGTCTACATAATTATGTATAAAATTAATGTTGGCATTACGATAAAAGTGTGACTGTAAAATCTGGCACTACTAATATAAGGTTCACCTGGTCACTTGGATGCCTCAGATGAGAAAAGTACTAGATAATAATGAATATTTTAAGTTCAGTAAATGAAGTAGGGAGATTTCATGCTTCAAACTTCTCATAGCCCCATTCCCATACATATATAAATGGATACATGCAATAAATTCATCCAATAAATTCAATAGATATATCCAATAAATTCACACCTTGCCAAATCATTGTTGGAGAATTGGTTTTATCTGTTTAAAAAGGAATTGGCAAGCCTATTAAAAGGTTGTGGAAGACTTTCTTATTCAATGAGGACTATAACTTATTAGGGCAGCTAAAGGAATTTTCCTGAAGTTACACTAGTGGTAATTCCAACATCAGAGAATTCCAATCTCAGAATTCTTTCTTTCTGGCACATCAGATTGCCTGGGGATACTCTTTCCCTAATTTCACACCTTTCTCCCCATTCTGTGACTATCTTATTTCTTTATCCATAGCATAAATCTTTCTTTAGCCTCTACCAGCCAAATATAAGTGTTGAAACAATTGTTTAATAATTATTGTAGGTAATTACCTTTAAATATCAAAATTTTAAATATCAAGATTTTAATATTTTATTTATGAGATCTTCTAACATAATGAATTATACATTAACTAGTATAATAGATATCTATGACATCATCTGGATAGGCAAATTCAATTTCTCTTATTCATTAGGGATCCCTTTTACTCTTTCTCCTATTCTTTGCTTAATATACCCTATCAGTCCAAAGTGTACTTTTAAAAAAAGTCATTCTTATAAGTCTAAGGAGTAGACATGAAATCTCAATGTTATTTTGATTTGTATTTCTTTATGGCAAGAGATAGTAAGCATTTCTTCATGTGTCTACTGGCCATTCTTACTTCTTCTGAGAAGTCTCTCTTTAAGTCTTAGCCCATTTATTAATTGAGTTGTTACTTATTTGAAGGGTTTTTTTGGGGGGGGCAAATTTTTGAGCTGTAAGTATATTTTAGATGTGAGGCCCTGTCTGAAGCATAGCTGGTAAAAAAATAAAATAAAATAAAATCTTCTCCCATCCTGTGGTCTTTGCAGCAGTGGTACTCACTGAACACTATGTTAAAAAAAAGAACTATACAACTTGTGGGTGATGACAGGAGGGGAAAACTGGAAGAGAATGAGAGAAGGATGACATTTTCCAAAAGGAAATCTTTACCTGACTTATGTAACTGTAATCTCTTTGAACTTCACCATAATGATAACAATAAAAAGACATGAAGAAAAAATAAAAGAATGACTGATTTATTAGCTAACCCAGGAGGAAAACGAATTCAATGATCTGGGTCTTTGGGTTTAACCTTTACTTTGTCAAATAGGTGACTGAAGAAATCTCTCAAATCCACTGACTCCATATATGCCTTGTATTTTAAACCCATTTTCATACAAACATATCAAGTGTCAGCCCTCTTCATCCAAAAGTCCATAGCAGTAGGCTGTTACTCCAGTAAAAATTACTATTGTAAGCCTTTAGAGAAGATTCTCACAGATTACTGGTGTTCCTCAGTATCAATAAAATAGCTTCTGTATAAATCAGAAGGTCATATTATATGCAGTAAGTCAGGCCAAAAGAGACAAGGGATGCATGTTTTCTTTCATATGTGGAAGCTAGAACTACTTTATAAATGTATAAGTAAACACTTGCAGGGCGATATGAAAGTATACACTACTGTATTAACTAAAGTATATTTTCACAAGCAAATTCAAACAGTGTTATCCCTTCGAAAGGGTTTGTCACAGTCCAACAAGATGAATACTGGGAAACAAAGAAGGGAAGGACCAGGGCTGGGGACAGACAAATGAAGAGAAAGAGGGAGGAGGAGAATGCAATGGTAAAATTCAGTGGATTCTCTACAAAATTAAGAAAATTAAAGAGATGGGTAGAACTGGGAGGGATGAGGAGAATAATAAATGTAGTAACATGGATCAATATGCATTGTATTTATAAACTGCTTTGTTAAATGGTAACTCTTATACTAAACTACTTAAAGATTATAAAAATATATTTTCTAGAAGTTTATAATTTAAAAATTAAAGTCGGGGCTGGGGATATAGCCTAGTGGCAAGAGTGCCTGCCTCGGATACACGAGTCCCTAGGTTCGATTCCCCAGCACCACATATACAGAAAACGGCCAGAAGCGGCGCTGTGGCTCAAGTGGCAGAGTGCTAGCCTTGAGCGGGAAGAAGCCAGGGACAGTGCTCAGGCCCTGAGTCCAAGGCCCAGGACTGGACAAAAAAAAAAAAAATTAAAGTCAAAATGCCCCCATGTAGAGCTGCAAAATATCTTCTTTATTACATATTGATTTGGAATCCTGGCTGAATATGTGGTAATTAAATTAAACTTATATGAAAGGAGAATAAAAGCATTACAGTAGCAGACAATATACTGAAAAACACCAACTTTTCATCAGCAAACAATCCAATAGCACTTGAGTGGAAAGCAAAGGGTTGAAGGAGAGTGGGACGTAAATGATATCGTGGAAAGTTCTGAAAGTCACCAGTGCTACATACAGCACAAGGTCAAGTTACTGACATCAGTCCACTGGGTCTGAAAATTAAAAGACCACTGGTAGTTTTAGCAAGAATGGTTCCAATAACAGGATGAGGTCAGAAAGCATTTAATAGGGCTAAGAAATCAAAGAGAAATGTGAACATTAATAAAGGTAAGTCTCTTTCAAGGAAGTTAATTCTTAAGAGAAGAATAAATGTAGGATAAGTGAATGTAAGAAGACCTTCAAGGTTAATTTTAAGAAGATAGACTAGACCATATTCGTCAGGATAGGTTAAGTCGTACTGCAAGGATGAACAATTCCAAGATTCCAAAGTGTATTTCTCCTGCACATTTCATGTCCAGTACAGGTCAGCAGAGGTCTGCTTTGTTTGTTATAGTCTTCAGGGACTCAGGAGTGGTAGGTCCTCTATCACCTTGGGTCATATGGTTCCATCCATCAGTGAAATGTCTCACCACTCCTCACTGATTATTAGTTAAAGCAAGTCACGTGACTTCCTGTCATTTAAAAAGAGAACAAGGCCATGTACGGTGAATGGGTAGTAAACATCATCTCCCATGAGTAGGTTTATTGCCAAACAGGGATTTGCCAAGAAAAAACAAGGAGAGAAGGTGAGAAGAGGTAAAAGACAGACCAGAGGTTGAGATTACTTGAAACAAGCTGATCTTGAAAAGGAGAGAAGAATGGAGAGCACAAGCTATATCAGGGTTTCAATGGGAGGAGTATAGAGGACAGTGACAGCCATGAGCAATTTGTAGCTGGTTCCCTCTGGGGGTTTTGTATATGAAGTAGGAGGCAAAATCAATGAGTGCATACGAGAGAGTCAGGATCAAATCTACAGTAACTCGACAAACAACTCTAATAAAATGAGAGGACTGAATGAAAAATTCCTGGTTAACAGTGCTTTCAGAAGTAATACTGAAAATTGCACCAACTAATGGTTGTCTAATCTCCAGCAGTGAGCAGAAAAGAAGGGTAACTGAGATGATGGGATTAATCATTGTTTAGGAATTTCCAGAGAAGGTACCATGTGGAGTTAGAGGATGGAGTCTATTAAAATGGTTGGCAGGAAAGAAGCTGAGGGAGTAAATCAGAAAAGTAGCTCATCAACTTGGAGGAATCTGGTATTGACCGGATTCTATTCCCTAATAAAAATTATGACTTTTTAGACTTCCTGGCAAGGCAAATCCCTTAAAAATGTAACCGCAGCTGTTTATAAGCGTCTAATTAAATCAAATAAGATTTGCGTACTTCTTTGGTAAACCTTCTAGAAGAGACTTCTAGCAGAACTACTCTGTCACTGCGAGTTACTACCACGGAGGTGGCTAATAAATCTACCTCTTTTGATGAACACATGAATATGTCATGAAAGCCTAATATATTTTATCTAGGGGGAAAAAGATGGATTCTAATAAATTTGGTTTGCAACACTAAAACGTAAATCATTTTAAGAGTGGTCATTGGAAGTAAAGACACAAACATAGTAGAAAGCCTGAAAATAATTTAAGAAAAACCTTTTTGAGAACTATAGACTGAATATAAATTCAGATTCTTTTTATAGAATCTGCTTTATTGAAATAAATTCTGGATTGGGGAACACTACATATAGGAGAATTTACTTTCCTAGTTTAAAATTCAAGATACAGCAAGCTATCATAAAGCTATCAAATCGAGCATCTTGACATTTAGCTGCTTTATATTTACATATCTAAGAAAGTGTGGATTATTTCTGTAGAGAAAGTTGAAAGCTGATATGGTTTTATTCCCATTTTCAGCATCATTTTCTGCTCTGTACCACAAGTTATTTTATTTACTGCCTAAATTCCAAATATAACTTGAATTGGACACACTTTTTATTATCTTCTATCCCTTAAATTAGAAGAGGAAGTACTATATCTGATGATTAAGAGAAATCATTGGGTAAAAGGCAAGCTTGGTCTGATCCTGACAACTTCAACCAAAAATATAACCTATGCTTTAGTTATTGCCAGTAAGATTGGATGACGTCCAGAAGATGGTAGTTTTAATCTATTGTTTTTAAGGAAAGAGTCTATAACCAACTGGCTTGAAAATCTTTGAACAGTAAGTCTTGCACAGATATAGCAGACTTGCCAAAATTGCATTACCGCTTCAAACCATCACAAATTACCCTGCACTTTAAGTTTTATTACCAAGTAAGACAGCACACAAATTCATTTCCATGTCTGTTGCCAATTTAAATGAATGGCTGGCTCCTGCCAGCTCAGGAAGACACCAGAGGAAATGCTGCACAGATCACTGGTGCATGGAATAAATGATAGCAGGGCTCCTGGTCATTTAATCTCAGAGCAGAATTTATATTTTAAGTAGGCTTTAAGAATGTAATGTGAGTTATGCCATAAGAAGGATATAATTCAACAAAGCAACCATATTAAATGCCTACTATGTACTCAGAACCTTTCTAAGTTGCTGTAGATGATAAGACTTAAAAGATAAAAGCTCTATTCTCAAAGAGCTTCTACAATTGGTCAACTAAACCTACACTCAGGAAAAATGACTCAATGCACTGGAAGCTGTATTGTACCCCTCAAAATTTATCCGTTGAAGGAGAATGTGACTATCTTAAGACATGTTGTTTTTAAAGATGAAGTAAGGTGGTCATGTAAAAGGAGTCCTAGCCCAATTTTATCATTATTCTTATAAAATATTAAAAGGGATTGGATGTATAGTTCAGTTGCTGGAGTGACAGCCAATTAGCAAAGCATCACATGAGGTTGAGCCCTGGTCTCACAAAAAAAAAAAGAAAGAAAAGTATGGAAGAAAGAAGAGAGATTAGAACTGAGTGCTGGTGGCTGCAGTTCTAGCTTCTGAAGAACCAGGTTGAAAGCATGCCAGGAAGGGAAAGTCTGGAAAGCTCTTATTTCCAATTAATCACACACACATACACACACACATACACACACACACAGAGAGAGAGAGAGAGAAAGAGAGAGAGAGAGAGAGAGAGCCAGAAGTGGAGTTGCGACTCAAGTGGTAGAATACTAGCTATGGAATAAAAGGGACTGTATCCAACCCCTGAGTTCAAGCCCCAGGACATGTAACAGAGAGAGACAGACAGACAGAGAGGGAGAGGGAGAGAGAAAGAGAAAGAGAGAGAGAGAGAGAGATTACAAACCTAGACAAATAAAGTGAAGTTCATATGGAGAAACAACAGTCAAAGGAAAACATCTGAGAAGAAAGCAACTCTACCAACACTGACCTAAGACTACTTGCCACTGCAACTACGAGAAAGTAAACTTCCATTTGTCAATCTAACTTTTGCTTTGCTATAGAAAAGGCTATGACTTTTTTTTTTTTTTTTTTTTTTTTTTTTTTTTTTTTTGGCCAGTCCTGGGGCTTGGACTCAGGGCCTGAGCACTGTCCCTGGCTTCTTTTTGCTCAAGGCTAGCACTCTGCCACTTGAGACACAGCGCCACTTCTGGCCATTTCCTATATATGTGGTGCTGGGGAATTGAACCCAGGGCTTCATGTATGTGAGGCAAGCGCTGTTGCCAGTAGGCCATATCCCCAGCAACTATGACATTTTTAATGGCATTCTATGAGACAAATACATGTACCATGTAATTTGAGGTTAAGCTGAACGTTCTAGGGATCTTTTCCTTGGATCCATGCTATAGAGATCCAAGGAAAAGGAAAAAATTATTTAAAAGCTAGAGTTGTGATAGAAGGGCAAGGCCTTAAAGAAAGTTTAAAATGAAGATTATTTTTAAGTGTGTCATGAAGTTTAACAGTAGGAAGCTAGGAATCAGGTTCTCATATTCCAAGGGACATTGGAGGTATTCCGTTGACTAAGGGAGGTTTGACTAATGAGAGAATAAAGACAGCATCTAGATATGAGCTTGGTCAAAGTATGGGAAAGCTTAGAGACCTGCCAGAGACTCAGAGACTTAGAGATTGAGCCATGATAGGCTGTAGTTTATTATGGTGGTTTCTTTCCCCCATTGCTGTTTAGTGTTGTCAAGGTTTATTTATTTACTACTGTTGTCATTATTGTTGTTTCTGTCCCCCCCAGGGGAAATATATTTATTTATGATAAACTTGGCCTCAGAAATACCACTGTACCAGGTAGAGTTGTTACAAATGAAACCAGTCTGGATTCCAAAGTGCATCAACAGGAGACCAGTGAGAAGTGGCAGAGAGATAGGGAAGTTCAATGTTCCTTGGCAAAAGGAAAGACACTTCCAGGGCACAGGCTGAACTCTGCAGGAGCGGGGAAGGACAGCAGACCCTGAGTTTTTGTTTTAGAAAAAGGAAACTAAAGAGGACATTTTGAAGGATGAGTCTAGAAGGATTAAGAAGTTGTAAAAGAAAGGTATGAAGTATATACACAGACAAATCAAAAGAGCAAAATCCAGATAAAATGGGAGATCAAGCAAAGGCAAATGATCAAGGAACCTGGAATTGACATAGTAAAAGAAAGGAAGCAGCAAGAGCCTAGTGTAGATATTTCATGAACTGACAAGAAGTGATTGAAAGTTAGTGCAGAGGAGGCTGGGAGGGAAAGAGAAGGGATTAAAAAGCAGAAGTAGGGGCTGGGGATATAGCCTAGTGGCAAGAGTGCCTGCCTCGGATACACGAGGCCCTAGGTTCGATTCCCCAGCACCACATTTACAGAAAATGGCCAGAAGTGGCGCTGTGGCTCAAGTGGCAGAGTGCTAGCCTTGAGCGGGAAGAAGCCAGGGACAGTGCTCAGGCCCTGAGTCCAAGGCCCAGGACTGGCCAAAAAAAAAAAAAAAAGCAGAAGTAAGTTGGGGGAAATTTCAGATATCAGAGACAAACAGAATTGACAGGAGAGGGTACTAGAAGGCTATGCCAGAAAACTTCTGAGAAACAGAGACCATTCGACATTGTTTCCTTTCATTACTTTTCTGAAGCAGCATTGTCAATCTGATGCTCAAGGATATCACAGTGATGTGGTAGGTGCCTGCCCTGCTCCATAAACCAGCTCTTCCTTCATCTCCCCCAAGACTCCATAAAGAGCTCATTCCGTTAAAGATTTGGCTAGGAATCCCATTTCATAGTTGGCCTTACTTACATAGTACCTCAGTGATTTCTGAAAATTAATATTCTGTACCTTTACTGTAACACAAGTTTCTAATTTTTTTTCTCTTCACAAGCACTCAAAAACACCCTGGTAGATCTCCCTATTGCCTAGGTTATTGTGTTTCCTCTACTTTCTTCTCTAATACCTTTACATTTCTCCACCACTTCTTCACTCAATGTCTTCTCTTCCCCTATCTTGGGAGAGAAGGAGGAAGGGAGAAAGGGAGAGAGGGAGAGAGGGAGGGAGGGAGGGAAACTGTAGAAGAATGAAAGGGAGGAAGGAAGGAGAAAGAGAACTTTTGACCTTGTCTCTCCTCTTACTCCTTCCACGCACACCCTTGAGAGCCATCCACGCACGCATCCCTACACTAGCACACACACACACACACACACACACACACACACGACCTTGTTGGATCTAGAAGCTGTTAATTCTGTCATGTTCAATATTCCCCTGAAGGTCCCTCTCCACAAACTTCAGTGTCACTTGAAACCCTTTCTCTTCAAAACCTTTTGCTCTTCCCAACTTTGGTGTCTAGGCTCTGCTACATAACAATATTAACACTTTTATCTATCTTTATAAAAGTCCCCAAAGACTTGACCTCCTTACTGAAATGCCCTCCTTCTAGTGTCTACATCACAAACCTAGTTGCAAGCATTAGAAGTTAACTCTGGTGAATAGTACAAAAAAGGAATTTATCAAAGGCTATTGAGTGCTGGAAAGAAACTTTGGAATGGTTGAAGAGGGAGAGAAAGAGGAAACAGTGGGAGGGAAGGAAAGAAGGGAATAAAGGAAGAGAGGTGGGAAGGACAGATGGGGAGGGAGAGGAGGGAAGGAGGGATGGAGGAAAAGCTTACAGAAACACACCCGAATCCAGCTTTCCATATCACTCTTGGGTCACTACTGCTCCTGTGAGTGCATCTACCACATGCTACAGTTTTAACACCTGCCAAGAACTCAGTTCTATAGAAGTGCCAACAACATCAACACAGATGAAATTTCTGACCAGAGACTGTCTTGCACATACTACAGCCTGCAAAACCTCAGTGCTTTTACTTCTTCCTTTACCAGTAAATGAAATACACACAAACATCTTCTTCTAAACTGTTTACTTCACAACTGAAATCATGCTCAAATACAACTGATGAATGAAGCCCAACAGGTATTCACTGCCTCCATTAAATGAAAAAAGGAAAACAAGTTAACTACAAGAAATATAAACTAGTATCATCATCATCAACTCTTGACAGCAAAAGTAACATATTTTCTTTGCCTCCGTCACAACCACAGCCCAGTATGTCTATAGATCCATTACCATTCTATATTTCCAGGATGAGTAAAGGAAATTCTATCCACTACCAACTGGCACACATAGATGGAAATTTGTTTTGTAAACTGATACTTAAGTCAGCTTTCCCATGCTACACCCATATGCTACCCCAGATGTTACGCCTGTTTCATTTTAGAGGCTATTATGCCTGCCTCCTCTTTGCTTCCAGAACATCTCTGCCTACACAATAATAATTCCTACAGACAGGGACATTTGAAAAGTTCTATAATAGTGAAATGATGGTTTTTCAAATTTGCATAAGTCATATCCATTCATGGCTCATGTTTTTCTTAATATACATTCTATATTAGTATCAAGCCAATGCAATAAAAACTCATTAATCCAAGCCCCACTCAGATGAAACTCAGTCCCCACTGATGACTTCCCGCTCTGCCTCTGTTTCTTTCCTCTCACCTAGAATGCCTTTTTCATTCAACTCAAATTTATGTCTATCAGCTCCTTCCAAACGGAATTCGAGATTGCCTATTCCAAAAGCCTTCTTCGATTAAACCTGCCTGATTCTGATCTCTCCGGAGCACTGCATTCTATCAGAACTTATGAACTCTGTCTGTCCTTGACTTTAGCAGCTCTGAATGTGATGCTTTTATTGGTTTTATGCCACTTTCTATGTGTGTATTTTCTCTCTGGCTAGTGGACAAGCCCCTCCCAAGGAGGCCACATCTGCTCCTATCTATCTCACCTCAAAGCCAGGTACTCTTCACCAGGCCTGCACATGTGCATGCCCAGGATATTCCCAGAGAGAGAGCTGTGATACACTGAGGTGAGCAGAACATGCAAAAGGCAATTATTGATCATCATTTCAACCACTAACCTTTCCAAGAGTTGAAGAACAGGAAGCTAAGAAGATCTATGATGCCATTGTTAAAGAGGATGAGAAATGGGGAATCCACAGATGCAGCATGGAACAGCTAAATTACTTAAACAGAAAGAATCTGTGCGTAGGGATTTCCTTATTGAATCTCTGTTGTGATCTTTGATAGGAAACTTGCAATATATCTGGAGGAATTGTCAGAACCCAAGTTACTAAGGGGAAAAAAGTGCAAAATATTTACCACTCAAATGCAAAGAACTATTGTGTTCACTTTGTTGGACTGGAATTTGAAAAAGGCAAACTACGTAAATTATCTAGTTAGTAAATTTTATTATATATAATTTGTAACATTTTTTCCAAAATAAACTACTAAAAGCATATTTTGTGAGACCACATGAAATTTATCTCCAGGACAATAGCTGATGATTCTAAAAATGTTTTGTCCCCTGTGTACCTAGATATTTAAGAAGTAAAGATCAGAGGATCATGGTTCAAAGCTAGCCCAAGCAAAAAAAAAAAAAAGAAACACACACACACACACACACACACACACACACACACACTTACCACCTCCAACAACTAATTCCCTGGGCATGGCAGGGCATGGCTTTTATCACAATTGTACAGGAAGCTATGTATCTTGATCTGAGGCCAAGCCTAAGCAAAAACACAAAATCCCATCTGAAAAATAAATAAAGCAAAACACAGCCTAGGGGTTTGGCGCCAGAGGAAAAGCACCTAACAAATGCAAGGCCCTGAGCTCAGACTCCAGTACCACAAAAGAGGGAAAAATACAGGAGAATATTTTTGTCTGTTTGGAGGACTATAATAGTGGTATTATATGTTAGCATTTTAACAAAAGTCCTTGTCATTTAGGAACATATACCAAAATGCTTATGGATGAAATAATAGATATGATTTTCTCCAAGCAATTTGTCTCATATATACGTATTTTGTCTCATATATAGTGTACATTTATATATAGTAATATAAATTTAATTACTTTCAATTAATTTTGAAATTAATTTCAATTCTGTATATTTTAATTACTAGAAAACTCGGTAAGGTAGATCCTTTTTTTGCTCATGTTATGGATAAGCACACATGCTTGGAGAAATTAAGTTTCTTGCTCAGGTTACACAGTTGGCAGGTGGCAAGGTCAAGAGCCAAACTGAGAATTATTTGTTTTGAACACATCCTATGTTCATAACTGCAGAGACACACTCTCTATAGAAACATTAACTAAACAACTAAATATTCTTGGCTGCAGAAGAAAATTTTAACACTCTGAAGCCATTGGCTTTCTATTAAAGAACAAAGTAACATAATGTATTTTAAAAAGACAAAATATTCAGCAAAGTCATCAATCATCTATGGCTGATAAGATACTACCAAGAAAAAAATGCATATATATGCCTATATGCATTGCTATTCTTATTTCATTTGAAAGATTAGTGATATAGGTTCTTTTTTCCAGTATTTTCATATCCCTTCAACTTGTGTGTGTATATACATGTTATATATAATATATAACATATTATATATATTACCAAATGATTAAAGTAAATCCAATTAGGCAAATAGTTATTTGGTAATTTTAAAAATACAAGTCCTATTTATGAAACTATAAAATCTAATACATAAACAAGATCATGCCTTTCTTTCTCTCCCTACCTCCAAAGTATTTAGAATCTAGTTTCAGACAAAAGAGTATAAACATGACCATTTTAAAAATCACAAGGAAGTGGCTCTGTGGCTGAAGTAGTAGAGCTATCCTTGAGCAAAAAGAGACTCAGGCACAGCTCCCAAGACCCAGATTTCAAGCCCTAGGACCAGCAAAAGAAAAGAAAGAAAAAGGGCACAACAAGCAGTATGAGAAAAAAAATGGAAGCATACTATCATTGTTCACAAAACGAAAATAACATCTAGCTTGGAGAAAAATAAAAGCTTCATGGATGAGAACATTTCAGCATTAACATTAACATTTTAGCATTATATGAGTGATGATAAAGGCCGGCTGACTTATAACTACAAAGATCTCAAAAAAGAGTGGCTTCACCCTCAGTAGACAAATGGATCAGGAAAATCTGGTACATATACACAATGGAATTTTATGCCTCTATCAGAAAGAATGACATTGCCCCATTTGTAAGGAAATGGAAGGACTTGGAAAAAAATTATACTAAGTGAAGTGAGCCAGACCCAAAGAAACATGGACTCTATGGTCTCCCTTATTGGGAATAATTAGCACAGGTTTAGGCAAGTCACAGCAGAGGATCACAAGAGCCCAATAGCTATGCCCTTATGAACACATAAGATGATGCTAAGTGAAATGAACTCCATGTTATGGAAACGATTGTTATCTCACAGTTGTAACTACTTTAAACGTCCCATGTGTATCTGTAGCTTCTACTATTGATGATGTTCTTGTATCACCATCCTATGCTTGTATCTACACTATCTCTGTAATCTTATCTGAGTATATTGGAAACCATGTATACTGGTATTAGAACTAAGAAATAGAAAGGGAATACCAAAATCGAGAGACACAGGGTAAAAAAAGACAAACAACTACAAAAGCAATACTTGCAAAACTGTTTGGTGAAAGTGAACTGAACACCTCATGGGGGGAAAGGGAAAGGGGGAGGAGGGAGGGGGGAATGATGGACGAGGTAACAAACAGTACAAGAAATGTATCCAATGCCTAACGTATGAAACTGTAACCTCTCTGTACATCAGTTTGATAATAAAAATTTGAAAAAAAAGAAAGAAAAAGGAAAGAAAAAAAGAAAAAAAAGGCAAATGACTACAAAAAAAAAAAAGAGTGGCTTCAATAAAATTACTTATTGTCCACATCCTTCTTCTATAAAGGGAGGGTGCAGGACTAACAGGAAAGCCCCAACTACTTAATTTATTAATTCCATGGCTGCTTCAATCCTAATATGTACCCAAGTACTACAAGTTAAAATGAAATCTGATGCGAGAGACTCCAACTTTCATCTGAGCAATCTTCATTCTGAGAGCACAGCCTCCCTTCTGTGGCTGGTGTGAGGAGCCATATGAGAAACAGTTGTATTCAGCAAAATCCCTACAAGGGCCATCTGTGGAGGTTGTGATCTTCAAAACAAAAGACAAGACCAAGACTCTCAAGAAGGCCATTACATATAGCTTGAATATGGAAGGTGGGGTTGCTATCATTCTCAGTGTTCACATGAACCAATTATATACCTTCCACTTCTCACAGCCTTTCTAAATTGGTAAATGTCACACATGAGTAAGTAGAGTCCGTTACACGTCTGGATTTCATTCGTTCCTGATTGAGTATTCCCCAAAAAACCCAGAGATTTCAAACTCTGAGTGAGAACCCTGGACACACTTCCACAGTGAGACCCAGACTCAACCATCTCCCAGAGAATACAAACCTCAAAAAAACCCCTGCAAATTACTCCAACACTTCAGTCCTAGACCGGTGCTCCTCCGTCAGAGGCTATTTTTCCTCCCTTTGGAATGTTTGGCAGTACCTGGAGACATTTGGCTGTCCCAGTTGTTGACAGGGAGAATCCTAGTCGCATCTAATAGGTAGAATCCATGGGTACTTCTAGTCAGTGCCCTTTAGTCAAATTAGCTTTCCCCATAAAAGATAACTGCTGGGTCTATTAGATGTACCTCACACAATTTATTATTCATGGCACTGAGAATGCATGCCATGAGTATCTGTGAGGTGTCACAGAAAGAAGACTCCAGCTGTTTATTTCATGTAAACAGTCATGATCATCCCTTCTGGAATATGTAGCAACCGAGTCCATTTGGAAGGGTGAGAAAACAGACCTTCATCCGACACTGGACCTCTTCAGACCTTGCAAGATCTTGTATTGTCAACCTCCAGAAATCGGATACATTTCTCTTATTGATAAATTTATCCAGTCCAGGTATAAATGCACTTTGCCTCTTGGGGCTATGTCCATCCTAATTAGAAAACAGAGTGGGAAAAATGCATTTCATACACTTTTTTAAGCATAATAGTTTAGACTAACTTGTCTTAATTGTGCTCAGGATATTTATGTTAGCCTTTGATAAGTCAAAATACTCTAAAACAAAGCCTATGTTATAGCAAAGTGCTGAATATCTCTTATGAATTTTTTGAATACCTGTGTCCAAAAAAGGCTCACAATTCATTGCCTGGTATTTTACCCTAATAATCCAATGTCTACACCAGAGCTATGACTTGCCATCACAGTCAGCGCCATAAGCCTAAGAAAGGATCAAATCCCAAGGATGCATTCTTCTAAATATATATGCACTCCACCATCAAAAAACTGAAAACTTGTACATTAAAGCATCTTCACTCAGAGACTATTTTTATTTTGTTATAGCAGCAGATCATGGTCTAGCCACACATCTAGTAGGATATGAGATTCTATTCGAAATAAATAAATAAATGACCAACAAAAAGCAAGACTTGAGGCATGGCTCAGGGCCTGCCTAGCAAGTTTGAAACCCTGAGTTCTACCCCTATACTTCAGAGACAGACAGACTGACAGACAGACAACATCAAACAGATGAAGACAGGCAAAGAGAAAGAGACAAAAGTGACCTCATGTAGAAGAAAGTAAGTTTATTTTGGTAATTATAAGGCTATTTTGCTATTAAGCAAACTAGAAATAGATATCAAGCACATGTCTTTAAAATAAAAACAAAATCCATAAAGTAGGAAAAGGTTAGCAGCAGACAGAGATCAAATCCAAGGAGATTGTTTTGCTACTCTGAAAATGATTATCTCCAAAACAATGTAATGTGTTGGTAGAGTAACAAGTGCCTCAATTTTTGAATATTTATTAATTCTTCAGAACATTTGTAGGAGAACATTAAGGGCTCATGCCACTAGATACTCAAAAGACTGAGACCTGAGAATCATGGTTTAAAACCATGACTCTTATCTCCAACTAACTAGCACAAAGTTGGAAATAGATCTATGGCTCACATGGTAGAGCACCAGTGTTGAGCAAAAAAAAAAAAAAAAAAAAAAGGCGGCAGGGGTTGGGGGTGGAACAGCACTCAGGCCCAAAGTTCAAGCCTCAGTGCTGGCACAAAAAAAATGTGAAGATGATCCATATAAAATGTTTAGATCGTAATAAAAAAAAAGGTTTTACTATATGCATAACTAAATAATACCATTTGGCAATAAAAAGAAATGAACTACTCATGCACATGATGAATTACAAAATGAATGAAATGCTAAATAGACATGCTGATGGGGAAAATCCAGATGAAAATGTACATAGACATAAAATTCTACCAAAGGCAAACTAATATATAGTGACAGAAAGTACATAGGTAGTTGCCTCAAGTAGAAAAAAATGGACTGAAAAGGACACAAAGGAACTTTTTGAGGTGACAGAAGCATTCCCTGTTTTTATTGACATTATAGTTAGCCAGGTAGATAGACTCATCACTTCACAGAACTGTACAATTAAACTGGAGCTGTCTTACTATAGTGATTAGATAGAGTGAAACAAGAGACAGCAAGGAGAAAGAAAGAAGGGAGAAAGGAAGGGAGGGAGGGAAGGAGGGAGGGAGGGAGAGAGGGAGGGAGGAAGGAAGGAAGGAAGGAAGGAAGGAAGGAAGGAAGGAAGGAAGGAAGGAAGGAAGGAAGGAAGGAAGGAAGGAAGAGAGGGAGGAAGGAAGGAAAGAAGGGAGGGAGGGAGGGAGGGAGGGAGGGAGGGAGGGAGGGAGGGAGGGAGGGAGGGAGGGAGGGAGGGAGGGAGGGTGGGAGGGAGGGAAGAAAGGAAGGAAAGATCCCCAGGAGAAGTTGGTTTTTCATTAATGCAAAAGAAAACAAGAGTATTAGCTAGGCCCAATGGTTCAAGCCTGTCATCCTAGCTACTTGAGAGGTAGAGATCAAGAGACCATGGTTGGGGGCTGGGGATATGGCCTAGTGGCAAGAGTGCTTGCCTCGTATACATGAGGCCCTAGGTTCGATTCCCCAGCACCACATATACAGAAAATGGCCAGAAGTGGCGCTGTGGCTCAAGTGGCAGAGTGCTAGCCTTGAGCAAGAAGAAGCCAGGGACAGTGCTCAGGCCCTGAGTCCAAGCCCCAGGACTGGCCAAAAAAAAAAAAAAGAGAGACCATGGTTGGAGGTTAGTTTGGGCAAAAAGAAGTTCATTAGCCAGGCTCCAGCAGGTCCATACCTGCAATCCTAGCTACTCTGAGGATTGTGGAAGGAAGCCAACCTAGGCAGGAAAGTCTATGAAATTCTTATCTCCAATTAACTACCAAAAATAAAAAAAGCTGGAAATGGAGCTGTGGCTTAAGTAGTTGAGTGCTGGCCTTGAGCAAAATGCTCAAGCTATGAATTCAAGCAGCAAGACTGGACCAAAAAAAAAAAAAAAGAAAAAGAAAAGTTCATGAGATTCCAACTAGAGCAATGGCGTAGTAGTGACATAGTGACACCTGTCATCTCCAGCAACACAGGAAAGCAAACATAGTAGAATCACAGACCAGGATAGCTGTGGCACAAGGTGAGACCCTTCCTTGAGAAGAACCAAAGTAAAAGGTTTGGTTTCAGGGTTGCCGAAGAGGAAATAGATGGTGCATCTTTATTAACTAAGCACTCAACCTCAAATAAGAACTGGTCCAACCAGTGCAATTACAATTGAAAAACTGTAACTTAAGCCACCAGTATTAAGCACTGATTTGACTTAGCTTGAGTAACATGTTCCTATATGTCATCAAAATGATGTCTGCTAAGGTGATAAGGACCTACACAGAAAAGTTCTAGTAATATTTCATGTCATCTTAAATCAAATTTACATAGCTCCATTAAGAACTGTCAAGGTCAAAAATCAGAATGCATAATGAAAAGTCTAAAATGAAGAATGGCTTATTGGAGTAGCTGTATGACCATGTGTTAGATAAAAAGAAATGTCATATATGTGGAGCAAATATTTAAAGCGTCAAGATTTTTAAAGTAATTACTGGTGAACCTCACAAAACCCTTTGCAACCCAAACTGTAATGTTTATTATTGATCTTTTGAGTGGAAATTAATATTGAAACCCTCTTCTAAATGTCACAAAGGGATCCAAAGCAGAAAAAAAAATCTATAACTAAGGATAGATGAAAAAGTGCCTCTGTGATATGTGTGGGGTGTGTGTGTGTGTGTGTGTGTGTGTGTGTGTGTGTGTGTGTAGATTCACAAAGCAAGCATTGCAAACATTCTCTGGGTCTTTGCAGAGATTCAGCAAAGATTCAGCAGAGATTCTCTTGCTGTTTGTTTTTGTTTTTAGTGATAAACGTAGTCCAAGGTCTTTACGGGGTAGGAAGGAAAAGGGAATAAAGATGCTACTGTTTGCTGGAATTCTAGTGTTTTCACATGTCTCCTAGTGTCAGCCTTACACTTCATTCCTCTTATTTAAATTTCTAGGTTTATTATCTTCAGTTTGAATGCATGGGACCTAAGACTCCACGTAGTTAAAAGACTTCACAATCACTCAGTGACCAGCAGGTTCGTCATTCCAAGGTTCTTTCTGCTCTACCACACTGCTGCTCAGCATGACTGTAATTATTCTGACCCCTTCTGTAAGTGTACATTGACGTACTCAGACTCCAGACGCTGGAGATGAAGTATCTACATCTGAGTCACACATAGTTCATGAATACCACACGGTTTGTGCTCATGATGTTGCAAGTGAGTAATGACAGCACTGAACAGAGGGCAGAGGGAAAGTGACCCCAAAGGTTAAGGGGAGGAATACCCAGCATTAGGCAGATGGATGGTAGAAGCCTCAGACTGTTCAGCCATTAGGCAGACTCCTCATCAGAGATTAGTTCACCTTATGGGCTGTGAGGAAAGAGATTGATCATCAGAGGAAGCAAGCTTGGCTTGTGTTCTTGGAAATGAGCACAGTTGAGAGAGTTGAGGAAAGAAGGTTCAGTACATTATCTAGTATCCCTGGGCCTGAACTGCCCCAGGGCCCATCAATTTCTCTGGGTGTGCCGACATAAAGTCAGTTCACTTCTACAAGCTTATACTCTCCTGGGTGCCATTTCAATGCTTTTAGGACTTCTCAGCACGTGTCAGCATTGAGAGCTTGTATGGAGCAAGGATGTTGGTGGATAGCAAATTCTGGTGACTTGGGGAAGGAACAGTATCTGAGCCCAGTAACTCAGGAAAATTGAACATTAAATACTTGACTTTCAGATTTCAGAAAAAAATAAGTTATAAGAAGCGCATAGCTGCAATAAAATGTAAAATAAAATTTCTATTTAAATTCACAAGAATTTCACTTACAAACGTTTTAAATGTTTTAAAGCATGTGTGTGTGAATATAATACAATGTTAGAATCAGGTCTTACAATGTATATCTGTTTTACTTGTGAATTGAATTTCTAATTGAATTCAAATTTCCATTACCCCTCTCAGAGATGTGATTTTTTTTTCCTTATCAGACAGAAAAATTACAGTTGACTAAATGAAAGCTAAAGTAAATTTTTTTTTTTCCAAATAAAAGTCCAATAACACACTGATTTTTCCATAGTGGCACATTTCTCTTACAAGCCAGACATTGGTAAGAACTAAGATTTTTCTTTCCAGTTATTAGGAATCTTGTATTCATATAAAATTTCCAGTTGAAGAATTAGTACTTTCTATTTGTTTCGTTTGTTCCATGATGCGATCAATTTTCTTTGATAATACGTTTAGGAAAGTACAAGATTGAATAGTGAATCCTAATATTTTGGTTTCTTTTTCTTTTTTACAAGTAAATTAATTATATTATGAACAATGAGACACATGTTTAAATCCATTACTTAGAAATTCTTTTAACCATATTTTACTATCTTACTATTTCACTACTTACTTTATTTAAATTTTATTTTTATTGTAAAGGTGAGGTACAGAGGGATTACATTAGCAGAACTTTATGCTGCTTGCTTCCTTTTCTTTCTTTGTGTCTTTTTCCCTTCTGCCTTTTACAATATGCTATCTAGCTAGCATCCTAGAATGCCAAGTGGAACACAGAGAGAAGAGAGAGAATGCAAAAGCAAGTGAGCCAGTACATTGACCTGAAGCCAAACCTGGTCAGGAATTAGGGTTCTAGGCAGATGGAAGTCACCTGAGTCTGAGCAAAAGTAAAATGTAATAGAAAGGGTAGACAAAGCATAAAGAGAATACTTGATCATAAGTAAATTTTAGTTGTAAGAGAGAACTTTTTTCAAATCTTTTATCTTGCTGGTTATTTCTGAAAGGTGTTTTCCTCTTTAAAATATACAAAACAGGAAGTATAGGGGCTGGGAATATGGCCTCATATACATAAAATCCTGGGTTCAATTCCTCAGCACCACATATATAGAAAAAGCCGGAAGTGACACTGTGGCTCAAGTGGTAGAGTGCTAGCCTCAAGCAAAAAGAAGCCAGGGACAGTGCTCAAGCCCTGAGTTCAAGCCCCAGGACTGGCACAAAACAAAACAAACAGGAAGTATAGCATAAGTGGTAGAGCACTGGCTTTGAAGGAAAAAGTCAAACAAAACCATGAAGCCCTGAATGCAAGCCCCAGTACTGGCATACATACATACAAACACACACACACACACACACACACACATATATACATATATCATGCATGCATACATAACATACACACACACGCATAGCACACAAATACAAGCATACATACATAAATGTATGGGACATAAACAACATTACCTCTTTCACATTAAAAGTTAGAAAGTTCTTGCTCCAGAAGAGGTTTGGTCACAAGGTTAGCCATTGAACCTTAGAGCTGTGTGCTTGCATCCTAAGCAAGTCAGGCTTCCGTTCGTCTCCCTAAGGGGCAGGAAGAAGCAAGGCCAAGACCCCAGCCTGGAAATGTCAGGAATTCAACTGAACAGAGCCTACCTCACAAGAGATAGGTATGGTCACTTAGCAAAGCTCCTTCAAAATGCTTCAAAAAGAAAAATCTGTTTACTGATTTTTACCAGATTGAAAGTAGGAAGATGTTAAGCAAGCCAAACAAACACAGTAAAAACTAAAATCCTACAGATCTGAATAACTTGTAAAAGCTAGAGCTTGACAGAAAATCTAGGAGAAATACCAGCATGGGGCATAAAAAGACAGCATCCCTCCATGAAGTAATGAACAGCTATGAGGGCTGATGGCTCTTTGACTTTGCATCATCTTCACAAATAATATTTTTACTTTGTTTACAATTTTAGTCCACATCTTCAGGATACCCCTTGTGAAAACCCACAAAAACTCTGGAAAGCACATTGTTTCCTCCTCCCAGATAAGAATATTTTTTCTACACTTCCAAGGGGTCCAGAAGTAAGAGGCCATAATATATGAAGACACAGAGAAGGAAGCAGTTTCAATTCTCTTAAAGCATACTTAGAATTGAATTTAGTATGATCTAAGTTGTGAAAAATAATTTAAGAGGGCAAAAATATGTGTGTGCATGTGTGAAATATTTTACTGTCATCTTTTTATTCATACAATTCATTGTTATTATAGAGGTAATGTCCAGAGGGGTTATAGTTACATAAGTCAGGTAATGAGTAGGTTTCTTTTTGGACCATGTCACCTCTTACTTCACTCCAAGTTTAAAATAACTTTTAATGGACAGCTTACTGCTTTGTGGATGAATAAATCTGCCTCAAAAGAGGCTGCAGAGTGTAATGGAGGATGCATAGAATTTGGAGATTAGTTTTTCACTTCAGAAATGATACATATATATGCATACACACATATATGTGCATATTTCTATCTCAAAGGAATGTTTACAGAATTAAATATAGCATTATACTTAATGATGGTGAATACACTGGGAGAGGTCAAATGGCAGTCATTATTTCTAGAAAGCATGCCCTTTCTTTACAGTTCCCTGACATGTCAGGGGCATCTAAGGCATTCAATTTTTCTCTGAAGCACTTCTCTGGCTTCCAGATCTCCATTCAATCATAGCCAACTTTCACTGCTACCCTCTCCCCAAGGAGCTCAAGAATTTATTCTGTTCTTTCCTAGTTTTCCCCTGGCTCTATACTTGCAGAGCACAGAAGTTTCTTCCTGCTGCTTCTCTTCAGCTCTGAGATTTGCAGTATCCACTGGAGTTTAGCTGCAGCTCAACTAAAACAGACCTCTAACATAGTGTCTACTGACCAATAGTCTCAACTACTAGCAAGATAATTATATTCTATCTAGCCAATCCTATAGGCTCTTTCCTACTGTGCGTTTACTCAGAAAACTCTGCAACTTCCAAGCAAATTATTTTCTCAGAATGTATGGGGGAAATATGCACAAAGAAATAGAGGCTAACTTTCAATATAATCCTCAGCATTGTCATTATATCCAAATCCTGCAGAGCAATAGACATCGATAGAAAGTGAAAAATCCAAAAAGCTCAGCTATCCTAAGGGAGACTGAATTTAGAGATCACTATCTTTATTTTTTGTAGTAGTGGGGTTAGAACTCAGGCTTGCTTGATTGCTTGGCTTGTACTCTACCACTTGAGTCATACCTTCAGTCCTGCTTTTTCCTGGCTATTTAGGAGATGAATTCTAGGGGTCTTTTTTTATACAGGCTGGTTTGAAACCATGGTCTTCAAGATCTCAGCTTTCTGAGTAGTCAAAATTACAGGTATGAGCTACGAGTACCCAACTAGCTTCACCTTATTTAACTGAAAGGAAACAGACCTTATATTGTGCAAAAGGCTGAGTTACCTGAGCTATGTATATTGTCACTCTGTGCTGTGTGAATCATATGCTCATTGACTTGAACAGAGCAAATGAAGTTGGACAGCTATTTAAGTTTGTGTGACATTCATCATGCCTATTCCTTTAGCAGATAAAGAACTATAGACTAGGAGAGGAAGGAAGCTCCTCTGTGTACTTGTTTCACAGAAAACAAAACATATCATGATTTCTTTTCATCATGAGAGCCTCAACAGAGAAGAGTAGCACTATCTCACTGGTTCAAAAGAGTAACCAGGTACCACAAGACTTTTTCAGGATCAGCCAGAGAATGGAACACTTAACCCTCAATCCATGCTGGACTATATTCCATTCCTTTTCCAACTTTTTTATTATCTATTATCTTTTATTTGACTTTTTTATTTTCTTTAAGTAATTGTACAAAGGAGTTGTCATTTAACGAAGCAGTTTATGCATACAATATATCTTGATCAATGTTGACCCTCTTTCAACATTCTCACCCATCTCCCCCCACCACCAGCTTCCAGAGCTGGTAAGTATGTATAAATATATTCCTCTGGGTTGAGGTAGAGTGATGGGGGTAGGGTTGAGGGAGAGTAGTAAATCAGCAGTACACCTCCCCTCACTCCACATAATTTTGTAGGGCATATATTGGATTCTTGTTTGCATTATCCCCTTCTTCATTCATCTATCCCTTTTCCCTTGACCCTACCCCATCCCTTTGGAGTACCCACTTTCTGGTTTTTTATTTTGCTGAATTTTTATTTGGACTGTTAAGGAATTACAGTAGTTGAGATCTCTCTTGAATCTACTGTATTTCAGTTTGTAAGCTAAATCTAGCTTCCACATATAAGGAAGAAAATCACACATACCTTTTTTGGTTTTTCATCTTATAAACTTACTTTTTATAGTTTTAATATCATGATCCAATATTGAATGAAAGAGATGTGATTAGCAACACAAGTTTAAAAGGCAAACAATCAAATTCTGATTACAGCTTCTACCAATTTATCAGCTGTGTGTCCTCAACAGACTTATGGAATCATTTTCTGGCTTAGTTTGCTTATCCATAAACATGAATAATAATAATTTAGAGTTTCCACTGAGAAGGAAAATTCAAAACATAATATAGGTAAAAGTCCTGAGCACAATTCTTTACTTGAACTATAATGCGTTCATCCTGCCTTTTTCTATAAAAATACTTAATGTGTAGGGAGCAGGTGGCTCTCTGCTATAATCCTAGGTACTTAAGAGGCTAAGATTCAGAGGATTATGGTTCAAAGCCAGCTCAGGCAGAAAAGTCCAAGAGACGGCCACCTCTAATTAACTTACAAAAATCTGTAAAGGAGACATGTATCAAGTGATAGAGCATCAGCCATGAGCAAAAAAGCTCAACCAATTGCAAAATTCCAAGTTCAAGCCCCACTACCAGTGCAGAAAAACAAACAAAAATTATTTAGTGTAAGCCTCTCATTTAAAAGAAAAATGTAAAAACCACACAGGTACAGTGTAAGTAAATGTGATAATTAGTATCCTCATATGGCTCTTAACAAGACTGTACAGTCAAGGATCACAACTTCAGTAGCCTTTCTATCAAAATGCACACAAAGGATCAGCAGCCCCAGAGCTACTGGGAAATTGACAAGAAATGAAGAATCCCCAGCCTCCCCTCCCACCCAGGAGCCACATCTGGATCTTAACAAGAGCCTTGTGGGACTTGAATGCATAATACCTCAAAAACTACCCATCTGTGGCATGCCACTAAAGGTATAGTGTGCAGACAATACCAAAGCAAAAGATACACATTCATTTGGTCTCTTGAGATCTTTTGTTTCAAGCCTGGAAATGTCTCCACAGCAAAAATATCTTTATAGTGCTTGGTTTTTATTAATTTTTCACTGATTTAGTACTCTCTCTCAACCCTCCCACTCTACCCCAACCCAGAGGAATACATTTATACATACTTACCAGAGCCACATCCATATAGTCTGGTAAGCTGGTACAAGTGAAATTTAAATAAAGTCAACACATGTTCTAAATACCTTCTTTTCCAATCTACCTCCCTTTTCTCTCACCTTATCCCAGTTCAACCCCAAAGGGCAGCAGCTGCTGAAAGAAAATGCAGAGGTTTCTAAAATTAAATCAAGGGAAAAATTATAGATATTACTGAGGTTGGGAGGGAAGGTGACATTTTTAAAGGTTAAATTAAGTAAATTAATTGGAAACAGAACAAGTAAAAATCAATTCCTCCTTGCTGAGAGTAAACAGGCGCTATTTTTCAGTTGTTTGATTTGTTGGATGTCTTCTTATAGCTCTCTCTAAGGTAGAAGATCCCTCTGTGACTGGGAGACAGAGTTCATTATTGCTCTTTAATTCCATCAGTCTCATGGTGGTGTGGCGCCATGGCCTAATGGAGCTGTAATGGCTGGAAGATTGGAACCATGTAAACAGGCGCTGACCCAGACCAACTGCACACTGCAGCCAAAAGGACTTCAATAGTGAGGACTTAAAACTAATCAACAATATTTCTAGAGCAAAGGAAGGTCATTTCTCAGCAAGGATGAGAATGGTGTTACAGAAAAGAAAAGGGGGGGGTGGTTAGAGATTGACAGGGTAGTAGCATCATGCCTGCTTTTCACCCGCTGGCTCTAACTGCAAACCTTGGTTGATAGCTGGCTCCTCCTTGTTCCTCTTGTGTAATTTAGAATGAGTGAGCGCCAACCCTTTGAAGGAGGTTCCTGTGTTGTGGACATCAGATCCCAATACTTAACCAGCCCATGAGGTTTATGTGAAGATAGACTTAATTAGGATGAATGCAAAACACTTTATTCTGTGTTATCATTGAACAGAAATAGTAACTATTAGTTCCCTTTATCCCATGGCATCTTGTCTAGGTGTAAGCATTTGATCATCACTAACTATTTGGGGAGAAATGGTTTTGATATGTAGCGTAGGCTAGCCTTAAACTCACAGTGTTGCTGGTCTTGAACTTATCACTGTTCTGCCTTTAACCTCTTGTGTGCTGACATTCCAAATGTAGCCTACCACATCCATCAAGGATTTACAATTTTTATGACACGAAACAAAAAATACAAAGACTTACTTGGAGATGTATTAATAATAGCAAAGCTTCTTATAAAGAATATAAAAGAATGCATATACATAAATTTAGAATAGTAGTTAATTCTAGATAAGGGGATGTAGGAAGGGAGCAAAAAGATACATTCAGTAATACCTTAAATGCCTCAATGTTGGAGATTTCCAAAATAGTTACCAAACCATAGGATATAATCCCAAATCATTTGGAACAGAGACAGACAGAAATGACCTGAGCAATGCTAGGGTATACACCCACTTGCAATGGCTTCAGTGAAGGTGCTCACAATTCTTCCCTCTATTATTATGCTTTTGATTAAAATGTTTAGAATTGTAACTTTTTTGACATCTTAAGTGTTATTATAAAATTATAGAGTAATGAATTAGTAAATCAAAGGCTATCTCCAAAAAAAATCATTTAAGTGCAATCTTAATGAGAATAAATACCATAAGAAATTATTTTCATGAAAAAGCAGTTCATCCACAGCTAGATTATTTTTGTCACTGTTGATTTGCAAAACTAGCATAGATATCAAATACAATTTTCCCTCCCCAAAATCAATAAAACTGAAATAATCTCCTGTGTAGTTCTGTATAATAAATTGAAGTATCAGATGATGATATCTTTGGCTCTCCATGACACTGACTAATGTTCCAAACAAACAAATTAACTACAAAAGCAATATTTGCAAAACCATTTGGTGTAAACCAACTGAACAACTCATGGGGGGGAGAGGGAAAGGGGGAGGGGGGAGGGGGGAATTGAAGGAAGAGGTAACAAACAGTACAAGAAATGTACCCAAGGCCTAACGTATGGAACTGTAACATCTCTATACATCACTTTGACAATAAATAAGAAAAAATATATGAATTTTAATAATTATTTCTAGAAATGGTGATAAGCAAGTATGCCACGTGAGTATCTTGTGGGATCTGTCACAGAGTAAAATATAAAGGACTTGCTGGTAGCAGCGAATGTCTGATCGCCACGGTCTCTACAACCAACACGGAAAGGTCTGCAGCCGAGTCTTCCATTTCATCATTGAACCATGGCTTGTTCATAGTATGTCCTCAAGTGATACTTTTTTCTTTTAATGTATTATTGTTTTTCAAATTTTTATTATCAAACTGATGTACAGAGAGGTTACAGTTTCATACGTTAGGCATTGGATACATTTCTTGTACTGTTTGTTACCTTGTGATACTTTTGAATTAGTCAAGTAGAAGAATGCCTGGGAGAACCTACATATAAAAACTCTTCACAAATAAAAACACTAGGTACAATCTAGGCAGCCACAAGTCTGCAAACACTTCCATGACAATAAGTCTGTCTTAACTTCCTTTGGCTCTTCATACTTGTAGAGAATTCAGACTACAGGATAATATTTCATTCCATTAAAGAAAATCTGAAGGCAAAGCCTAGTGAAGGAGACAGAAAAATGGATGGAGTATGGACCACTTGCAGACTCATTGCCCCTATTGTACATGGGGTTAGGAAAGAGCAAACTTCTCTAGATTCACCTCTGATTTCTAGGTTTACCAGAGCATTGTAATTTCATAACTATAGAAACATAAATCAGTTATTTCTCTAGAACTCCCAAACAGATTCCTGAGGCCAGTAGTGTCTAGTTTGACTTTGTGATGTTCACACCCATATAAGCACACTCCCCTTCCATACCCTCACACTCACATCTGAGGCAAATCCATAAAAGAAACTCAAAGGCACAGTATTTAATAGATTAAAGAAAAAAAATATATATATATATATCCAAATACAGTAATACCAATCAAAGAAGATTAAAAGCTACCCTGCTGACTACTCGCCATCAATGAAGAGGACTGCAATCTCACAGACAGCCAGATATTCCTATAGAAGGATCCCCAGTGTTCCTGTATTGCTCTGGCTTTTGTATCACTGTGAATAAGCACAAGAGAGAAAACTTTAGGGAGGATTTGTTTTAGTTCAACTTTTCAGAAGTTTCTCTCCCTTTGGTGAGGGTGAAGGAGATCAGAGCTGTGGAAAACCTGGCAGCCAGAGTAGAGTAATTGCAGGAAGGGATCAGAACAAGATATAGTTCCCAGAGACACACCTCCAGTGAACTACTCGCACCAATCAGACTCCACTTTCCACAGTTTCTCAACCTCCTAGAAGTTTACTTAAATTTTGAGTACAACAATGGATTAAACCACTCATTAGAGCAGAGCCCTTTGATCTGTCTCTGGAAACACCTTCATGGACACATCCAAATGCATGCTTTACTAGCTTCCAGAACTTTTCAATCTAATCAAGTTGACATTCACATTGAACCATCAAATTCCAATGGCAAAAATAAGGCAGAAGGCAGGATGCAACATGGATATAAGGAAATGAGAGGAAAAAAATATTGATATTGTGCAGAGGTATTTCTGAGTTAAAAGAATTATTGACCAAAATATCCTGACCATAATTTATTTTTAAAATTGTGAAACTAATAAATATCCATGAAATGTCTATATTATAAATTTCAAAATTTGCTCCAAGTTTATTATTTTATCTTTGCAGATATTTAGTGTATGATTTTTTTTCACTAACTTTATAGATAGGAAACTTGACATACTGGAAATTTAGCTACAATCTATCAGAAAACCAAAGCATCAGAGAAGAGCCCAAATTCTCAGTCTGATATTTCTCCCATTCTAGACCATTCTGACGCTTTCTTAGGAGACCCAAAATGTAAAAAAAAAAAATACTATATCAATTAATTTTTAAAATAACATGTTCAGTTATTGTAATTTGCAATGTAATATTGTAATTATGTAATGTAATTTAGTTTGTAATTGCAATATTAGCCAGTAATTTCATGGGATTTGTTTTGTAGTAAGTCAAATGGTGGCTATGATTTCACCTGTGGAAAAAGGAATTTTTTATTGGCCAGTCCTGGGGCTTGAACTCAGGGCTTGGCCACTGTCACTGAGCTTCTTTTGCTCAAAGCTAGCCCTTGACGAGCTGCGCCACAGCGCAACTTCCAGATTTTACTGTTTATGTGGTACTGAGGAATCAAACCCAGGGCTTCATGCATGCTAGGCAAGCACTACCACTAAGCCACATTCCCACTTCCCTGTGGAAAAAATTTTAAAAGTCAAGTAATTCAGTCAACTGAAGTGAATTTAGATTTCAAAAAATAAAATAGTAATTATTCAAGTGGTAAATATTTGAACTGATTTTTAACCAATGTCCAAAGTGATCCATAAATCTAACTTGGGATTTGCTGTGCCTTGTAAGGAAAAAGTTTTCTCTCATATGTATACAGAATTAAAGATATCTGTCAGCAACTTCAAAGAAAAGAAAGATACTTTGCACTTTCTCTTTCCCTCTTTCATTCTTTATTTTCTTAATTAAACTAAAGGGAAAAAAATCTAGGAGGGAAGATGAAACAAGGAAGGTCATTCTAGACACATAGCAGATGGGTAGGCTCAAAAGGGAATGCAACTTAGCATAGTATTTGACATTATTAGCATAAATAAAAAATTGAACTCCCACAAAATGCTTAAAAAGGTAGTCCAGGATGTCTCTTATCTTTCATTAGAATGATAAAAATTAACATTATAATTTTAAGTACTGGCACTGATAATTGACATTTTAACTTTGTATTTCTTGAATACGCTCAGATTTTCTGCACTGTCATTAGAGCCACTGATTCTGTATTTTAGGTGGAAGTCGGAGCCCCTGGGACCACTGGCCCAGAGGAATGTGCTCAGCGCTCCTGTCCATAAATTCCACCATGTACTTTTAACCATGATCTGAATCTCCCTTCTTTTCAATTTGGGGTGAGAGAGCTTATTCATCATTTTCTAAAACATTCATGAATAAGCCAGCTCATTTCAGGCAGGTGGAAAAAATGGCAGCTGCAGCAGAAATGCAATGCGCCTTTGACAAGGATCTGCCGTGCAGGCAGACCCAGGCGCCAGGCAAGAAAAACTGCGCCTTTGGTGACTTTGTCAATCAGTAGGGTTAAAAGGTCAATGTGTATCAATAGAAAGAAATCTAAAACTCATTTTTCTTTGCTCTGATGACAACCTTCAGACTGCTTGATTAAGAGTTTCACTAACGACACAGCCAACTTTTCGCCCTGAATAATTGCAATAGATTAAGTGCATAAACACCCACAACCAGCAATTGCTTGCAAATTTTGTCAGAACCTTTTTCCAAGGTTGGTAACTACTTTTTGTTTTAAAAAAAAAAATTGCCCAAAGAACCTTAGGAAACAGAGTCAAAACTGTCTTTTTAGTTTATGCAAGAAAGCTTAGCAGGCTCAAGCAAAATGAAAATTAGTCTAGAATTAAGAGCTCTGACTTTTCATCTACAAGTGAGGTAGAACAAGGCAATTCAATGGAAGTGTCATATGTAGAATTAGATGACACATATCTAAGGAAATTTCCAGTTCTCAAATACTGAAGCCAAAAGTGTTTGGTTTTTTTTTTCTTTTAAAAGTTAGCATTGGTGCTGGGAATGTAGCTTCGTGGTAGAGTGCTTGCCTAGCATGCACAAAGCCCTGGTTCGATTCCTCTGTACCACATACACAGAAAAAGCCGGAAGTGGTGCTGTGTGCTAGCCTTGCGCACATAGAGGCTCAGGGACAGAGCCCAGGCCCGGAGTTCAAGACCCAGGACTCACAAAAAAGTTAGCATTGTTAAACATATGTATTCGTTGACTGTACAATGAATTAATACCAAAGAACACAAATGTTCAGAATTAAGAACCATGTTTATACCATATTTGGACCAAAACACACACACGCACAAATTGTCCTCTTCCCTTTATACCATATTTGGACCAAAACACACACATGCACAAATTGTCCTCTTCCCTTTCCTCTCTGCTCCCTTCTCGTCCTGCCTTGCATCTCTTACCAAATTGATTTCTTTTCCTCTACACTTTCCAAATCTTGCCCATTTAAACATCCAAGTAAATGTGTAGTCTCATAGAAGTTCCCTAAAAAAAAAAAATAGCAAACATCCTTCACTTGAATTATATTGCCCTTGGATAAGTAACATGGTTTAATTTGATTTTTAATTATTTGATATTTTTATATTGGCTTTCACAAAAAAGACTGCAAAATCTCCTATAATAGGAATTGCAAAGATTTTTTTTTCTAGATTGCATGTCATGCTTGGCAAAGCACCAGTGTGTTAGGTTTCCATAAATGCTTTATTAACTAATGAGTAGTTCAGTTTATGGATGTCAGAAATAATTACCATACACTTGCCATATAAAATCTTTACATAACTAACAATTCCAACAGAACTGACCTTTTTTCCAACCTTAAGCATCTATGAAATTATCTTGCAGACTTATGTTCTTTGCCTGCATAATTTTAAAAGCTTAAGAAACAAGAGGAACTCTAGTATCCTATTAACTTTCAGACTAATGTGGAGAAAGGTTTTTCTTGGCCATTCCATTCAAAACTATTCTTAATATAACCTATGAGTATCCTGGCAACCATTTCTCCCCCAAAGTTCCACAGTGCTGATCTTAATTTGTATTTATATTCACAAACAAATTCAAAATCAAACAAATCTAAGAGAGAGTCAGATACATATATCTTAGCATGCAATTTTGCTCAATGACCAACATCATCAAATATTTCCAGTGACTAACATCATCAAAGTGTTATTTCTTTTACCTAATCTTTCCTTATAGAAACCCTATTAACATTTTGCTATTCACTTCATAAATGAGGAGTGATTTAAAGGTCTGTAAGTGGAATTATCTATACAAATAAAACAAAATCTTGACCCCATTGGGAGCACAGATTCATTTCAAATCAAACATCTTCTCTATAGAGGAGCATATTCCAATCATTTTATATTCTGGAGTATTATTCTCAAAAATATGAAAATAATAATATTATGTTTGTGATTTATCTTCAAAGTACTGCCAACTATATAACACTTTCTCTGTGTTTCTTGTTTATATAACATGTTCTTCCTAAATGATACAAAACAAGTCAACTCAAAACTACTTTATCATACTATTGACTTATGTATCACTACACAGACCAAAAAGTCTACTTACCCATGGCCTAACGTATGAAATTGTAACCTCTCTGTACATCACTTTGACAATAAATAAGGGAAACAAAGAATTTAAGCTATCTTTTATTGATGTTATCATTCTCTTTCTTCCATTTTAACAATTACATATGAAATAGAAGCATGTATTCTGAATGGAAATAGACACAGTAGATTCACTATTTAGTACTACAACTGGGCATCTCTATGTAAAGCTCTATCTCACTATTATAATGTCATTCACTTTCCACATCTCAGGTTAGCTATAACCTTCTTTTCAAAGAATTGGGGTTAATTCAAGTCATATTCGGAGTTTACATTCACAAATGGACCTTCAAGTTCTACCCACACATCCTGTACTGTAACTACCACAGGCTACCATGCTTTTCCTTCAAGTCATCTACAACCATTTCTTTCCTTCCAATTTACTGATTTAAAAAACAAAAAGGTTCATTGTTCTGTGTTAACTTGAAAATTCACTAATATGTCCTGATAACTGCAAGGCTGGACATAAGCATAATCAGGTAAAAGCAAATCATTTGCTAAAGCTACGTATGAAATACCAGGCACATTTCTCCATGTAATATTTGACCATTTTAATGACTTTATCATTAAATGTAAACTAATTATTCAAGCTACTTCTTCATGTGTTTTGAAAATGTTTTTTCATGTGCTTTTTAAAAAATGTTGTCTATGGAGATATTTCTGCTAGTTTTTTTTTTTACTTTACATTTCACAAACCCTCACTGATAATATCTATAAAAAGCAAATCCCATCACCAAACAGATGCATAGTGCTTTTTAGAGGACACAAAAGTCACGATAAAAATGCAACCATCTATCTACCTAATATTCATAGTGCAGGCTAAATCAGAAACCAAACTCAGCCTTTACTTAGAAGAGACTAGAATAACTACAACAAATGAATCTATATTCATTTGTGTGACTACCATAAGGGAGTTCTTGTGTTGCTTCAGAATTGTTCAAGTTTTCACATAGTGTACCTATGTTAAAATTGGAACAACAGCCAACTGCATAACTCGGTGCAAAATGTGCATTTCGAAGGAAAGAAATGCACATAAAATAGGAAAAAATAAGCAGAGTCGTAACTTCTTTCCCACATGCCTTCTAAAGAACCTTGAACTAGACCATCTGTTATGAGCTTCACAATGGAGCTCAGCAGGCAGCCACTGAAGCTCTTCTCCATAGGTATGAAATGAGAGATACATAGAGCTATTGAACACTGCATTTTCTCAGTGGAATACACACACACACACGTAGTTCAAGGGGTTCGGCCACTGAAACACACGGGGAAAATTCGGTGTTCAGCAGCTTCAGCTTCCCACCCCATAGACACAATGTCTTCTCACGGCTGCCCTCAGCTGGGTGTGCTCAATAAAACCAGGGAAAGCACTTTTAAAACCCAGAAAAACAATAATTATTGGAGCTGAGTTGCTTCATTCTCAGATATACCAAAAAAGAATACAAATACAAACATAGCCTATAGTCTGCTTCCATCCATGATGTGTCTTCCTCTCCCTGAATCTTCAAAACTTTGGAGAACACACACAAAACAACCTCCTGAAACAATGTGAGTTGCAAAAATGTTTGTCTTCCCACTGCTGTTTTATAACATTGGATGTTTCTGTTGGAATATTTTATGTTGAAAATGTTCCCTTTATTACAGGTTCCAGACCAATATTTACTTTACCTGTTTGTTTTAGCAAAAGCATGGTCTGGTTCACAATAGCACGCTCAGCATTTTTGTCCTAATTATTTATAACCAAAAAATGCAAACCCCATAGACTAGAGTTTGATATTCTGCATAGATGCAACTGTGCCTCATGAAAAGCATTAAACTTCTAGCCTGGCCTTTGATTTGTCCTCATCTCAGACTTTAAACAACAGGAAGCTCTAAAAAGCAGAAATAGGAGCACAAGACAAGACAACTTGGAAGTCATTTTGCTCCATCTTCACCAGGGGAGTTAATTGTAAAGAAACATTTTTTTAAAGGGAGCCATCAGTAGGCTTGCAAGTATGCCAAAAAAAAAAAAACCCAGTCTATTATTTGGCAAGCATTGTTTGGAAATAACTGTACAGCATAGCACCTATAATCACTAGCCTAATCAGCTGACACTCCGTGAATATACAGCTGCAGCTAGGTGACAAATGTTTTCAAAAGTGTTTCTTGTGGAAATCCAGCTATTCCAATACTTAAAGAAAACACTGTTTCAAGAAAGAATATGAGCCCAAGTCTATTGTCACCTCCAATTCCATCAATGGAATGAATGCATCTGACTTCTTATATGCAGTTGCTATGCTAGCTATACTTTTTAGCTCAGATATTCCCATCATTCCTTAAGTTTAAAGTACACCTTAGTTCTTATACATAGGCAACAGCATATATTTCTAGAGTCCTTTTTCCTGGTATCATTTGAATAATTTCCCAAAGAAGGAGGTCTCTGGTTTTGCATTTGTGTGAATGCATATTCAAAATTCTTATTGCTTCATTTAGTAGTGGATGTTGTTTATGGAGCACAGTAATAGAAGAGTCACAGATCTAGACTCCACATAGGACACTTAGCCTTCAGCCCTGCTATCTGTGTGACAAATGCTAATTATTAATTGTAAGACAAAGAAAGCAAACATATGAGATCCAATTTCAGTAGCATAAGTGCATGTATTACCAGAGGTGTAAGCAGAATAAAAAAATCCCATAATAAATGATTTGGTGACATTTTGTAATACATTAGATAATATTTTCAAGTCTAAACACTGCCTTTAGCACTAAAACTTAACCATAAGTACCTGGGATGTCCATCACAGAAAGCACTTAGCTTAAGGCACTCGTAAGATAATATTTGTCCCAGGTAGTGGGGCAGAACTAAGACACTGTAATGGTGTAACACTTGCTTAGATCCAAGGTTTCAATGATCTTGTATTTTATATCTGTTCAGTTCACATATTGATCAAATATGTGATCAAATATTTAAGTCAATAGAAACCAATGTGATAAGGCAAAGTATAAGGTGGGCTCCTATTCTTTATTGTGCTTCAAGGACATTTTGTGGGAAGCAAAAGAAAAAGAGCTAGAGAAAAAAAATCACCTTTTTTTTCATTTTTTAACCTTATTTACTTTTATAATCAGACCTATATGAACTCTGCTATCTCTGAGTTGTTCTCTCCGATGCGTGTTTGTCTCCCTTTTCTCTCTGTCTCAGGAGTCAGAACTACAAGCTTCAGAAGTAAGTTCAGATGGTTATCTGCAATTTCTCTTTGTAGTGCTCTGTGAGGTCAAATCCATTACAGCGCGTGTTCAGACTGACTTTGCACATTTAACTCCACTGGGCTTTCAGTGACATACTCGGCTCTCCACCTGAGAACCTATTATCCATAGATACAAGAGATGTTAAAAATGATACACACAAGAAAAGAAGAAAGAAAGAAAACCTGGCTCATGACTACACAGTACCTTTGTGGATAATTAACCAACAGCTCTAATAAAGATCACACACTTTTTTTAAATATTGAAAGTATTCTTAACACTAAATGGCACCATTAAGTTTCCAAGTCACTGAGCTCCCGTCAGAGATGTATAAAGGGTTGCCGCCACAGACTTCCTTGGGAAAGCAGCAACATAATCTTGGTATTGCTTAATTTGATTCTCACTAAGGGAACTTGTGGCGGTACACAGAGTTCACAACCATTGGCAAACAATTCAGAATAGGAAACAATCAGCTGTTTTTCCCCTTAAGCCATACCACACAGCAAGCTTTGCAATGATGTCCCTCACCTGCCATTCACTTGTAGGATTTATCATCTTTAAAATGCAACCTGATGGGGTTTTTTGTACTGGAAATTGAGTAAAACAGGTAGCTGCGAGACAATGATACACAAAGTTTATTTGCCTTAAAAAAGACGAAAAGCATTCACATCATTGCTATAATAAGTGATACCATGTAGCAATACTAAATAATATTCTGTGCTCATTATTAAAAAATCCACTCAAGAAACATTTAGAATATTGATACCTTTAAATCTCTCATCTGCTTAAGTGTGTAGCCTTTACTTTACTCATTTTCAATTCAAATACTAAGAATTTCAATTCATCATTCAAAACTCTAATTATTCGAGACATTAAAAAGTCCATCTAACAAAACTAAGAATGCAAAGCACTTACCCAGCACAGCTTTGATGGTGTTTTGACCAAACACAACACTTTGAGTGTTAAGAAATCAGGCTCCTGCTTGACTAGGGAAAGTGTGGCCTTTTCCTAGCTTCAAACACCTGGTGTGGCCTCAAATGCATCTGGGCCATTGTGCCAGCCACTCTCCCCTTTCTGTTGTACTGTCTCACCCACAGAGGGATGCTAACAGTAATCAGACACCACCAGATCCTCTCAGGTGCACTGTGTGTCCAGATTTGAGGAGAAATGAGATAAGAAATCTAGATGATCTATGCATACCTTCTTCCTCTGCTAGTTTCAACGCAGAAAAAATTTTAATACCCATCTTCCAACTTCAGAGATGTACACTTCTACAATATACAACATAAGATGTCACCTGTTCTTGAAATACAGTAATTTCTTATTCATTTTGTTCTATTTTCATCTGCTCAACGTCAAAAAAAATTTTTTACAGTACTGAGGCTTGAACTCAGGGCCTCATGTTTGCTAGGCAGGTGCTCTACCACTTGACCTGTAACTCCAACCCTCAAGATCAGAATTTTAATATCTCTTGACTTTTTATACCATCTGACCATTTCTTGCTCCATACTCCATCCTAAAAAAGTTTGCCCAATCTTGCTTCTTCCTATTTCCTTCTTTAAACTTAAAATGAACCACATTTCTTCCTTTCAGACCATTCTAGTCTATGCCCTATCATCTTGTAGTTGAGTTGGAAAGTCTTTGAAGTTTATGTCACCATAAGATGTTTAGTTAGACAAGAACTCATGTTTTCATTTTTTTTCTCAAATTTTTATTATCAAACTGATGTACAGAGAGGTTACAGTATCATACGTTGGGCATTTGATACATTTCTTGTACTGTTTGTAATATTAAAATGTAAAAGTTTCCCTCTTCATCCAGTTTTTCTGGCTATATTTTTATCAGTGTACAATATGATTCAAAATAAAGAAAAATTTAAAGTTAAAAAAAAAGATGTTTAGTTAGTAACTGAATAATCTAAGAAATTACTTTATTTGCAAACTAACAAATGGTCATGGTTGCATATATACTGAAAGATGACACAAAACTCCTAAAGACACATGACTTTATTACTTAATGCTAGCACCAAAGTCTCACAATTTACTCTTCCCTCAAAGGCCCAATTGTTGCAGGACAATGGGAAAGGGACAAGTGACTTGTATTCCTGCAGAACATTATATTCCAAAAGAGAAACCATATGCTTTGGGTACCTGAATCTCATACCTTGGACATTATACCCCAGAAACACATTATCTCAGGATACCAAGTAATAAAGAACCCTGCCCTGTGCTTCAAAAGGAAATGTGATAACCTCTCAGGGTTGTTTGCTATTCAACTTTGAAAAATACAGTTTAGATCAAAGGCTTTCCAGTGCCCTGCACTCAAGATGGACAAAAATATAAGATACCTAGGGAGAAGGCTGGGAATATGGCCTAGTGGTAAAGTGCTCGCCTCGTATACATGAAGCCCTGGGTTCGATTCCTCAGCACCACATATATAGAAAAAAAGGACGAAGTAGCACTGTGGCTCAAGAGGTAGAGTGCTAGCCTTGAGCAAAAAGAAACCAGGGCCAGTGCTCAGGCCCTGAGTCCACGCCCCAGGACTGGCAACAAAAACAAAACAAAACAGCTGTCTCCTGAACTATCTCCGGAAACTTCAGCCTTGAGAACACCCTCAACCTCTTCTCTCAATTAAGTTGACTCATGTAAAATGTGATTAATACTGTCCACCTCACTGGATTATTTTAAAGATGGAATTAGATAATGTACACAAAATAATCTGGGCCATTGCTCAACCCAACGTGTAGAGCAAGCCACTTTCTGTTTTATTATTATTGCGTTACTCAGTCTGCCCCTTTCCTCCCACACTGGTCTGAACTTACTTCCTATCTATATCCAATAACTTTGATCAACAAGAATGCTGTATTCAGTTTCCATCAAATAGAAGAGGTGCACTTCCATTCCTACAATTTTGCCTATCCTTACCCTGTCTGAAATCCTCCTCACCTTTATTTTAATCCCTAAGCACCTTTCACACCCAAATGAAGCTCTGGCAGATCTTCAAAGTTCCCTCAACACGACAGAGTGCACAGAACTTTCCTTCTGGCAACTTGCTAATTTACATACACCTCTCAAAAAACGCCAGACTCTCTTCCTTTTATCATCTGCCCACCTATGGGTTTCATTGCTTCTACCTGATCTCTCACATGACTTCTTTTTAATATAGTAGTATAATACTACTGCCAGAAAGAAATCTCTTCCCCCTGACCCACAGAGATTTCTTTCTTTCTTTTTTTTCTTTCTTTCTTTTTTTATTTATTTTAAATTCCCAACTAAGTTTTAGGCCTTCAACCCTCTGAACAATCCCTTTAAGGTTTATTTTTTAATCCTACAAGTAACTGTCCTTGGAAAAAAAGAATCTGTACTTACAACTTTAACTCCCTGTACTAAACCAAAGTTAAGTAGAAACTGGAAGTTAATACACTCTTTCTGGGCAAGTGATCTAAGTTGAAATGAATTGAGCATTCAATACAGGTGTCTGCTTGTCACCAAAAATGGCCATCATCCCTGATGCTCTGGGTTACAAAACCTTAGAGAAGGGAACGGGATGTATTAAGCTGTTATTTGAAATGGCAGCAGTCACTCCGATAGGCAATGCCCTAAAGAATACAGTTCAGATCCCAGAGTTAGTTCACCAGGGAACCTTGTATCTCAGCGCTGCAGTGGTTTCTTGTCACATTGGCCATTTCTAAAAGAACTAAGTGAAATTCCAAGCCTGGAGTCAGGATGGGCAGCATGGCTGCCAGAGAGAGCTGAACGCAGCCAGAGCGTGACAGCACAGGGCTATGCTTAAGCTCTTGATGGACACTTCGGAAGGAAATTTAATCTTATCTAAGAGAATTTCCTAACTTTCAGAACTTCAAACTACAGACAATCAACAGATTAACTGTATACTATTCCTAAGTAAGGCAAAGGAATCATTTTTCTAAAGCAATGCTGCTCCATGCAATTCGCTGCAATGATCCAAGCTTTCTCTATCAGGCCTTTCTAATCAGCTGCTTCATCTAGTGTGTAAACAAGGAGTGCATACCAGGAGTGTGACAGTAAGTCCTTTCATCTTATTTTAATTTAATTAATGTAACTAGTGGTTCCTATATTGATCACATAAAGCTCTAGAATTTACCCTGAAGCCATTCTTACATCCTGAATATTACCTTATTTAGCCTGCACACTAACCCTGCAAGCTAGGTACTGTCATGTTTATTTTTATAGATGAGGAAATATAGACTGAGCTATTCCCAAGCATCAGCACACTAGAATATAACTAAGAGATGGCAGATCCAGAATTCAATCCTATTTTTCAGACCACAGAGTTCAAGTACATTATTCTCTTTTTTTCATTTATGCCACTTATATTCTCAGAGCCAAGGTCAAGTTCCTTAGCATGTCATAAAGGTGCTGTACAATCTACTTTTAATCTACACCTCAATCTCACCTCCACCACCATTCTTTTAAGTCCCTCAATTTCCAGAATATTTTTGCCATTCAAAGGCCATTACATGTTCTCAATGCCTTGCCTTTTACTGCAATGTATCTACCGCCTGAAAAACCCTCTTTCTACTGCCTATCTTTCTCCTTGCCTGGTGATCTCATGTGTTATATTTTGATTATCTGTTTATATGTCCATTTGGAAAGAAGAATATCTTATTTAATTGTGCTCCCGGGAAGTAGCACACTACAAAGTAGATATTCCCAAAGTATCTACAAATAAATGAAAGGGAACAAAAGACATAAATTAATTAAAATTCATCACATATTTATAAACCTTTATGATGCATGGCTCTGCTCTGAAAGAAGAGAATTGTCTAGACAACGAACATATCAAGAACGTAATATCTATTTCCAGTATGTTGAAAAGACTGCTTTATTTACCATTTCTGTGAGAATAAACTGTGCACATGACCCAAGTTATCAGTGAGAACAGCCAGTGTCCTTATTCAGATGAAAGGAAAACAAGACCACAAAAATGTAAAGGGCCACCTACACTGAGGTAGCTGACATGTTATACCCAAGCCCAAAGTAATTGGATGTGGTACTACAGTTTTCCTAAATTATGGGTCATAGGTACACAGTCCAACCATTGATCTCGCATGTTATAAGCCACTGGAGAGGAGTACTCACCCTATGGTGGGCACCCAGATAGGATACAAGGTTGTTTCTTTCCTCATGGATTTATGATCCCAGAATCAATGTTTCCCAGAATGGCTATTTCCTTGACAGAATCAGTCAATTCTGTTCCTCTCACAGAAAACCCAGGAACTTTTTCTTGATTCAGCTTGTGTAAGTATCTTGGGTGAGGAGATTTGTAGACACATGAGGAGATTTGTAGACACATTGCACTCCTGCAAAATAGGCAATCTTTTTCAAAGCCAGCTTCTGCAGCACCATACGCGCACCCACATAGATGAGACATGACACCTTTGAGCTTCTTCCATGATGCCCAGGCCTGCTTTGGTCCATAAGCTAGCATTGGGGTGAAGCATTTCAATACCCCTTTGGTCATAATTCAAATATTCATGGAGAATTTGAAATACTTCTGAAAGTCTCCTAATGATAGCCCCAGATCACATAAGAACTATTTAAAATGAAGATGGTGTCATCTTACAATGGTTTGACTTACAATTTTCTGACATTGTGATGACATCAAAGCAATTTGCATTTAGTAGAAACCACACTTTGAATTTTGAGTTTGGTCTTTTATCCAAGTCAGAAATACACAATGCAATACTCATTGTCTTCTTGCTACACAGAGCAATAAGTCATAGCTCTCCTACAGCTACGTCATCATGAGAGTAAATATCAACTTCCTACAGCCAACTGTGACACTAACTAATCAGGTTTAGTATGTATGAAATACATTTTCTAGCATATGATATTTTTAACTTGCAATTGGACGTAATCCCATCAGAAGTTGGAGAATATATGTGTAACTACACATACTGGAGTCCTACCCTAGAACTTCTAGGTCAGCAGCAGAATGATGGGACAAAGCATTTTACACAAGCCCTAGTGATTCTGCTGGGTATCTGTCATTGAGATGCATAGCTCTAGGTCATGATACCAGGAGCTCAACAACTACAGGTTCCCTATAGGGATGGGTGTACTCATGAAGTGACAAGTTGAATTGAATCAACTCTGTACAACTACTTGCAGATAATTCATTAATTAACTAATTAAATAAAGAGGTAGACTCAACATTGGTGTTGCAGCTGACTTTGTAAGAATGAAAGAGCGGGTAGGGAAAGCACAGTGACCTCAGCAGAAAAACATCAGCCTACAGCCAGAGTGTAGAGCTCCTTCACCTACCAACTCATTTACCCCAGAATTTACCTATACTTTGTTTGAGTTGTGTCCATTGAACAGCTTGGTTGATATAACTTGCTGATTGCTGTAATTCAATTCAACAAACAATAATGGAAGGTTTATAATGGGTACTCATTCTCTCAACCAGGTCCAGAGAAGAATAAGATGAGAAAATAACATTTAGAGTCAGACAGTCCAGCAGCGGGAAAAGACACAAACAGTTTAACGTGATGTGTTACTTGGCTGAAATAGATATAAGTACAAATGTGCTACGGGAATTCCGAGTACAAAAGAGGGAGTGTATTAAATTAATTCTGTCACTCAGAGTAAAAGTCAAAGGCCTTACAATGGGCTACCAAGCCCTTGATCAGATGCTCTATTACCTTTCTGACTTCATCTTCTATTACATTCTTGTCATTTATTCCAATCCAGGTGTCCTGGCTGCTACTGGAACACTGTCAGCATGCTTGCAACATAAGCCCTTTGCTCAAGCCATTGCTGTGCCTTGAACTCTCGTTTCCTAACAACCATGGAACAACTGCTACACTGACTTTCCAGCAATATTTTCCCAAATGCCATCATGTCAGCGTGGTCTATCCTGCTGATCCTACTTAAAATTGAGGTATATCTGCACTTAGCCTCCACCCACAGCACCCCAATCAATCCGATTTTCTCTGCTTCCTTGTTTTCATTCCAGGTAACATATCCTAGTCTATTAGTCAGCTCTCCTGTGCTTATAATTAATATCCTGAATGTCCACATTCGAATCGAAGCTCTTCAAATGCATGGAGTGATTTGTTCACTGATAAAGCCCAAGTGCCTGAAACTGTGTTCCTAAGGCGCTGGACACTCAATTAATTATGTTGACTTAATGAAGGAGGAAATTAGCAAAACCTCATTCAATAGTAGTGAACTTCCTTATTTTTTAATCAAATCTAATTTGCTATTTTGAAGCCAGTGTGCTTGTGAGTTGGGACCACTAATCATAGTTTGCTGGGTCAACAGTGGACAGATTTTTTTCTCTTGAATCCTGGGAGAACACTGCCAGTCATCTATCTATTCAGTCCATCAGTCAACAAATGTTGATTCTATAATACCTGCAGGGTACTGGGAGTATTCAAAATTCTGGCCTCAAAAGGCTTCAAATGTGATAAAAGAGAGGCGGCTGACACACAAATTAGCTCAATAAGGGGCAGGATATGCTGCCCAGTAGAGAGCAGCATGAATTTCAGTGTCCTTAGCCTAGCTTTAAGTGACATCCAGGACAGAACGTCCAGCCATTCCAGCTGTGGGCAGTGAAGACACAGGATGACACTAATCAGTTCATTTACCAAAGATGGAGTTTCTAATTTTGTCTTCTAATAACCTGCTCCCCTTCATGAGTTGCCTGCCAGGAGACTTGAGAGATGTCATTAAGCTTTCTATGCACACTTGAACTGACTTTTCTGATAACCTTTGCCTACCAAATCGGGCATGAAAACCACTGAACAATGGTTAAAACACTTTATATTTCCCCTTTTTTTCTCCCTGGCTTTAAAGCTGTAGTTATTTGTTATAAGCCATATGCAGTACAGTATGTTTCAGGAGGGGCTTGCAGTGCAAAGCTCCACAGCAACTTAGCATTTGGGCTTCTCTTTTGAAGCTTCTACACATCCCTACTGTAAACGTAAAATAGCTGGGATCAAAATGCCTCACTGATCCCACGTGAAGGTGAGTGAATGATTTGTTCCTACGAATAGAAGCCTTCAGACAAACAGTGTTAATGGGCCTTGCCGCAGAGCAGTTGGTGACAATAACAGAGTTAATTTTAAAGAAGGGGGAATTAAATAGTGGTTGCAGTAGTCCTAGCCACTCTTAATTATCGTGATGGCAAATTATGAACAATTTCCTGTCACTTTCCCTTCTAAAGCAATTATTGATGCTTGCCTTATGGCTGAACAGGGCTGAAAACTCTCTAAGCAGGAGGCTGTCTGATTCAATGCTTTGTGGGCTCATATTCAGAAAGCCATTTGGCCTGCAAAGTTGCTGGATTATCTGTAAACACAGTGAAAGGAGACAGTGATTGCATGAAGCAGAGGGAATGTACCTGAATGCCAATAAGGCAAGTGTCATGACAGGAACACAAAGCCAGCATTCCAGGTGACCTTTTAGATAGAAACCAATTTACTTTGGTACCATCTCAAACAGAAAATTATGGTGTAATTCCTCATGTCAATACATAATTTATTTTGTAATAAATAACTACCCACATATTTATGGAGACTCCCTCCTCCTGTTTATGATGCTTTCAGGCGCTCTCTCTCTCTCTCTCTCTCTCTCTCTCTCTCTCTCTCTCTCTCTCTCTCTCTCTCTCCTCTCTCTCTTTCCCTCTCCCCCCCCCTTGACACACACTGTTGAATCATTGCAAAGCTTTCTGTTTTTAAGGCTACTCTCTTCACTAAGCTCTGATGAGTGAGAAAAACATTATGGGATTAAAAGCCACTTTCTATCTGTGCAGAGACCTAAATTATTTATTTTCTTATTTTCAAATTACCTATCAGAGTGAAGGATTCATGAGACCAAGTTTAAAAAAACAAAACAAAATCAACCAAATGCAGCATTAAGCTCTGGCCACATTTCCTAATAAAGGAAAGCCACTGAATGTAAAAAGGCTTTAAAATCAGGCAGTGAATCAACAAAGGAGAATTCTGTTCCACTCTGGGGCTGCCACCCTGTTAAATGCATCTGCTTTGGTGTGGGAGGTTTGGGGGCAAGGGCTGCTCCCAAAGTCACCTCCAGTTCTGTACTTAGGATGCAAATAGGGCCAGTGTTGAGAAGCTTTGCCCTTTCCCCTCAGGGTCAGCACTCTGAAACTCCCCCAAACTGGCACTGACAAGAGATTCTTCCCAACTGACAGCTGGTCCCTGACCTCACTCGAAGCAGTTGGGGGGTCTTCCCTGAGCCTTGAGCCACAGGTGACCTCAGTGCTGACTGAGCCATCACAGTAAGCAGTTAGCATTCTCAGCCTATGGCCTCTGTCAAGGACAGACGGGCCTGGGCTTCCTGTGGAAATCTGGTGGAGGCCAAGAGGAGGGGGAGAGGCCTGCAGGGCACTGAGCTCTCTTTGGCTCACTGATAGTAGGAATCACATTCTTGAATAATTGAAGAGATTTGGGGTCTTCACGGCAAAGGTTCAGCATCTTTTAACAATTTTTAGGAAAATGAAAAATGAAGACTGCACACAAGGATTAAGAAGTAAAGAACAGTGAGTACCCTGCTTATAAATAGACTGTATTTGTATTTTTTGGCTATGGAAGATCTGTTTGGAGACCATTTGGGTATTAATAATTATAAACATTTGTTTATAATGTGATTCCTATCCCTGGCTAACTTCTGTAGTTTAGTAACACAAAGAAATGGCCAAGTTAATACGAGACACAGCAATCCTTCCTTTGGAAGCTATCCACTAACACACACACACACACACACACACACACACACACACATTTCCTTGGCTTCACAGATGAAGCAGTATCCTACGGTGTGGAGAAAATAAAGGCTCTGATTCAAATAGAACATATTGAGAAGCAGAAATCAATACCCAGAGAAGGTTTTACATAACACTTATATTATTTTTAATGAGTTGCTGTATAGAACTACCACTACAGAACAGAATCCAGGATTCTCCTTGGGCTAATTGGCTTCATTCCTCCAGCATGCCAACAGAGTAGTTTCTGTTCTGTTTGGAAAACATATGCTGGGACCTAGATCAATGAATCAATCAGAACATATTGGCCATCTTAATGGGTATCCAGCAGAAAGATTTCTGCTGCACATTTAAGAGAAACATTTCTGAGAAGAGATTCATCCCTGTGTCAGAACTCCCTGGCTGAACAGATCCAGAAAACAATTTCTGAAATAATATTCAGGACACTCCATTTACCTAAGCTCATCTGAATCTTTGTGATTTTTTTTGTCAAATAAGAACTAGTCATTTTCTTAAAATTAAACCTTACAAAGATGCTGTCAAAATACATGGACAAAATTCCATTGGTGCATGTTTTGTTTCTTGTAAGATTTTTTTTTTTTTTTTTTTTTTTTTTTTTTTGGCCAGTCCTGGGCCTTGGACTCAGGGCCTGAGCACTGTCCCTGGCTTCTTCCCGCTCAAGGCTAGCACTCTGCCACTTGAGCCACAGCGCCACTTCTGGCCGTTTTCTGTATATGTGGTGCTGGGGAATCGAACCTAGGGCCTCGTGTATCCGAGGCAGGCACTCTTGCCACTAGGCTATATCCCCAGCCCCATCTTGTAAGATTTTATATATTCAAAAAATAAGGGGCTGGGGATATGGCCTAGTGGCAAGAGCGCTTGCCTCGTATACATGAGGCCCTGGGTTCAATTCCCCAGCACCATATATACAGAAAATGGCCAGAAGTGGCGCTGTGGCTCAAGCGGCAGAGTGCTAGCCTTGAGCAAAAAGAAGCCTGGGACAGTGTTCAGGCCCTGAGTCCAAAGCCCCAGGACTGGCCAAAAAAAATAAAAAATAAGATATAGCATTTAACAATGCTGTGTCAATGTTTAAGGAAATAAGTACATTTAGCACTAGAAATTAATAAGATAAAAATCACATCTTTAGCAAATGTTTTATATTATTTTCATACAATAAGTCAGAGAGAAAGCAATAGAATTTCTTGTAGTCAATACTTTAAAGGTTATTTTTGGAAGAATTATGGCTTTTTTTTTTCTTGGTCATGGGGCTTGAACTCTGGGCCTGGGAACTGTCTATGAGCTCTTCAGCTCAAGACTAGTGCTCTACCATTTGAGCCACAGCACCATTTCAGTTTTCTGGTGGTTAATTGGAGATAAGAGTCTCAAGGACTTTCCTACCTGGGCTGGCTTTGATCTATGATCCTCAGATCTCATCCTCCTGAGTAGCTAGGATTACAGGTGTGAGCCACCAGCACCCGGATTATTTATTATTTTTGAAAATAGAATTGGAAAAAATTGTTTATGCTAACACATGTGGAATTTAGACAATTATGAATTTATAAATGACCTCAAAGGTGATCTGAGACAACAGTTGAACATATACAAATGAGGCCCAAAAAAATCTAAGACTAGCATGAAAGTATGATATCAAAACAGTTTAAAATAATTGATGTTATTTCATAGTTTGAGAAGGTTGAGAATGCTTTAAGTGGGAATTCCAGGTTCAGGGTTTCCCATGACGTTGCCATCATGCTTAATCTGTCAGCCACGACTGTGATGTCATTTGAAGGCTCCAAGGAAAAGGTAAGAATGGAGGAGAAAAGAAAAATAAACAACTTCCAATTTTACTTCTGTGATTGTTGATAGGGCTTAATTCTTTACCACATAGACACATGGTACTCACAAAATGGCAGTCTCTTTCCCTGGTTAAAACAGTCTAAGAGAAAGAATAAAGGTTCCCTAAATAGTAGCAATGGTCTTTTTATAACCTAGTCTCATAAGTGATGTCCTCTACTTAATTCTCAATACTCTTCAGCTGAAGCAAGTCCACAGGTAGGACCACATTCCTGGGGGAGGAGGGGAGATGACACAAATGCATCATAAATGGAAGGCACTGAATGCCACTAGGGGCCATCTTAGAAGCTGTCCTGATCCAAAGCCATGATCAGAACTCATTGGAAGCCATTGTTCTTCATTAAAATGGATAATTTCTTGGCATTAAAGACTAGTAAACCTCACAAAGGGTATTTCAGAGGATTGTAAGATCTTTATATCAGAATGTTTTTTACCTATTTGAAACTATTTCATTGAAAACTTTAAGTAGCCAGCCACCTGACTCATTTAGAGGAAACAACTCAGACTATTTTCTAAACTTAGCAACCTGAGGACAAAGAAAAACTAAAAAACAATACTATGTTTCTAATATGTCTCCAACTCTTTTAAAGCTTTCAAAACAGTCACTCCCATATCTGGCCATTTTCAAGGCTGACTCCTCATATATAAGTAAACTAAGTAAATGCATCTAATATTTGACACAAAAGTAAAAAGGAGTTAGGAAGCACTTTGGACCATAATACTTTTCTCCATGGCTAGAATTTCTGCACTATATAAAGCTTTTTGTTATTAAAAGCTTCTGCTAAAATGCAAATGAGTTATCTGGAATAACAAATTAAACTATCATCCCAAATTAATATTTAGCTGAATTTGTTTCTCTTGTTAACTAACATAGCAGCTGGTAAGGATCCAGAGAACCGGGAAAAGAAATAAGATTTAATGAGAATGGATTTTTTTTTTCCAAAAGGGTGTTAGGTTTGGGAACTAGACAGCAATAGAGCTGGGTAGTGGGAAGTGAGAGGTATACATTAGACTTAGTGATAAGGACATATAGAATGATAAATATTAATCTAGAGGAACTTTTGCACTTCCTCAGCTTCTCTGGGTGTTTATTTTAAACTCACACTCATAGTCATAACTTCTTGTTACTAAAATTATTTCTTCCTCTTTTCCTCAGTTACCCATTCTCACAACACCCCTTTAATGCTATATTTACCATTCTAGACACAGAGTAACTACCAAGTCATTCTAGACACAGAGTTGACTACCAACTCACTCTAGACACAGAGTAACTACCAACTCACTCTAGACACAGAGTAACTACCAACTCATTTGCCTTGCTGTGCTCAGGTCACTCAATCCTTCGGGTGGAGACATCATCCTTTATTTTTTCTTGTTTTTAATTTCTATTTTATTATTATCTCTAAGTAGTTGTACAGAGGGATTGCCATTTAAGAAAACAGTTTGTGAATACAATGCCTCTTAACCAATGTCACCTCTTTCAACATTTTCACCCACCCCTCGCCTACCCACCATTCTCTCATTCTTCTTAATCTTGTAGGACATACATTAAATTGTTGACTGCATTTTCCCCTCTTTTCCTCTTTATTTTACACCCAAAGATTGATTGAATATAAAATTAGTCCTAGGGGCTGGGAATGTGGCTTAGTGGTAGAGTGCTCACCTAGCATGCATGAAGCCCTGAGTTCAATTCCTCAGCTGAAAGTGGCGCTGCGGCTCAAGTGGTAGAGTGCTAGCCTTGAGCAAAAAGAAGCCTGGAACAGTGCTCAGGCCCCGAGTCCAAGCCCCAGGACTGGCAAATAAATAAATAAATAAATAAATAAATAAATAAATAAATAAATAAATAAATAAATAAATAAAATTAGTTTTTCCCCTTCCTTAAATTTCCCTCAAATCTCTCCTCTCTGTCAGCACACTCGCTGATTTTATAATCTGAATTTACCTGTCCTGTCCGTGTTCATACCTGGGTTTCTAAATTATGATACTGAGAACAATAGATTGGTTTTGCTGGCTTCTGTATAATTCCATGCTAACTGAAAATAAAAAAAAAACACAATGCTGCTACGAAACCAGCTTGATGTCTCCAAAATTTTCATCCGCCCCTCCCACCCCACCCCTCCACCCCACCCTACCCCCACCTCTCTCCTACTTTCAGGAGCTTCAAATACGGAAGTCCCTCTGCTACATTCACCATTCACAAGTTCTTTGGGGTTTGAATATCACTACATGAGAAAATTTCCATGACCTCTTCCATGTGTTGCCTCCATCTTCTCATTTAGTGAAGTAGCTGTTTCATTTCCTCCTTTTAAAATAAAAACATTTAGGAATTGATTGCTTGTTACCTGTTTATCATTTGTCATTCACTCCAGACTGTAAACCCCATAAAGATTTAGGACTATAGCTCGTTATGTATTTATAGCCTGCAGGGTAGCTCAGACCCAGCAGAGAATTAACAGATATATGTGGAATGAATGAATAAACACATGTAGGACAGTCTTTACCTGCATTTGGCCAAAAGCACTCCTATCTATATGCCTTCAAAATGTTTAATGTTTCTCTTCCCATTTGCCTCTGTACTCAATCAGTATTCTTTTAAATAGAGATTTCTAATGGAAACGCTGGCACAGACTTTGCTTCAGCAGCATAAATGGCAGCAGTAGCTGACATAACCTCAACTGTTGCCATTGGCAACAATTAAATTAGCTATATAAAGCCTGACACAAGAGCTGCAACATGCATTCAGTAAAATCACCATTCAGTCTTTCAGCAAACATAATATTGACCTGTGACTGTGCTTTTAGTACAGGAGCTAGATGCACTGAGCGTTGTCTTGCTCAAGACAAGGCATTAACACAGTTCCTGACTCCTGTTTCCATTATTGCTGAGGAGGGTTGCCTTATTAATTGATTCCACTGAATCTCCACCAGAGCACATTTGTTCCTTGGTAGTGTAAAAAAAAAAAATGCTGAAGAGCCACTTCTATAAAATATAAGAAGTTGTAGAGGTCCTGTTTTATGCTACTCATCATTATAAATAAAGATATAGTTGACATAGGTATTGACTGCTTGCATGCCAAGATAGATTTGGGCACATTTGTAGATCTCCTTTTATCTGAACTAGAGAAGCAGTCTCACCTCTCCTATCTGCGCACACTCTCGCTCTTCCCCTTAACACGCTCGCTCTTCCCCTTAGCACAGCACAACTGTGAACTTTTTAAAAGCAGAGTCAAGGTAGTGAGCTAGTTCAGTGTAGAGATTATAGCTACTAGTGCTGGCAGAATCCCTTGCAGCTAACATTGGTTCCTTACCTCATTTGATGCTCACAAAGTCTTTATATATACAATATATCTATTTATGCAATCCGGAAATAAAGTTTCAGGAATGTGACAAATCTTGGGCCACTCGGGCTGCTATACAACATACCTTAGACTAGGTGACCTCTAAACGACACAATTTATTTCCCACATTTCTGGAGGAGGTTGTTGTATCAACTGATTCAATGTCTAGTGAAGGCCCATATACAAAAGGCAGTACCCTCACAGGGCAGAAGAAAAAGGGGGAATGGGAACTAGGTAGGGCTTCTTTTTTAAGGGCTGTGATCCCATTTGTGAAGGTTCTGCTCTCACAATCTGATCCCCTTTCACCTCTTCCACCTCCTGGTACCACCATCCTTGACATTATATTTCAATACAGAAGTCCAAGGGAGTTCAAACATTCAGATCAGAGCAATGACCCACTTGATTTTTGAGAGCTAGGAATTCCAAAACAAGACACTCTGAGTCAAAATTTGAAGAATAGTGAAGTAATGCAGGCAAGAGAATAAACACGTAAACTACAGCAATCGACATAGAAATGAAAACAAAAACATGAGAAGATCATGAGAGAGATTCGCAGAATTAGAAGACTTCTGACTGGTAAGGAGAAATGTGGGAGACATTGTTTCAGAGGTAAATAAAGAGGGGAACTTCACTGTCAGTCATCATATGCAGAAAAAGGAAAAACATACACAGGTAGGAGATAGGGAGTCAAAGGGAAAAGATAAAGTGACACTTTGACTTTGAAGCTATTGATTATGGTATGCATGTGGTAGTCATACATGCAGACTTAGAGCAGTCAAGCTCAGAACAAAAGAAATTGAAGAAGGAAAACTGCTGTCAAACAGTGAAGTAAGATTTTTTTTTATTGAAAAGTTTGGAGAGTTTGGGGGTTTGCTATTTTCATTGTTTTTTGTTTTGTTTTGTTTTTTGAGACTAGTTCTTTCTATGTAGCCTAGTCTGGTCTGTAATTCACTATGTAGTCCAGGCTGGACGGTAACACCCATGTTCTAGGATTATAGGCATATGCTACTACACTGCTTGGAGTTTGTAACTAGGAGATTATTGGTAACCTTGAAGTAAGTAATTTCACTATCTTAGAGGTGCTCTGTGGGCTACTTTCAAAGAAAGAGGAAGATGCCATGAAGGCAGACAAAACTTCTCAAAAATTTTGTCTATAAAGAGAAAATACAGTATGCAAATAACATCTAGAAATCAATGTTGATTTAGGATTTTTGTTAAAGTAAATTAATTTTATAAAGGCATTTCATTGTGATATGTTCATATAGGTATGTCATGATGGGTTTTAAAAATGTGTCATTCCAAAATAATTTGAAATTCTCATTAAGAATGACATAAATAATGAAGTATTTCCACATTCCCTCCACATAAATCTCAAATCCAAAAATTTTTTTTGGTGCCAGTCCTGGAGCTTGAACTCAGGACCAGAGCACTGTCCTTGAGCTTCTTTGCTCAAGGCTAGCACTCTACCACTTCGGCCATAGCTCCACTTTGGGCCCTTTGATGTTGAACTGGAGATAAGAGTCTCATGGACTTTCCTGTCTGGACTGGCTTTGAACCATAATCCTCTGCCTCCTGAGTAGTTAGGATTACAGGTGTGAACCACCAGCACTCATCTCCAACTTCAACTTTTAATATCTTATTATACTCTCATTATTATATGTATATGAAATTTTCTGATCCATTTGAGAGTAATCTGCAGACGTGAACACTAAATACCCTAAATATTTCAACATGAGGCTACTTAAAAAGTAATCTTCTATTATTTAGCCACAGTAATAGCTTATCAAAATCAGAATGCTAACATTGACACAATAGTATTAGCTACGCAGCAGGCTTAGATTGTTCCTCTAATAAACTTTTAACAATATTTGTTAATTGGTCCAGGTCCCAACAGAGAATTATATTATGTTTCTCATTGTTGTTATAACCTTTGTTCTCTTTCAGTCTAGGAGAACCTTCTTTCTGTTTGCTAACTTTGAAGAGTGAAGATCATTTACTTTTTGTAGATTATACCCTAATTTACATTTAGCTGAAATTTTCTCATAACTAGATTTGGGCAGAAAAATACCACAGAGATGACATGCATCTGAGGCAGAGAACCATTGATCCACTGTAGCAGGTGTGATCTGGTGATAGATGCCAATTATCTTTTTAGTAAAGTTAATTATTTTCCTATTGCATACTGCAGGAATATTCAGTGAGACTGTTATTTTAAAAAATATTATTCAATTACTTTTTGCATCCCCAGATGATCTGTATTTGAAACAATCACTAAGATGACTGCCCAATTCTGATGTTCAAATTCAACTTTACCAAATAGTATACCAAAGATAGGATTTTTCTCCCCACTATTTATTTATATGTGTTCCTATTTACTAGTCCAGTTTGGAATCATAAAATCTTATTCTATTGTACAGATTGCAAAGATTTAATTTTTATTTATTTATTGTCAAAGTTATTACAAAGGGGTTACAGTTTCATACCTAAGTCAGTGAGTACATTTTTTATCAAACTTGTTACCTCCTCCCTCATTTTTCTCTCATCTTCCCTCCCCCAGCTTCCTTCCCCCCAACTAAGCTGTACAGTTGGTTTACAGCACATTGTCTTGTAAGTATTACTGTAGCATTGGTTCACATTTTACCTTTTATCTCTCCATTTTGATGCTCCCCTTCCCTAGTTCCAATACACATATATACAATACCCAAGGTACCAAAATCAGTTACAGTGACATCATGGGTAAAACCCTGGGGAAGAAAAACAAAAGAAAAAGGCATAGTTTCACATGGTACATTGAAAAGAAAATGATAAACCACTTATTTCCATAACTTGGAGTTTATTTCACTTAGCATCATCTTATGTGTTCATATGTACCATGAGCTATTGTGATCTTCTGCTAGGACTGTCCTAGATGTGGACTAATTATTCCCAATAACCATAGAGTGTATATTTCTGTGGGTCTGGCTCACTTCACTTAATATGATTTTTTTCCAAGTCTTTCCATTTCTGTACAAATGGGACAATGTCATTCTTTCTGATGGAAACATAGAATTCCATTGTGTATATGTACCACATTTTTTCATCTATTTATCTACTGAGGGGCATCTAGGTTGGTTCCACATTTTAGCGATGGTAAATTGTGCTGCAATGAACGTAGTTGTGCTGATAGCTTTAGTGTGTTCTTGCTTGTATGATTTAATTTTTTAATTCACCTAGATTTGGCCAATGAGAGCTAAAAGAAATAAAGACTTTATAAGGAAAAGAGAAAGGGAAAAGGACTAATAAAAAGAAATGAGAAAGAATACCAGTAATGAACAAAAAATGCTTAAGAGAGAGCTTTAGTCTATTTCATGTGGCTATAACAGAATGGCACAAATTGAAGAAAGGTGCAAAGAATCGATGTTTATTTGGTTCAGGGTTCTGGAAACTTGCAAGCTATAATTATGGGTCATATCACATGAACCCTTCTTGCCATGTCATAACATGGCAGAGGACATCATATGCAAAGATATCAGAGAGCAAGAGGGAGCCAAACTCACTTTTTATAAATTATATTTTTATAATCTTTCAGTAGTTGTACAAAGGAGTTGCCAAACAAAACAATTTATAAATACAATTTATCTTGATTGGTGCACTCCTTTTGTCATTCTCCCTCTCTCAAATCCTCTCCAAATCTGTTTTCTTAATTTTGTAGGATACGCATTGAATTTCATGACTGCATTTTCTCATCATCTGTTTTCTGTATGATAAACTCACTCCCAAGATGATTGATTAATTAACTAATCCATCCAGGAAAATGGACCATAGCTCATCATAGCTCTTAAAGGCTTCTCCTTCCAATACAATTACACTGGGAGATAAGCTTCGAGCATATGAACTTCAGGGACATAGTCAACAACAACAAACAGCAAAGGAGACTAGGAAGCAAAGCACAGCCAGAAACACTAAGAACTATTCTAGGTAGAGGAAGCGAGAGCTCCTCCACAGGAAAGAAAGGAGCAGACTGAGAGGAGCAGTACTCAAGAAGTAGAGAAGCTTACAATCGCCCCTTTATTGCCTGAAGAATGAGAATGAGAATTCACTGGGAAGTGATTTTTCTATGAATGTAGAGTCTATGAAAGGACAAGAGGCCAAATGAGAGCAAGGACAGTTTGTGTGATAGTACTATAGGATATGGGATGGCAGGTGTCCAGCAACACATTAGAAAAACACTGGTCCTCACAGAGGTCTTGTCGCCTTTCCTGTTCCATCTGTAATTATGCATAAATCACTACACCTCTATATTGTTCAACATCAAGTGTACCAACTGCATTGATCCCCTGGTTGAAATACTCTAGGTAGAGGAAATAGAAGTATAGGGATAAGAAATAAGAGTGAACTTTTTAAATCATGCAATTATAGCAATAGACCAGGTAATCTGTTTGAACTAAAGGAGGAAGTGAAGGCAAAGATGAAGAACAATGGAAAGGTCACAGGCTTGGAAACTCAATGAGGTTTGGGAAGAGATGGAGTTAGAATGGGAGTAAGATGGCTTAGTGATGGATCATCACATTCGAACAAGAGCATCCTGGAGTTGAAGACAGAATTGCAGCATTACAGCATCTTTTCACATGGTAGATCCAGTCTCCCACTCTTGGTCCAACAACAAGAAAATGTTACACCTCACTGATTCATAAGCATCTCCTCTCAAACCCATCATCCAGAACATGACCAACAACTATATGAAAGGCAAATAATGCCTATGAGTAGCAGTGAAATTGGATGAAAGTGCACATGCCAAACCCTTGCTTTCTCCCTGAGTGTTCTTCAAATTCTCAACTTTTCTTTGAAGAATATTCTAGCAACATGGGATTTCTGGCTTCTCAGCAAACTTAGAAATAGAGAGATGAGCTGAGAGAAGGAAATGTTGTGGAAAACTTTTTTTTCCAACCTGGTAGCTATTTGAAAGAATATAAAGGAATGTCTATCTCCATTTCATCCTGGTGACTCTGGAGACTCAGAAACACAGGGAAGCATTGGGCAGGAGGCTGTGAGCACTGAAAGACATGACAGTGAGATTTCAGTAGAACCTTTTGGATATCCACATCTATTTCTCCCTTCTTCTCTACTGCTCAGGAGTCTGAAGCCCAGGCACTGCCTAGTATATCATTCAGAAAATACCAGGAATCAGCATGGACTATTTAGACCCACCCCTTTACCTTCCCTTTCACCTGACTCCAGCCCCTGCCTCCCAAACAGAGTTGTTCTCTCGAGATTGCATTATCTGTCATACGCCTTGTCTCATGTCTCCTCTCATCCTATGATTTCCACAAAAGAAAAATAAATTTAAAAATATTGCAAAGCAAATATAAGAACCCTAAAGGTATATCATCATGGTGTGGTCAGATGGAAAAGCAACATTCATTTTTCTGCAGTTATGCCTGAACCATAATCTCACTAAAGCAAGAATATTATCATTTGTCTTTATTCTGTTGGCACAGTAACATTTAAAAATGCTTGAATGATGCAGAATGTGTGCAGAAGAGCAAACTTTACAAACACACCCTATATTTTAAAACAGGAAAGATGTTAGGTGCTTTTAAAAACAAACAAATTTCAACTTATTTGTAACAGTCATTTGTGGAGACCATTGTGAATCTCCAGGAGACCAAACACAGATGCACAGAAAGGAAGTGCAGATCATATTTATTGAACATTTTCTAGCAAAAGAGCACTGAGGCAGGTTCAGATATGTGTTAGTCCTCATAATTCTGTCAACAACTTCACAAGATGGGTGCTATGGACTTCCGGTATAATATCAAAAGTAAATAATTAAAGGAGTTAATTTGCTCAAAAATGTCATGGCACTTAAGATTCTAACCCCAGCCCCCTGATTTTAGAAGTTGTTCCTTTAGTAATTATTAATTACAATGATAGGTACCTTACTCTAAAAAGTATCCACAACAGACAACTTCCAAGATAAACACAAATGCTATTAATTTATTAATAGCACCTTTCTATTAATGTATTAATATTTTTACCCACACTATACTAATAAAGTTGATGTATACAAATTGTTTAAATATTTTACTGCAGGTAACTATGCTAATGACACGGTCTAGAACTTTCTAAAATGTTTTAACTTGTAAACTTTCTCTTTTATAATTCTTCAGAAGATATGTCATTATTACTGATTAAATAAAAGAGATCAGCAAGCATCTTCCTTGGCAGAACAGAATCAGGTCTTGGCTGCTTTGGTTCAGTAGTGGACCTTAATCAAAAATACAAAACTGAAAATGAAATAAATCCAGGTGCTAGTAGCTCACATCTGTAAGCCTAGCTCTAGAGGAGGCTGAGATTTGAGGATTGTAGTTCAAAGCTAGCTCATGCAGGAAAGTCTGTGTGGGACTTTTATTTTCAATTAACCAACAGAAAACAAACAAAAAAACACAGAAGTAGAGACATGGCTCAAAGGATAGAGTGCTAATAGTGAGTTGAAAAAGCTAAATGAGCATAAGATTCTGAGTATAAGCCCCGGTACACACACACACACACACACACACACACCCAAACACAAATATATGAAAAGAATCTTCATTGCCTCTTTTGGAAAACAGTCCACTCAGGCCCTTATTCAAAAGAATAGAAAGAAAGGAAAAGTATAATTTATTGTAATTTGATTCTTTTATTCCTTCATATTAATTAAATGATAAAGAAAACATATTCTTCACTTCAAAGACACAGCCACTAGTCATTTTTAATGCCACGTCCATGTTCTGTTTACCAGAATAGCACTTCTGTCCTTTTCTCCTTCACAAGACTTGAGAGCCCTATAAAATGCAGAACAGCAGAAACTCCAGTGCAGAAACAAGTTACTATTCAGTATTTTCTCCAAAGTTCTTCTAGTTCACCCTACTTTTTTATTGCAGCATTTCTGATAGCCAGGTCCTGGCTTCTGTTACATTTCCCATTTGTCAGAATACAGCATACAGTCATTTTCAACTGTGGAGAAACATCAATGAACCAGGAAAACTCATATGGTTTGGGTGTATGCCACGTGTCATGGAATATGGGATATGATGCTGCTTTAGTAGGAGAGAGAACAGAAAGAATGGGTCTCACACTACCTAGATCCAAAGCACCAAAGCTTGTTTCATCAGATCAAGAAAAAAAAGAGGAAAAATAAACCTCAGCTACAACAAAGATTCCTTCCATGTCACTATACCATACAATACCAACAACCAAATTAGCTGTTGGAGGGTGCTTGCATATACAAAAAGAGAAAAGAAAGGGAATAAAGGTAATTGAATTGGTCAAATTCAAATTCATTATTTCGGTACTAAACTCAATTACAAGCATTGGCCTCACATAGGATTTTATACTCGATTTTCGTTTATAAGGCATAGCTGAGGTGGGGGGGAGGAGCATGTGTGCCTATGCAATTCGAATTTTAATAGATGATCATGAGACTATTTAAGGCTAATTTTCTAGGCCTCAGATTTAATCTTAGCAGTTTTAAGGAAAGTATAATGACCGATGAAATCTCAAGACCATAAAGCAATTTGCTGGTTAGTCTATAGGAAGCTGTCTTACAGCAGCACCTAGTGGTTCTTGTAACTCTTCAGATAAACATCATAATATCCTAATGGAGGAGCTTAAAAATGCTTTGTTTTCAGAAATTTTAAATAAGACATCAATATTTAAGATCATGTACACCCTCTACTCTGTCATAGTTGTTTAAAGTCATATTTTATTTCCAATTGGTTTCATCCAAGACACTGATTTTTATTAATGTAATGATTTTATCACAAATTAAAGAGGTTGTTTCATAACAGCCAAATGAAAGGGTGGCTAGTTTGTTGGTTTTTTGTTTCGTTGTGTTTTTTTTTTGTAACTGGATTTTAGGGAAAATGACTCAATAAAAAACTACTGGTAAAGAGAGGCTAATAATTAACCTTAAATAATCCATCTAACGGCCACAGAAAGATTTGGTAAGATGTTTTTTAATTGAACTGTGATGTTATAAAAGAATCATTGGAAACAATTGGGCTTGTTTTATGTGTCTTGTAGTAGTAGGATTCCAAAATGGGCCTAAGAATGTGATGCTAAGTTTAAAATTCTTCTCTGGTGTTATATTGAAATCCTTTCACCTTTTCCAATAATATAATTCTACGTGGGGAAGTTCTACTCTAATCTCTTACACTGCCTGTGGATGTCTGCAAGATCACAATCTTCCAATTGATTCAAGAAATTTTGACACTTATACCTTTCCCAGGTAGTGTTATAATTATTGTCACCAGCATGAATTTGTGAGGTTTTTATTTTATGTCCTTGTCAAAATCTCTGTTGCAAGAATGAGACTTGGGGGGGGAAAAAAAGTTTAATGCTTTATATGCTGGCTGAGAGATGATGATAGTCCCAGCTTTTGTGACCTCCTTGGTGTTTCAAAATTTAGTGGCTGGTTAGCTCTCCTCACTTGCTTTTGCTGCCTCAGCAGCCTATAAAGAAGCCAAATCATCAACCAATCAAAAAGCAGAGAATACAAATGGCTGCAAGCACTCTCTCCTGCCAGCCACAGGGCTGGAGCCACATCGATCTTCTCATGCAAGCATGTGGTCGTTACAAATTTAAATCTTTCCAAACAACACTTTAAATATAACAAAGCCCAAAAGACAAAAACTCTGTGGAAAATAATAGAACATTTCATGGATTTCATAAATTATTTGGTGTTAAAACTGGGAGAAACTTTTGTAACCCAATAACATGAAAAAAAAATGTTCTTATTTCCTGGCCTTTTTTGTTTGTTTGTTTTGTGTTGCTTTGATTGGATGTGGGAGTACTGGAGTTTGAGCTCAGCACTTTATACTTGCCAGGCAAATGCTCCTGATCCAATACTCTGGCCCAATAATTCATTTTTTTAATTTATTTATGTGCGTATTGTCAAAGTCATGTACAAAGGGGTTACAGTTTCGTATGTAAGGCAGTGAGTACATTTCTTCACACTTGTTACCTCCTCCCTCATTTTTCTCCCACTTTCACCCTCCTCAATTGCCTCCCTTTCCCCTTCCAGTTGTACAGTTGTTTTACAGCATATTGTCTCATGAATGTTGCTGTTGTTGTCTCTCCATTTTGATGTTCCCCTTCCCTTCCCTCGTTCCAATAAATGTATATACAATACCCAGGGTACCAAAATCACTACAATGACATCAGGGGTAAAACCCAGGAAAGAAAGACAAAGAAAATGGCATAATTTCACATGATACATTGAAAATAACAACAACGATGATAAACCACTTATTTCCATAACTTATGTGTTCATATGTACATAGCTATTGAGCTATTGTGATTTTCTTCTAGGACTATCCTAGACATGTACTAATTATTACCAATGAGGGAAACCATAGAGTCTATGTTTCTTTGAGTCTGGCTCACTTCATTTAATATGATTTTTTTCCAAGTCTTTCCATTTCCTTATGAATGGGTCCAAGTTTTTAAAAGCTTCCAAGAAGAAACTCCACTAAGTGTATAAACAATGAAATTGAAATCAGTGTGATAAGGAGACATCTGGATTTTCCATGTTTAATGTAACACTGGCCAAAGTATAGAATCAACTTAGGTGTGCAGTGTAAGGCAGAAAATATACGTGCTCACACACACACTCAGAGAGAGAGACAGACAGACAGACACAGACAAACACAGAGACACAGACACAGAGACAGAGAGAGAGAGGAACATTATTCAGCCATTGGAAAGCATAAAGTTCATTTGCAGCAATATGGATACAACTGGTGGACATTGTACCATTATCAGAAAAGCAAATATCACACGTTCGCACACATATGTGAAAGCTACCAAGTTGATCTTGAAGTAGATAATAAAAGGGTGGTTAGTAGAATTTAACAATGGTATACAGGTAGGGGAAGAAAGAAAGGCAAAAGACAGTTAATGAGCACAAGGGTACAGTTGAACAGGACAGGTAATTTCTAATGTTCTAAAGCATGATAGGATAACTATGGTTGATAATAATTAATTGAATATTTCAAAATATCTTCTAGGGAGGATTTCTAGTATTCCACACATAAAGAAATTATTTATGTCTGAGGTGATAAGTATGCCATTTACAAGGAACTATTCATTATACATCACACATATACTTAGATGTCAAAATGTACCACACAAAACTTTACAACACATGACCCTCCAAAGATATCTTCCATCTTGCTTTATTTTTTCAGTGTTTGTGTGTATGTGTGTGCAAGTATTCCAAGCCTAAAAGTTCAATGCTAGATGCATGGATTAAGCACTTTAACAAAGACAAAGTATAGAGACTCCTATTATGTCGACTTCTGTAATCGCATGACCCTACCAACACTGCTAAAGTATTGTTATTGAAATATCTTATCCTTCTCAGTACAATAATCCTGTTACATTAAATATGAAAAAGTTTATTACCATTGGTTTACTACAGACTATCAATGTCCTTTGTTTCCTACCTAAGACTACCTACTTACACTATCCAGAGCATTCCAGAGCACTATTTTTAACTTCACCATAGCCCAACTTTCAAGCTCAAGAGTATATTCTATGTAACTAAAAAAGCCAAGGGCATTTATCCAATAGAACACAAATAAGACCACACTAAAGCTACTAGCACAGCCATGTTCATTGCAGCATCATTTAAAATAGCGAAGATACCGAATCAGCCCAGATGTCCCTCAATGGATGAATGTAACAAGAAAATGTGGTATATCTACACAGTGGAATTCTACTCTGCCATCAGAAAGAATGATATTGTACCATTCATAAGAAATGTAAAAACTTGGAAAAAATATATTAAGCAAAGTAAGCCACACCCAGAGAAACATAAGTTGCAGGATCTCCCTCATTTGTAATAGCTGGAATATGTCTATGAATCTAAAAGTAAACACACTGGATGATTTAAAAAAATACACTGGGACATGATACAGAACTACAGGCATCCACACACAGTAAAACTAAAGAAAGATATTCTTAGAACACAAAGGCACAATACCTATGTGCATCTGATCATATAAAATAATATTTATTAAAATGAATTCCAGGAAATGGAAACAAGAGGGTTTTTCTTTGTTGCTGTTTTTGTTTTCTTTTCTTTTTGTCATGTTTGTTTGTTTCTCTTTCTTTAGAAGGTGAAATGGTGAGACAAAAGGTAAATAGATGTAGCAGAGGCACTCACTAGACACTACATCAAAAATAAACTATATAACTTGTAGATGGGGACAGGAGGGAAAAGGTGGGAGAAAGGGAGGGAAGAGATGACATTGTCCCAAAAAAATGTACTCCTTACCTGACTTATATAACCATACATCCCTCTGTACTTTTATAATAACAATTTTTTAAATGCATGAAAAAAGAAAACCTTCAAGCTTGCCTCCGATGGCTCAAGCCTGTAATCCTAGCTAGTCAGAAGACTGATAGCTGAGGAGCACAGCCAGATTGGGCAAGAAAGTCCATTAGATTCTTTTTTTATTATTTCTTTATTGTCAAAGTGATTTACAGAGAGATTGCCGTTTCATACATAAGGCAGTGCATGCATTTCTTATCCAACTTGCTACTTAACCACTAAAAATCCAGAGGTAGAGCTGTGGGTCAAGTGGTAGAGCACTAGTTATGAGCACAAAAGGTCGAGATGGGAGCTCAGATTTTGGCCTAGTGGTAGAGTGCTTGCCTCATATACATAAATCCCTGGGTTCAATTGCCCAGCACCACATATATAGAAAAGACCAGAAGTGACACTGTGGCTCAAGTGGTAGAGTGCTAGCCTTGAGCAAAAAGAAGCCAGGGATGGTGCTCAGGCCCAGAGTTCAAGCCCCATTTCTGTAGAAAAATAAAAATAAAAATAAATGGTCAGGATGGCACAGGACCTGAATTCAAGCCTCAGGACAGTTTCTTCCTACCAAAAAAATAATTTTTTTCAAGAAGTATAATAGAAATTCATTTTTATGTTATGTCAAGTTCTTTCATTAAATAGAATAAATTATTAATTTAACTACAAATGAAGATTATTTTACAGGTGGTTATAGTGCCAGTATCATTACCCTATTATCCTATTTACTTCCCACTCTTCATCTAAGGTATATTGGCTCTTATACCAACATATTTTCAAATAGAATTATTGTGACACAAGTGTGAATTCATTTTGATTGTAATGTAAATCGCAATGTTAAGCATTTCCATCCCTTAGCTGAGTTAGCCAAGAAAAAGTGTATTTCCCCATAGAATTTTACTTCACACATCTCTCAGCATATGTAAACTCTAAAAGATAAAGTATAATACACAGTTGGACATGAATTCCCTTATTCTGCATGCAGTACTAAAATCAGTGTGCATTATGGGTATACTACCCAGTGATGCTTGTAAGATAAATTCCTTATGTCCTGGAAGAATATGTATATATTGAGAGAAAGAAGCCTGTTTAAAAGCTCCAAGTGAGTTTAGCATCCTGCATTTAGAGAAGTCCTAGTAAAATTAACCAAGACAAACACCAAATGATCCTAAAAAGCATCTATTGAATTCATACTCTCCAGACGACACTGTTGAAAATGGAGAATTTCATCAGTTCTGAATTGAAAAGATTGATCCACTTGTCATGTTGAATAGACTCTAAAAGTCGTTTAAGCAACAATTGACCCTGAATCCGGTGCTTGTAGATTCTTCTGGGCATCGGGCTAAAGACAACTCTAGATTTCTAAGATAACTGAAGCCGTCTCTGGTATGGAAAACAGCAAAGCAGTTCCCCACACACCACAGTGCTCAAGAGAATTTTCATAATCACAGATAAGAGAAATGAGACTTACTAGAAGCAGTATTTATATCAGTAGAGCCATGTCTATCCTAGCAATTCTTCATGCTTTAAAAAAAATCAGTCTCATCTGCTTTTTATAATTCTGTTTTGCTTTTTTTCCTGCGTAGATTGGCTGCTAAATTTTAGCTGCACCAACAAACAGACAACTGTAGAATGTTTTTATTAGTGATTAATCCATCTATACTACTCACTTAGAATTTTAGGTCTGATGTTTCAAACTTGACTCATTACAAAAACATGGGTACATGTTAGAGTCCAAGTGTGTTAGCCAGTGGTGAAACACAAGGGTAAGAGTCACAGAAGAACAACAAGTGTAACACTAATGAGTAAGCTCACATGAGCCATCAAGAGATGTGCATTGAATACTAAGTGAACAGTCATGATATGGCAGTGCAGGGTTAAGAACACAAATTACATACTGCTGCATTTCTTGCTGTTAACAACCTCCTCTTCCTCTCTGTCCTAGGACCAGTTTGATTTTGATATTCTCTCAACACCTTGATGAAGGCATCTACTTTTTCTCCACTTGAGCTCTTTGAGTGAACAAAGGAAGAAAAGAATGGTAACAACCTTTTCAAAGCTGACCTAGAGACTCTCTTTGTTGATGGGAAGCAACATCTGTTCCCATAGCTGATGTATCTTTTTCATCCTGCTTCAGCTTCTTTGTCTCTTGGGACAGGTGTTTAGAAATAGCTCCACCAGGAAAGGTCATGGAGCCACAATATATAGCCATCATCACTAAGGTCAGAGGTGACAAGAAAACCAGTTGTAGTCCATTCCTCTGGGGTTCCAGATCATGATGAGAGTTCTAGTCTGTTTGTGGTTTTACTTTCCTGCGACCTTCCCCCATGGACTTCAGTCTACAATACCAGATACCCAGAGGGAATCCTATCACAAAAATAAGCAAATTTATTATTATATGTGTATACGTAACATACATATGCTATATATATATATATATAACTTTAAAATTTTATGTATAGAAGCATACTTATATCACATATAAAATATAAATATGTTGTATATACCCTACGTCTGTTAAACTCAAACTGAAAAAGAATGTGGTTGGGGTGGGGGAAGTACTTTAGAGACCTTACCCAAATAATAAGTATTTGAATAATCTTTGGAGTACTGTCAGGTTCAAGATGAATCGGAAGAATTCTGACGTCTTCAAGACTGGCTCTTACCACATTAACTGGGATCCCAGGAGGCACATTATAGCCATGAGCCAGGGACCAAAGCAGCAATTTTAGAAAAAAAATGTATTATTTTTTAAAGGAAAAAGAGGCTTTGGAGAATATTTGAGCGTAAAATTATAGCTACAAGGACGATGACTGTTTGAGAGTGAATGTGAGGGCCCTTCCATAGCAGTAGAGATCCTTAAGCAAAGGAAACAATGGGTCTTTTCTGAGCTCTTTGTGCTATGTAGTAAATAGGTTTTCAGACGCTAGATGATCAGCAAAATATTGCCATCAAGTAAAAAGTTACATAAAACATATATGGAAATGTATTTTCAGCACATGGCTTTGAGATGGTTATTATTTTCCCTTCATGCACAGCGGATCGGTTCATCTTTGTAAACATCAGTTAGGGACACTGACATGATTTCTGCCCAAGGATGACTGACTATCCCCATGAAGTTAGAACAATGTCTCTAATCTTGCCAGTAGCAGCCATGGTTCTTTCAATACCTGTCCTCAGAACAGGAGTTTGTAATCTCACAGCAAGTGATGCTTCTAGCAATTTGTCTTTAAATATCAGTGGCAAATATTTTTCCACTGTTTTCTCATTTGTTTCCAAAACCTGAATTTGATCACTTTTAATTTTACACAAGTTAAACAGGAATAAAAAAGAGTACTATTCAACACAGATCAATTCTGTGCAAATACACCGAGAATTCTAGCACTGTGATTAAACAGAGTCAGGGCATATTTTAGAAAAAAGAAATGCTCTCCTCCACAAATTTAGTTTTTCTTCTTTGTTTGGATCACATCATTTGGCATGATAGCTAGAATTCATTTTAGAAAGCACACAGTTCACAGGCTTAGATCTAATTTCTTATTAGATTATTAACTTCCCCAAACTACGCCGGTCATTCTTGTACAAAATGACTTTGTTCCAATCCATAATGCTGTTGTTACCATCGCTAGAATAAATATAAAAGGAATTAAAGTTTGATTTTTATTCTAATGAAAGATAAATCAAGCTCCTCTTCTTTTTGACCAACTTTGTTAGGATTTTACAGCAGTATGCAACATTGAAGCTGAGATATTTTATATTCCACTTTCTCCATTTGTCAATATTATTGTAAATACAATCTTTCTGACATTTCTGTACTTTTTTATTCTCTACCTAGAGATGTGACTTATCCAAATTCAAACAAGATCATTATTCAGTCTTACATTAGTATGCATGCCCTCTGCATTTTGAAATTAGAGCATTTTTTTTCTAACGTTGCAGTTATGTTGTACAAGTTCAGATTGTTCCCTTTAAGAAAAAGAAATTAGTCTTCAATGTCAGCCAACAACAAAAGCAAAAATGAAAAAAATCTATGAAAAAGAAAGAGAAAGAAGTATTGATATTGTTGAAGATAAAAAGGAAATGTGAGTCATTATCTAGGCATTTGAAGTGAGAGCATTGGTATCCAAATATCATAAAACTATGAAATAAAGGAAAGCATTAGTCTCCGACATCCTCAAGCTTCTTACCACCTACTTTAGTTTTAATAATAGTTAGGAAGCAACTAATGGTTTAAAAGTCTAAATGAGAGTTCTACATTTGTATTCATGCTTTAGTGCCTGATTTGCCTCAGAGGGAAAAAATATAAATCTTGTTATTAAAAATCAGAATGTTCTTGTAAAGATGAACATGCCATGTCTTGGTTTCTAGTTGTGTGTAGGTAAAAGCCTCCTAGAAGTCCAACCAGGAGATACTTTGGGAATCTTGATGAGCCTGCTCCATAGATACAGTAACCATGGATCTTCTTCCTCAGTTTGATAAGTGACACTTGAATTGCTTGTGGATTCCACAGCCTTGGAGTCTTTGTATGCCTTCTATTATGACATTAACATTCTTTCTTAAATAGCATATTTATTTTCAGAAAAAAAATCCCAACTCTAAAAAATAAAACCAAACAACTTCACATGGCATTCTGCTCAGCAGATACAGACACACAGAACACACACACACACACACACACACACACACACACACAAAATTACCTTTATAAAGTACATTAAGTTCAAGAAAACAGGACATGTGCATTTTTTCAACTTTGTCTCTTCAGGTAATTGGAAACATAGCAGACTTTTACTTCTGTATTTGTTGGAAGAATGAACAAAAAGATAATTACCATCAAAGAATTGAAGAGCGGTGTGGAAAATAAGTAGAGAAGAAATTCAGAAACTGGGGACAACAAATTGGTTTTGGATAATTAAGAAAGGCTAATTAGCAATGAAGCTTGAACTGAGTCTATAAATATGGTAAAACTGAAATTTGTAGAGAGAAATAAATAGGATTTTTTAGGAAGGAGAGATACAGGAAGAGGAAATGGTACTGCAGAACCCTAAATTTTCCATTTAGGGTTTCAATTTGGGATTTTGTTCCTATTCATGTAATATTTCAATGCAGATGTTCCTGGCTGGTAAATCTCTTCCACGGGGTGATTCAGGTCTCTAAGCTCATTCCATCTGAAGTCCTACTGTCCCTCACAGTTTTGTCATGCAGCCAAGAAGGAAAAAGCGTCTGAAGAAGATACACCCACTTCAGTATCTTGGCCTTGAACACATATATCGCTTCTGCTGACACTGTACTGCTGAGAACTGGATGTAGGGCCTCTGCTGCATTAAGGGAGAAATGGCAAAGTGCAGTGCCTATCTAGGCCATTATTTTGCAGTGACCACTCTAGGCTCTGAAGGAAGAACATGAATTTTGACAGGCTGGGTTTTTTTTTCCTTTTATCTCTGTCACATAACACGTGCAAAAAGGCACAGAGGGTAAATTGTTAGTCCTGAATAGAGAAGTTTATTTCCTTTTTTTCAGGTCCAATACTGGGATTCAAACGTGACACACAATGTTTTTGCTCCTTGGCTGGTGCTCTACCAACTGAGCCATGCCTCCAACCCCAAAATGGTTTTTTACTTTATTTTATTGTCAAGGTCCAAAATGTTTCTTACACGTGCTGCAGGAGGCTGATTTGTGAGGAGCAGGGGAAGGTTCTAAGCCCTGGAATGAATTGAGAAGGACTTTAGAAAGAGAAGATGCACAGCGGTACACAGCAGAAGGAACAAGATTGTTTCCAGACATGATGGGTGGCAGAGAGTACAGAATGAAGACTTTAAGATATACTCCTATGTATCAAAATGAAGCCTGAACATGGAGGAGGAAGATGGAAAGAAGATAGGCAGAGGAGAGAGGAAGGAGAAAGAAGCTGCTGAACTTCTAAGAGTATATCCCAGTACCCCTAAGGATGTTTGAAACTGATTTCAGAGAGAAGAGGAGTGTGGGGATTTGTCCAAATGTCCCTTACAGTATCTACAGGTGGCTGTGTAGTTGTTGATTACACTGTGTGAGATAAGGGTGAGAAATGATCAGGGCAAGAGGTCCCATTTCCTGATTCTTGCAGCTGCATGGTTTTTCCTGAACAACTACAGTGTATCTACAAGAGGCAAATGAGCTATTCTGTGACATGGCAAATCCATACTTTTTGCCCATCTACACAATCGATACCAATTGCCACAGCCAAATTGATCTGGCAGCATCTCAAATCAATTCTTAGAAAGCTGAAAGGAATGGATTAACCATGCCATAGGCCAGCCATTTCACATCCACAGACATGCCCTATCCTGCCTCAAGAGTTATTAGGGTGGCAGAAGTTGAGACCACGCCTGCCCACTTACTTGGTTTCTCAGTCTCTAATATCACATTTTTTTCAGGGTCCAAAACTGCTTAAGTAATTTTGATGGGAAAATTAAGAACCAAATTGTTTCGATTCTTAAAAAGTCAAAACAATAATATTTGAGAATCCCCTACAGGCCCCATCCTAGATAAAGCAATGTTTGTAACATGGAAAAGAATTTGACAGGAAGAGCAGACAGTCATACAACATAATTGCTCTGTAGTCCACTCTGTCTTAATAGAGAGAAAAATGTAAAGTGTAGAGAATGACCTTCACACTAGGTGCTTCTCCGGGGAAGTTAGCTTTTTGCATCATATATTATTAGTCCTGGCATAAGCATTATATCTCCATTTTCAAAGAGCTTAATAATTTTCCCAAAGCGATACAGTTGGTAAATGACAGAGATAGCAATTAACACCAAAGCCAAGGATATTTGACACTATAAAGCTCTTACTGTAGACCTCATCAGGCCAATTAAAGCAGCCATGTAAAAAGCCAGTTTCTGTTGCCTGCCATAGGACCAAATCTCTCAAACCAGCACCCCACATCTCTTTATTACTGACCAAGAGAATAAGAATGGATTCAAGGGTTAAGGACACGTCACTATTTAAGGTAGAATTGAATGTTTCTGGAATCTTGACTGAAGTGAAGGACAAGAAAGTAAACTCCTTTGTACTCCTGCTCCATCGTTTTGTTTATGAAGCATTCTTGAATTTTCCAAATGTAGTAAAACATGTCCTTGACAACACACAAAAATAAACAGCTGTTTACTGAAGAAAGCAAATGTGCTGGAAAGTTAAAGTTAGCCAGTGGTCCTTAAGGACATTTCTTGTACATGGGTAAGCTGGCCTCAGAAAGCATAGCAGATCCCACCAACATTTGGATGAATTACTTCTAACAGGTATGGTATGTGACATCCAAACCCAACTACTTAAGGCAGCACCAAGGAAAGTACCGTTTGTGAGTTTTAAATGCTGGTCAGTGTAGAATCTGGCTACCCACTGAAATGTGATTTCTTCAAAGGGATTCCAGATCCAAAGTTAATGTAGACAGAGATCAATGGAATTTAAAGAGAGAGGAGATGTAACTTGGAGCCAGTGGACAACAGAGATTGTTTCTGTTGATGTTTTGTCTCGCTTTGGTTTGTTTTCTCTAGTGTCATAGCAGAGCCAGGAAGGATTTAAAAAGCTAGCCATGGCACAAAGACATTATTTTAGCTTGCAAACAGAAAATACCCACAGGCTGTAAAAGATCAAGGAAAATAAAAGAATATTGTTATTTCAAGGGCATCCAAGAAAGAAGTACCATCTAGGAATTGCCCCTGAAACATATAACAGAGTCAGCCTAATTGGTTTCCCTAGCAGCTTGTGCCATGCGAAGCCCCTCCACCCCCTCCCCGCCCCCCCACACACAGCCTAGGAGTACACTATGGGTCAAGTAGAAAATTGTTTCATTCCTAACACTCTCTAGAATGGGTGCCCTTTCTTTGTATTACATGTCTTCAACGCCAAACAATAAAAAACAAACTGCACCATGGAGTGTTTTAATTTCTTTGGAAAATCATGCTAATAAGACATTTAGTGAAAAGAGTAGTTTGTCCAGTAAGTGGCAATAATCTTTTATGAGTGCCACTGTGAACACTACCGACGAAAATGTTGACCTTGAAAGTTCCAGTCTTCCCGTGAGCGCAAGAACAATGACACAAATATTCATTTAGATGAATGCCTACCAGGCCTGGCCTTATCATTTGGAGCTCCCCACATTTCAATTTTCCTAGTTGTGCTCAGAAACTATGGCTTGTGATGGAAAGCAAGAGGATACTGTTGCCATGGTAGCAAAAAAACATTTTTTTCCTTCCTCAGAAATAGTATGTCAGAGACCAGTGCAAAAAAATAAATAAGTAACAATGCTAAACTACACTTGCAGAGAAAATTAAATTTAAAAACAAATTCTTGCAATTTTACCAAGTGCTATTACAATAGACATACATATGTTTATATGCGTGTTTCCACCTTAATATGCAAAGATGTCTCACAATGTATGTACTTGTTAAAGTACAAGTTACTTTTCTCTGTGTTGAGAAGGTGGCCCAGCATGCAGAATCTATCTTTTAAAACTCATGAGTGAATGAGTAAAGACTTACAATTGTTTAAAATGATACTTAAGATTTTTCAAGCTGCCTTACCTTTACAGCTAATTTCAAACTGATAAGCAAGCAGCAACACATTTTTTTAAAAGACATTGACTTTTTTCTTCTGAATTCCTTTGGCTGTCATTCAAGTAGGATATTACACTTTGGGTGGGACTGGCTGAATGACTCAAGCTAATGTAGCAACCTGTACTGCTTATGTTCCATAATGCATCCCATTGGGGTGATACGGCTTTTGCAGCTATGACACTGGCTTCTTGCAATATAAAAAAAAAGCCCTAAAATTCCCTTGCACTCAAGGAGCCATTGGTGTTTTCTAATAAGGGCACACATCACTAACACTGCTGTCTTAATTGTGCACATTACTTTCCCGCCAAATTCAGTGGCATGCAGATATCATATCCGTTAGAATTATAGTCATCGCTGCAGTTGCCGTTGGAGCTCCTACTCCTGCTTCCAGCATATTTTCCCTTTTATGTACTAAGGCGAATGACAGTGTCAGGTCTTCAGAGGACAGGGTGATCTTTCTACTGCACAGTCAGAAACGTGTTCTTTCCTTCTATTTCTATTCCATGACAGAAATTCGAATTCTGAAATGTTTGCTCTGCACATAAAGGCTGTGAAGAAAATTAGTCCCTCTCCCCACCACCACATGGTCTACTGTTGAGATCACTTGTAAATTATCATGTGTACATGTATTTAAAATGTTCCTGGTTGCATCATTTATTTCTCTAATGGTGTTTATTTTACTGGCATATTTATCAAGATAAATTTTAAACCATTTAATTCTCACCTTTTATTCTGAAGCCAGTTTATTCTGTGAAACTTAGCTACCCAATAAATACCATCTACAGAAGTATGAACACGCTGGTTACTGTGTTACAAGAACCAATTATGGGACTGTTTCCTGGGAGAAGTAGAAAATGCAATCATTATAGCTTAGTTTGACTGTGGGGAAGATTTTTGGTCTGGTCAGTGCTTTGCTCAGAGCCCAGAACATCACTGTCTTTTCTATTGTTGTTATAATCAAGTGGGCTTAGAAATACAGAGAAACTAGAATGGTATCTGGAAAACTGTCTTGTTAGGTCTATCCCCCAAACCAACATCCTACAGGGCCCACAGGGTGAAAGCAGCATTATGGTTCTCTGAGGAATTGTCACAATAAAAGGAGGTGTAGTTACTTGAGCTACAGGTAATGAAGTGAAGTCAAGGATGGCAGTTTCCTGTAGAAGGGAACTTTTCCAGGATGTTTCTAGCAGCATTTCCTAAGAATGGTACAGATTGTCTCAAAAGATCACTCTGCCTTTCTGAACTCATTTCCTGCTTTTTCCCCACTGTGGTGTTGTATAAAACCATTGGTGATAATTGCACTTTAGAGTGCGATTTAAAAACTGTATTTCAGCCAGGGTCTAAAAGCATTGTCCATTCCAACACTGTTTCAGCTTTGTCCTTACCCATGGATGCCCTCAATAGACTTGCCAAAATGATGTGAATGGTTACAAACAATGTGCTGTGCTACTCTTTTCCTATAGTCTGTCCCAGTATTCACACTGATTATCTCTGATTAATGTCTCACAGATTCTTAGAAAATACGTTAGATTGAACTGGGTACCAGTCGGTAAAATATTCACAATAGGAACAATTATTTCTGCTGAGATTTGAAAGTATGAAAATAAATTGTCAAATGTGAAAAATGCTCTGAAAATTAGTCATTTAGAAAATAATTACGTTGTGCTGTCTGAACCCAAAATGGAATGGAACCCAAAGACCAACTAGCCAAATCGCACCATAGCTTGTTTCTGTAGGCAACTGTGATAAAAAGCAAGTCAATTTAGCTTGGAAAGTAACCACTTCCCCAGTTGCTTGGAGTGATTTGTATGTATAATATGTAATTGTATTATATAATATGTAATATATATACATATATATGCCATGAACACAATAGTGCCTACTAGAGCACATCTTGAGGATAAGAAAACTCAAATGTCCAATCAAGTACCCGTTTTCCATAATGCCTTCACATACTTCATCTCATTTTAGCTTTCAGAGCATCTATAAAGATGATGAGCTATAAGCTAATCAATTAACATCCATACAGAGAAGACCCAGATGATTCCATTGGTTTTGAGTAGGAAGCATTCAGAAATAAATTTGATTGAGTTATAAAAATCAAATTGACTCATTTGCCTTGCTGCCCATAATGAGACTATATCATTACCCAAAATGCACTTCAACAAACCAGACTAGAGATCAACTTGTGGAAAGTACTAAATTTTTTAACTGATTTATTTATTGTCAAAGTTATGTACAGAGGGGTTACAGTTTCTTATGTAAGGCAGTGAGTACATTTCTTATCAAACTTGTTACTTCCTCCCTCATTTTTCTTCCACCTTCCCCCTTCCCCAAATCCCCTCCCCCAGAGTTGTACAGTGGGTTTACAGCATTTGTAAGTATTGATGTTGCATTGGTTCAGCTTTTATCCTTTGTCTCTCCATTTTGATGTTCCTCTTTCCTTCCCTACCTCCAGTAAACATTCCCTCATTGGTAATAATTAGTATATGTCTTGGATAGTCCTAGCAGAAGATCACAATAGCTCAATAGCTATGTACATATGAACACAAACGATGATGTTGCTGAGCAAAATGAATTCAAAGTTATGGAAATAAGTGGTTTATCATTGTTGTTGTTATGTTCAACATACCATGTGAAATTATGCTGTTTTCTTTTGACTTTCTTCCCTGTGGTTTTACCCATGATGTCAGTGTAACTGACTTTAGTACTAAACCTTTCTTCAAGATGTCTCAAATCCAAAATGAACAACTAAGTCCTGGGTAAAAGTTTTAGAACCAGAGCCAGGAAGGATATTGTAGCCAGGAGTTTCTGGCAATTTCTCTAGAACAACTGATTGATTTTTATTGGTTGTACTACCTACAACTTATCCAAGACCAGATGCTTTTAGGGCTACTTCTGGAAAATGACAAAGGAGTCTTGTCTTCCCATTTATTTGGGGAGAATTGAATGCAGTTGGCCATGTCAGCTAAGTCAGTTCTAACCAAAGTCCTACTCAGATTATGAATTGCTGATCAGTGACTAGATAAACATGGGCACTGAGGGTGTGCATTGAAAAACTGATGTGGCAATTTGACACTACACAGTACTATTTGGTTTCTTCTGGAGATTCTTTTTTGTCACATTTTATTTTTGTTTCAAATTTATATTATCAAACTGATATACAGAGAGGTTACAGTTTCATACGTTAGGCATTGGATACATTACTTGTACTGTTTGTTACCTCATACCTCATCACATTTTAAATGATAATCTGCCTAGTAAAATCAAAGAAACTGTCTCCTCAGTACAGATCATTTGGAAATCACTATTGTATACTTGGAGAATATTGATTAAAAAAAACTGACAATCCTAAATACCATACAATATAAATGTATGGATGTACTACTAACGGCTCATAGATCCCCTAAAGTCCATTTATAACCCCTCTTGGGTACTAGTGGTAGCAAATTTTACGTCCTTAAGTCAAGGTGACCAGTCAGTATGTGAATGTCCAATAGCCTCATCTGTTTATTGTGAAGATTCTGATTGAGTGTTAAAATCTTGGGGCCATGGCAAGAATCAGCCTACAGAATATGACTGAGCTCAAAACTAGGCCTATTGAGAAAGTACCGTATCTTTTGTGGCTTTTTAATAGTTTCTTCAGGTAGAATAGAATAAAGAATTGAGCTCTACCCTGGATAGTCTTTTATGAATTATAAAGTCAAGCCTGAAGTTTAAAAGAGCTGGATGAGAGAAATGATGGATCTATAATGCTAAGGAAATAATCGATTTCTGCAACATCTCTACTGCTTAGAGTCCACTTCAGGCCCTCGTGTATAAAGCCATCATTCGTCTCTTTTCTTCTTTTTCATTTTATTGTTTTCCTCTCCATTCTTTTTTGTTTTTTTTTAATTTTTAAATTATCTTTAAGCAGTTGTACACATAGGTTTCAATTTAACATGTCCATTTATGAATGCAATGTCTTGATGAACAAACATCATTCCTTCCATCATTCTCCTCCGTCTCTCCCAACCCAATCCATCCCCTCAAGTTACCTAGTCCCATTTTCACATATGAACATTGCACATCATGGCTAGTTTTGCCCACCATTCCTCTCTCCTTTCACCTGACCTCTCCCTCCTTAACACCTCCTCCTAATAACACATGTTTCAGATTCCCGGTATTCATTTGATTAAACTGCAAGATCTATCTTCAAAGGAGTTACACCCTTGGCACCCTCTCCTGTGTACACTATTCTTTTTTTTTTCTATTTGTATATGAGGATTTCAGGCAATTCACATTAACATCTATAATCTAATATAGTGGCAGGGATTTGTTTTTAGCAAAAGCAAATATATTTTGTTTAAATGAGGCAATTGGAAAATCTCATGGGTCCTCTGAGGCCAGGAGGGAGGGCTGGGTTGCTCTCGGCTGCACACCAGCTCCCTTCATGTCTCAGGTGGTAGAAGCTCTGTGTACAGGCATGCATGCCACCGGCGATTGGTGGAAGACTGAAAACACTGGAGCAACTTACAACCAAAGCAAAAGATAGACATGGTTAATTAAGATGTTTCTCCTTCTGTAGAGAGGAACTTCCTGCTGCATGGGGGAGTTGCTGCATTTTTTTTTCTGCAGACAGTCTCAAAGGAGGCACTACATCAGGTAGCAACACATCTCCTTATAATCAAGAACAAGAACATGATACAAACAATTTCTCCTTCCCCCTAATTTTGTTGAAGTAGAATTGACAAAACATTCATACATTCCTATAATAACCTCAAATGATGTAAGCTGAGTTACACAAATCATCAAAGCACAATTTATTAGGACAGACATTAGGACAAAATATTCCTTTGATTCAATTATCTTGTTATTTGGATTAGTCCAGACAAAATGATTCATCTCATAGAGGTTTTCACACACTGAGTCCCACTATCTATTTTGGGAAATATATATATATATATATATGCATATATATATATTTCGAACATTATATATTATCTGTTACTTTCAAGAGTGAATCGGTGCTGATGGCTACTAGGAAGCAGAGATGTGATTCGAAGTCAACTCAAACATAAACACAAGACCTCATTTTAACCAATATCTCATCATAGTGTCACACCTTTCTCATCCTAGATATGTAGAAAGCATAAATAATTGGACCATGGTCCAGAACAACTGAAGTATACACACAGAACCCTATTTAAAAAAAAAAAAAGGAAAAAAAGGAAGGAAAAAGGAAAAAAAAAGGAAGGAATCCTAGCTACCTAGTTGTACACTGGTAGATCAAGGTTTGAAACCAGGCCCTAGAACAAAGGAGTCCATGAGACTACATGTCCAGTTAACCAGCAAAATGATGGACTGCAGACCTAACTCAAGTGGTAGAGTACCAACTGTGAGCAAGAAACCTAAGTATGAACACAAGGACCTAGTTTCAAGATCTGGTACCAGGGGGAAAAAAAAGGAGAAAAATAAAAAGGGCTGGAGGTGTGGCTAAAGTAGTATAGTATCTGCCTAGCAAGAATGAGGCCCTGAGTTCAACCCCCAGTACCATTTTTTAAATTAAAATTAGAGCAGAATTAAGTAGTTACTGGAGACTATTCGGTCCATAAAACCTAAAATATGTGCTCTTCCGTCCATTCTAGAAAAATTTTGTCAGTCTCTTATTTGGTGGGTATATAGAATGTTATTATTAATGCATTAAAACTGAATTTGGAAATCACAGCTTAAAGTCATATTTTCAGGAAATCTCTCCAGAACAGATACATTATCAATGGAATGAAGAAGAAGATTTGATAGCCAGGTCCTAATGGCTCACGCCTGTAATCCTAGCTACTCAGGTAGCTAAGACCTGAGGACTAGGGTTCAAAGCCAGCCAGAGCAGAGACTCTTATCTCCAATTAACCACCATACAACAGGAAGTGGTGCTGTGGCTTGAAGTAGTAGAATGCCAATCTTGAGCAGAAGAGCTCAGGGACAGTGCCCAGGCCCCTGATTCAAGCCCCCAAACCAACAACAACAGCAAAAGACTTAATGACAGCAATGTGGGAAAGGTGGTACAGATAACCTCCACTTCAGCCAGCCATTATCCTTTCACTCTGCTTGTAACCCTTGAATCAACTTGCGGTTTGTGGTTAAATCTCTCAATTAAATGCCTAGTCCATGTTGCTCTCATGCTTGGGAATTAAATCCGAATGGCCAATGACCCTGAAGATGTGAAAGAAAAGACTTTGCAGAGAAAAAGAATCCAGCAGCCAGCAGAGAATGTAACCAGGTCTGACAGGAAGAACTTCAGGTGATTAATTAGATGTGTCACTAGAGCTTTGTGATTTATCAAACACTAGTTGAACTTCCACAGAGTCAAGGTAAATACAATGCCTTAAATTGTTGATATTTTTATAACAGTCCATATGGGTTAGGGTAACACCTAAACCCAAATATCTCCATAGCCTGGTACAAGAGAACTTTATTTCTCACCCATAAAACTGACTGATACAGGTATTCTTATCCTGAGACTTGTTTGTCACCCCAGACTTATTTAGAGACCAGGATCCTTCCACAAGCACTGTGATAAATGTGGGATGTCTTGGGATTGCAAATAGGACACATTACTTCCACCTACAGCCATACCTAACCACAAAGGAGTCTGGGAAATGAAGTGTGTCAACCCAGATTTGTAAATACTCCACCAGCATTTTTATCTCTGTGCTTATAAGGTGAAAGCTAATTCAAATGTACTCTGCGGCTACAATAAACATGAGAAAGTCTCCACAGAATTCGATCAAGAAACATCTATGGCATGGACACTAATCCCAGAATATCCAGAAGATGAAATTTTGTTCTCCTAGTTCTAGATATTTTATTCCACAAGGTTGCTATGTGTATACTGACCTCATCTCCCAACTAGACAACTCAGAATATACTCTTAGCCACCCTCTTTCATATTTTACAGCTGGCATTACATTTAGTTGTGGAATTTATCACTTTTAGAGAATTGTAACCATGCTGGTAGATCTGCCTCTAGTGAATCAAAGTGAAAAACTATGATTCCCAACAAAGAAGCCCTGGGGTCACTGGAACAATCTCTCTTGTGCTGTCCAAGACTTGCAGGCCCTGCCAGCTTAATAGAGATGCTCTTTGCTCTGATTCATGTGCTCTTTGTAATTAATCGAAGTTTAATGCCTCAACATGGTCCTAAGCAGATTACTGCAGCCTTATCTTCCAGTGTCAGGATATCTGTTTACTTCAGCTGAACAAAATGCTTAGACTCCTCTAATGGACCAGGGCCAGACTTGCCGTAGCATCAGTGATGCATTATGAAACAGGACATGAAAGTCTATCACTTTGGTATAGCAGGGTTGCCTTTGATGGTGGTAGGTGGCCCTCGAATGTTAAATGAGACCTCCACCAACATAAGAGCTAGGAACATAAAAGTACACAGCCCTGGCCTTCTCTAATCTGGCAGATTTCACTTTCCAGGAGGATTCTAGTGGCCACTGAACTGTGTGGACTCTCCTCAGAAGGAAAATGGAGACACCTCAGGGATCTGAGTCTATTCATTCAGTTGCATCCAGCTCTTAAGAACTTTTGGCTACTTTTTTATATTGGCTCCTCGAGGTATGACTCAAGAGGCAGAACGCCAGCTGAGCAAGTGCAAGGCCCTGATTCAAATCACACTGATGCACTACTAACAAATATTAAAAATAAGAATGACAAATGTCCAAAAAAATTGTTTCATGAAACCTTTCTTGAAATGGCTTTGTTCCACTTTTTTTCCAGGTACTTAGACTAGACTAGATCCTTCAGGTTCTCATTAACAGCCTTGCGCCTTCTCTGTCAGTTCTCCTACCCTTTCTTCAGCCTATAGCCTACACTGGGATCAGTAGCTGTAGCTGATCCTTGGCCCCTTATCAGAGTGGCTGACATTTTTGCAGATGGAAGATAAACGTGTGGAAGTAGCCAGGGCAGGTGAAAATGAACCAACAATCTCCATACGGCCAGATCCAACTGCATAAACAGCAGGAAACAATTCTGACAGATTTTCAGGATTTTAAACTTTTTTTCTCTAATCTGTAAAAGTAATCTTTTTGTTGCATACTAGCAGGAGATATGGGTAAAAGTCCTTTCAAAACTGTAAAGTATTACAAAAAAATACTATTTTGGTTCTTCATATAAGAAACTTCACAGAACATCAAATTAAGTTGACATATAAAATAACAGTAATCTAGAAAACACTACTAGCTACAGAACTCCACTAGCAGGTCCAATAATCAGAGAGAGAATTGAAAGATATTATAAGTGTAATCACCATTTAATTTTCAATAGTAGGACATGACCAGAAAATAGTAGTTCGGGAGGCAAAAATGATACTTGCTACTTACTTTGTCATAACATAATATTTACTCTATAATTTCCTGGTCAATATTTACTTGGTGATTGTATAGCTTTTCACATGGCTGCCTGAACCAAATAAAATTAAGGAAAGGCAGTTTTCTTAATTTTTCCCAGGAGATAGATTAGACAAAAATAAACTTTCAAGACAATCTTCCTTATTGGTTTAACTAACCCTGAAAATTGCTAATATTTTGGACCTATTAGTGGACTTGGGAGTGTGAGTTTTTATTTGTGAACGCTAAGTTTCTAAATCAATCTGCAGAAGAAAGGGATTATCTGTTTTCCCTCAAATTGCTTCCTAACTTCCTGTATTCCCAATATACTACACAATATGTTTCAAGACTAACAACAATGCTTACAGTTTTAAGCATGTCACATAAGAACATAAGAGGAGCTGGGGATATGGCCTAGTGGCAAGAGTGCTTGCCTCGTATACATGAGGCCCTGGGTTCGATTCCCCAGCACCATATATACAGAAAACGGCCAGAAGTGGCGCTGTGGCTCAAGTGGCAGAGTGCTAGCCTTGAGCAAAAAGAAGCCAGGGACAGTGCTCAGGCCCTGAGTCCAAGCCCCAGGACTGGCCAAAAAAAAACATAAGAACATAAGAGAAAGAAGAAGGCATTTAAGGTGTCCTTCACATCCTAAATCCCCAGATTCTGAAAGGACTTACATATTTGTGATTCTCTAGAACTCTCTGCTCACAGATTATGGGAACTGATGCTTTAAACTTTCTGTGTTTCTTTTTCTTACTGCACATTATAAAATACTCATAAATTCACTAGAGATTTATTAAGGGATATTTGGACCATCATCTGCTTTCTAACAATGGAAAGGTCTGCATGGTGAGAAAACCAAGTTGCTTCAGAAATGCACTTTGGGTCCCAAAATATTCCCAGTCTGAAACATGTCATCATTACCTACTTATGGCAGAGTTATTGCTACATATGGTAAAATTTGCTACTCTTGAATTTGAGAAGACATATACTCAACTTGAAGCACTTTGTGAATTCTAAAATGAACTAGCTAAATTTGAATTAATAAAACTAAAAAAAAATCCATTTGAGGGAAGGGAGTTCAGACATGAAGAGAAAAGAGTATTGTAAAATCTCTATGCACATAAAAACAGCTTTTATACTCAGTAGACTTTAGAATGAAGGGGGAAAGCTTTAATTACTTGAGTTTAATTGGGAATACTATCACATATTGCTATGTTCAAAGTATCTACATATTTTATGATCACCTTAGGTGTTTCTATTTATGATATGAGCTGAGTAAAACAATTAAACATTCGCTGATAATACAGCCTAATACTATGTATGATGCCATTTTTACTGTTGAAACGAGCGCAAATAACATATATAACAGTTACAGCCAATAACAGAATTTCCTTCATATAAAAAAGCAAATTGTTATTGGTCTCAGAACTCTATGTTTCAATGACACTTATTGGAGATATGCGCTTTAAACAGCTGAAAGCTATTTCTAAACCATTCCCTTATCACAACAAACAGAGCAGAATTAAGGATACCTGGAAGCAATGCATCACCTGAATTCCTACAGGCTTTTACTTACAACTCACGCTTTCATCTATTTCCAAAAAGGAAGCATGACTGATAAAGGCAATGTGTGTGCATGTGTGTATGTGTGCATGTGAACATGCAGTTCTGAGCCTGTATATGCACATATGCGAGGTGAAAAGAAAGAAAAGACAGTAAAAGGATGTGTCACTGAATCTATGTAGTAGGCACAGAAAAATAATTATATTACTTACAGAAAGGCATAACACAATATATAAGGATTTATAGACATTTCATTTCATTGAAATCTTTACAAGATAAAAAGTTTGCTAGGTCTTGATGGCACACATAAAACAGACTGGCATATGACCATTTATTAGTTCATTCACTATGTAAGTGACAATATTTATTAGTTCATTGCTTTTTGCTTGTAAATGCATTCACTGAAAACAAGTTTGTATGCAGCACCTACTATGGGACAAATACTGTCCTGCTAAGTAGGAATTTGAAAGCTGAACACATATTTTACCTTTAAATTTATGGAAGAAGCAAAGAAAATGTTAATACTTAGACCTCAGATGTAAGGTTACCAAAGGCCCACAGGTTTACAATGTTACTCATGCCCATTTTTGAAAAAGGTCAAAGACATAGATTAAATCTGAATTCTGTGATTGCATTTCTGCTCAGAGCTACTGGAGCTGTCACTTGATGCAGGGTAGAGCTGAGTTTGTTCAGAAGACATAGCTGTTGAACACAAACCCACTGAGGAGAAATCTCAAAGATGGATATCGGTGATCTTCCCTTCACATACAGTTGCTTGGAATTATTGATTGAAATATCTGTTTTGTACAACAGGCAACAGGACTGGAGGTGTGATTTGAAGGCCTCCTTAGCAGAAATATGTTTCCCATCCAGCTAAAAGGAGCCTGAAATATAAAACTCTATTCTAGGAGATTTATTGTATCATGATAGAAAGCATGCTTTCCACACATCCTTTCTGACACTTCCATTAAGGTACTTCTCATACATAGTTTGTTTACTTGCCTTTCTTTAATAGATGAGAGCACATTTTGCTTCCTTCACCCAATACCCAGCACAATGCCAACCGCATAAAAGGTAGTCCATAAATATTTATATAGTGAATGAATAAAGATGCTAGTCCCAAGGGTATAACTCTTCATCAAATGGCAGAGAATTTTCTATAGATTACCAGGACAATATGAATATTATTTAGCCTGGCACCGCTTGTCCTAATGGAGAGCTATGAGTATACCTGCCAACTACATCAAACTGCCTTCAAGAAGGGGCAAAAGATTAGTTTAGACAGTCAAACAAATTTGTCATTAAAGCCCTAGAAGCTGACAGTACAAACCATGAAAAATAGTGCCTTTGCCTAGAGAACTTGAGGGTAGGCATTACCAGTCATTTGTTTCTACCATAAAACAATCATCACACACCTTACCCTGAACTTTTGTGGGTACCCAGGAAGTTTATACACCAAATATACCTCTGACCATTAAATCAATCCACCTGTAAAGTGAACTAATTTGCTCAGGTTGCCTTACAGTTAGACAAGACAGAGAAAGAAAAGGCCAAAGAGTCTAAAATATATTATCCTTCTAATTGCTTAGTGAAAATTAGGCTATCTGATTAAAGGGGAATTTTTACTCCAGATAAAAATCAATTTGAAGTAATTTAGTATTCAGCTAAACTTAACAATTTTTTTAGTTAAATGTCGACTGAGTATCACAGAGATAAAATAATGAGTCTCCATTTTTAAATGATCTAACAAATTTTTACTTTTTGTTGTGAATGGAAAGATAAGAAAATAGAAGTTCTCAAACTTCTGTTTTCATTTTTAAAGAGCCTAAGAAATGCACAAGAAACACTTAAATAGGTAAAATCACAGTAATTGTCAAAAGATGTATCTGCTAAATATCAGTCATCCTTTTTAGGATTTTTATATTTTTTAAAATACTCAAGAACAGAGATAAGAATTTTTTATTAAGAAGAAAAATCTTGAAATTAGTAAAGACAAAGTAAGAGGTATTTCTGGCTTGCTCGTGCCAAGAGCTCAAATCACTAGGAAGGAATGTACAATTCTTAGGCTAATTTATAGTTGTGACCCCCTTATTTCTAAATAATATTAAGCTACATCTTGATTTATGAATTTTAGACAACCATTAATTACCTTTGTGAAAATAATGAATATTGAGTTCTCTACCCCACTACAATATGTTCCTTCTCGAATTTTCTTAGGATAACCATTTTACAGTATTCTGTTAAATCAATCATCAGTATTCACTGCAGAACAATAAAGGACAGATGTATTACCATTTTCTTTCCTTTCTAGTATAACTTCTTTAGCTACAAAAAATGTCTCATTTTTCTTTTGCTTAGTTTACAATATATACATTTTTTAATGCTTGCCAAATGTCCCAATGTATCTGTTAACTTGCCACTTAACTTTGGTTTCCATAGGTGTTTGTTTTTTTATAAAAAGTAGCGTTTATCTGAGGCAAGCACTCTACCACTAGGCCATATGCCCAGCACATAAAGCCTATTTTTTTTTCTTTTTTTTTTTTTTTTTTGGCCAGTCATGGCGCTTGGACTCAGGGCCTGAGCATTGTATCCCTGGCTTCTTTTTTTTTTTTTTTTTTTGCTCAAGGCTAACACTCTACCACTTGAGCCACAGCGCCACTTCTGTATCGTTTAAAGTAACTAAGTAACATTTTCATTAGTGCTTATAATATAACTCCCTCTACAGCCCTTTTTGTAGTTCATTTGGTTTCTTATGTTAAATATAAGTGTTATTTGTCCCCTCAGTTCCAGCTCTCACTCAACTATCCCTGTCATACTTCCTGAACACCTTCATTTTCCTGCTCCCATGTGGCAGTTACTATTAAGGCCTGTCATATACCATCCTCAGCCTTACCCCTATGTATTTCTATGTCATTCCACTCTTCCGGTTCTTACATCCTATTTCAAGTCTCTAACCTCATTTTATTGAAGATGGTTCCCCTCACTAGCTTGACTAGAGAGAGAGTGATTTAGAGGCAGATTTTTTTTCTTAAGTCCAGACATACATGAGAATATCTTCATTCTATCTTCATATAAAATTGGTAGTTTATTTTCATATAAAATTCAAGGTGGCAAATAATTTTTCTTCATAATTCCCAAGGCAATCTCCACGGTTTTCTAGTCTCCCTTGAGGAGTTGAAAATGTCCATGTGAGTCCAATCCCAGACACTCCTTTCTAAAAACTCCAAATAAGTTTTTCAAGACCACTCTTTTTCTTCACTCTCTATTTCTTCTTACTCCATTTCAGTTAGGCTTCCCTCTCCTCCAACAAACTAGATCTTATAATGATCACAAAGGCCCTCTCATGGCCAAATCCAATATTCTCTCTCATTTTAATGACATAATCCTCTTAACCTCAACAATCTGTCTCCATTTTAGCTGATCTTTTGATGACATTTAACAGTGCTGATGTTCCAGCCTCCTTGGAACAACTTTCAGGCTTCACTTAAAAATCTGGTCACCTCACAGGGTAAAAAAAAAAAAAAAAAAGACAAACAACTACAAAAGCAATAATTACAAACTGTTTGGTGAAAATGAACTGAACAACTGAACAACTCATGGGGGGGGAGGGATAGGGGAGGGGGGAGGGGGGAATGAAGGACAAGGTAACAAACAGTACAAGAAATGTATCCAATGCCTAATGTATGAAACTATAATCTCTCTGTAATTCAGTTTGATAATAAATAAATATATATTTTAAAAAATCTGGTCACCTCCTATCTTATCTCTTTCTCAATCGCTTTTGCTAGCATCCCTGCCTCTATCTTCTAATCCATGCATTTGTTTTCTTCATTCTTTTTCATCAGGTGAGAAGCCTCAATTCCATGATCTATATGCTTCCTATCTTGGTGGCTCTGACCATAAGCTCCGAATAATACATGTGTCACCCAATACATAATGCATGTCAACGTCACCCAACAGCCTAAGGATCACCTCACATTATACAGGAGTTTCTGTATCATGTCCGCTCACTCCACCTGGATTTCCACCCTCCGCGAATATCAACAACACCCGCGCAAATCCTCTGGAGCAGAACCTCAAAGTCATCTTTAGTCTTCACTTTGTCCTCTGCAGCTAGTAAATTAGTAAATTCAGATTGTTCCATTTACAAAATCTCTCCACCTTTTCCAGTCAGAACTATCATCTGTCTTCTGGATATTCCTAAAGGCTCTGACATCATACAAGCTTTCTTATGCTCTGGTTCCTCATAGTGTTGGCCAATGGCTAGCAATCACAGAGGGAGTTTAGGTTCCCACTTCCTACTGGAGAGCTTAGGTTTCCAGCTCAGTTTCCTTACAATATTCATTTAGCTTAGAGTAAGTAGTAGTTACTTGTTATTGCTATTTTTTTTATATATCTGCATCATCCTGTTTGGCTTGCTATATTTCTTCTGAGAACAAAACTACTATCTCTTCATGTAAATTCCCATATTCAAGATTCTAAATTGGTTCCCATTCTTTTGAATGGATTTTAACTAAATTAAGGCCTATTCTATATTATTATAGTCTTTATGACAGTGTAAACTACATAACAGCAGGAATTTCAGTGCCTGGAACAAAGTCTAGCTTGTATTGAGTAGTCAATAAGTGAACATTCGGTGCCTTCCTGGGGCTTGGGCTCAAGGCCTGGCCCCTGGCCCTAAGCTTCTTTTTCACAAGGCTACCACTCCAGCACTTGAGCCATAGCTCCACTTCCTGTTTTTTCGGTAGTTTACTGGAGATTAAGAATCTCACAGGGCTGGGAATATGGCCTAGTGGCAAGAGTGCTTGCCTCCTACACATGAAGCCCTGGGTTCGATTCCCCAGCACCACATATATGGAAAACGGCCAGAAGGGGCGCTGTGGCTCAGGTAGCAGAGTGCTAGCCTTGAGCTGGAAGAAGCCAGGGAGGGTGCTCGGGCCCTGAGTCCAAGCAAGGCCCAGGACTGGCAAAAAAAAAAGAATCTCACACACTTTCGTGCCAAGGCTAGCTTTGAACAACAATCCCCACGTTTCAGCCTCATGAGGAGCTAGGATTACTGGCAGAAGCTACTGCTGCCATGTTCAATAAAGGAAAAAAGTGTTTCTCCACAGCAAGGAACCATTGGGATTTTACACAGTAATAAACATCATAACTAGAATAAAATTCAAAATTTTCTCGTAGCCCAAAAAATTTTTTAAAGTTTTATAGAAAATCTGGGATAACAGGTAAAGTCATCAAAAAAATTTTTAATTCAAATTAAAAATAAATAAAAATAATGGACTCAAAGGACCTGAGTATAAAAGAATTACTTTTCTGAAGGACATTTCATTCCATTAATTTGGGTAGTAGCTTCAAGTTATTTTTTAAAGTTTATTTTATCTATAAAATACATGCTTCCATTAAATGCATCATTACTTTTATGACCCTTGTAATCAATCTCCTCTTCCCCTTCTAAACACAAGAAACAAATAAGATAGACACAAGCATTTATATTGATGAGCTTTAAGAAAATACATGGGAGATAGCTTAAGGGAAAAGGAATTAAAAATGGCTTGATGATAAAAATCTACATTTGGGACAGAGCTTAAGTGAATTAAGACATGGAGCTTATTTCATAGCTCAGAAAACATTCAACCCAAAGTAAAATGGACCCATAACAGAATTTGAATAAAATAAAAACAGATGAGTAATTAAGGTCTACCTTAAATCCAAAAAGAAAAGTGTGATTGTGGTATTTTTCCTTTCCCATAACCTTTAGGGTTTTTTTTTAATTATCTTTAAGTGATTGTATAAGGGAGTTGTCGTTTAACAAAGCAGTTTATGAACACAATGTATCTTGATCAATGTCACCCCTTCCAACATCCTCACCCATCCCTCCCCTACCTCCTGCTTTCCTTCACTCCTCTTAACTTGGCACACTATTCACTGAGTGCCTGACTACATTCTCCTCCATCATCTCTTCATTCACCTACCCCTGTCTCTTAACTACTCACTTCCTGGGGTTTATTTTGTCGAACTTTGACTTCGCAGGGTCCTTTTTCTTAAGCAATAAAACAGAAATTTCAATTCCAAAGCCAGCTGGTTGCACCTGTTTCACAGCCCAGTGGTGTTTGACACACAGAGAGAAGGGTTTTTACCTCTTCATTTTGTTTGGTCTAAAGGGAAAATTTTGCCTATATTTTTTTTAAATGCAGGCAGTTCCTCATAAAAATATGAAACTGTGATACCTCTTGACATTACTACAGAGTCATGATGGGCTTCATCTTATTGAGACACACGTCACCTCATACTTCCCCAGCTTCTCCGACTTCCATCTCCTGAAGGACCGGCCAAGGGTCTGCATTTTCACTCGCTACTGCAGGAAAATACCTCAGTTCCCGTGCTGCTGCTCAGAAAAGTTTTATAAATCCCAATTAAGATTACTTCTACTCTCATTTGGCACTGAGGAAATTCTTGGGAGGGAATATTCCGGCTCCAGCCATCATGATTGGTGATTGTGAGCTCAGCTACAGGAGCCAAGAGGCAAAGGGGCCCTTCCAGTTTCAGCTCCTCATCCCAAACGCGCCAGCTGGCCACCTGGGCAGGTAGGGAACCAGCGCTCCAACTGCAGGCTTCAGGCATCCCTGGGAACCCTCGCTCCTTCCACACAAGCCCCTGTTCTCAGGGTCTGAGTGCCAAGTTTCTGCCCAGAAGCAACTCATTCTCTTTAGGACACTACTCAGGTACAAGACAAGAATTGTTTTATCTGTAGTACTGATCCCATCGAATTTTCCAAACCAATATCAGAAATCCTAATCAATGCTAACTCTAATGTGTCACTTACCAGCTCGCCTTAAAGAGCCTGAGATTTTTCTCATATTCCCCAACGCTTCCTTTTCTTCTGGGAAATAGTGGATGATCCCTATATTCATTAGGACAAACCCTTGACATTTGAAACAAACCTTAAAAGCTGAAGGCTGATCTGCACAACAGCCCCATTTATTTTTGCATTAATCGGTAGGTAGTTGACTTTAAAAATTGGCTTTAAAACCCACATAGAGATTGAATTCTGTAATGGCTTAATGATGTTAAATGCATATAATTTATAATCCCCACAAAAGCTTTTGTCTCTTGTGGTCCCCTTTTTACTTACCTCCCTCAATTCTGCAGTTTCGTGATGATAAGCATTATAAAAATGCCCAGGCAGCTAAAGAGATACTTCCTGAACCCATATTTGGGTGTGGGAAGGGAAGAAGCTGCCAATTAAAAATGCAGTAGAGCCCTCTCTTGTTGATTTATGGCTGTGAAGGACATAACTTTTTCTCATCTCGGTTATTCAATTTGGATAACAACCCAGTTGCTATATGAAATAACTTGATTTTCCCCTTTGATGTGCAATTTTTCTAACACCATCATTTGGCATCCTGACTGATGATTGGCTAAATTTGCTTGGCTTTTACGATGAATCATTTAAATTACTCTTATATAAAGATCTAAATTTACTTCAGAGAAGCCATTAGAGCATTATTTTAAACACTGTTTTGTTTTGTTTTTCATGGTACAGTCTCATTTTCTATACCAGATTTTCTTTTTTCCTTCTCAAGGTTATAACTGGGTTTGTGGAGGAATTTGTGTGTGTGTGTGTGTGTGTGTGTGTGTGCGCCTGTCCTGAGGCTTGAACTCAAAGCCTAGGCACTTTCCCTGAGCTTTTGCTTAAGGTTAGCATTCTATCACTTGAGTCACACCTCCACTTCCGGATTTTGAGTGGTTAATTGGAAATTGAGAGTCTCAAGGACTTTCCTACCTGGTTTGGCTTCAAACTTCAACCTTCAGATCTCAGTCTCCTAAGTAGCTAGGACTACAGGCATGAACCATGGCACCCAGCTGTTTATCCTTTTAATTGTCCATCTTTCACTGTGTTGGTGTGTAATAAGAACCCACCTTCCATGTTAACTAGATGGAGAGTGGGGGAAGGGAAGCAGGTAGAAATAAAACTTTTTGCCTATTTCTCCTACTAGTGGTAATATCCCTACCCCTACAAAACTGCCTCCCTCCAGGTCTTAGAAAATCCAATCATGTAGGTTTGGGTCAAAGGAGCAATTTCAGAAAATGGTCATGCTTTGTCTACTAAGTTTATTTTTTCTGGTCTTTAAGTAGTCGTACAAAGTGATTTTTAACTCAATGTGCCTACTTATTAGTACAAGGCATCTTGATCATATATTGTACGAAATGTTCACTCCAGCAACCCCCAAGGAATCTAGTACTATATATACTAAAATAAAGCCCCCCAAGTCCACCTATAATTCACTCAGAAAGCCTGTGTTACAAGGCCTACCCTCAAGTAGCTCCAGAAAACCTGCAGGGCCAGATACTCAATAGATATGCAACTATGGCAGAGAGCTTCCTCGTCTACAATCCTGCCTTCAAGGAAGTCCCCACTGCAGTCATTTGTTTTAGTTATAAAATAAGAGCTTGTGCATTATAGCTAGAAACTGCTGCAAAAAACAAGCATGGAAAGGCTAGAAAATGGTATCGAGGGAAGTGTTTTTTTTCTTTTTCTCTCTCATTTCTATTAACTGTTTATGAGTAAACTTCATAGGATAATAGTCTAGTAGAGTAGCTACTAGGTGCTTATACTCATTAAATACGACCATGTGTCTGTACTATAAGTATAAACCACATACTAGATTTCGAAGATTCAGTCTGACACTAAAAGAAAAGAAAAAAGGAAAAAATTCTTAGTCATGCTTACCCTGAATATATGTAGAAATCCTATTCTGGATATACTAGGCTTAATAGCATACATCATCAGAATTCATTTGTCAGTGTTAGACTTTTTGTGGCCATGACAAAATAATCTGATAGGAATGACTGAAGGGAGAAGGGCTTTCCTTTCCTTGTGGCTTCCCAGATTTTCATCCACCTGCCCTGGTGATGCAGGGCCGAGTACAACTTCATGGTCAACAGGGAGCAGAAAAATGAAGAACCGCTGAGAAACTCTGTTTCTTTCTTAAGCCTACCTGTCCATCATGACCCATAAAGCTGGGCTGCATTCCATCTTTTTTTCCCCCCTTTTATCTGGGACTCTGATGATAAAGCATCATGACAGGGGAGAGGAAGCATCTGCTCTCATTTCATCCACGCTCACAGACATGGTAGGGAGTGGTCTGCCTCCTATTCAGGCCAGGTCTTTCCTAGTGAATCCTCCCAGAAATCATCTTCACAGACACATCCATAGCTATGTTTTGCTAATATGCCAAAAGTCCTCCTCAATGTAATCAAGTTAACAGATGTGATTAATTATCAGACTCACCTATTTCTTTCTTACTTTTTCAGTGGGCTCTGTTAATGTAGGAATCTTTAAATGACATAACCCACCGCACACATTATATTCTCTCTGTGCCATGCTGTAGAACAGCACATGAGGGAAGGGTTGGGTGCCCTCTCAGCATGACAGGAGATGGTAAGAAAGAGGAATAGGCCATGAAGGTAAGCTGAAATGGCCTCCAGATAGCAAGTGAAAGTAAGGCTCAGGGACCCCACCAGGGTGGGTGTGACTCACAGTGGTAGAGGCTTCCACGCAAAAGGACACCACACATGAAGAATCCACACAATGGACCCACAACAGAATTATTGGGGCCAAAAGAATGACTTTCCCACCTTTATCCTTCTTCCTTGAATGGGGTCTTGGGCTCATATGTAAAAGGTACAAACTCAGTCATCTTTTGGTAAGAGATGGCATTTGGTTTCATATTCCAGTATGAATACCAAACTCCAAGAATGATGAGGTCTTTAATATAAAACGGAATGATATTTTTATATAACATATATCATACATAATCTTTCTGAATTTTCTAAATCATCTCTAAACTATTTTAAATACCTAACACAATGTAAATCCCATGTAGGTTATTATATTGCACTGTTTGTGGAAAAGACAAAAAAATCTGTACATGTTCAGTACTTTTTTTATCAAATATTTTTCATCTAGGGTTGGTTATGTCCACAGTTGCAGAATGCATACAATACTGAGTACCAACTGCAAATCATCATGGCATAATTAGAATCCATGGTCAAGGAAAGTTGTACTAAAATGAGGTTTTCAAGCAATCACATACTTCTCCCCATTTCAGTATGCTGTTAATATGATTTTATGTTGATTTTGGTCATGATATGTTTGTTTCTCAGAATAAACTGTGAAAACAAACACCACTAAAATCCCAGTGGCTTCAAAAGGCAAAGCTTTATGTCTTTGTCAAGTATTTCCTTGATGGGTCTGTGAAACCAGTTCCATTCCATCTGAAAGTTTGATGATAAAGCCTATCAACAGAGGACAAGGCGATATGAAGAACCATAGCTAACTCCTCCAATGAACTCCCCAGGAAAATATGTCACTTCTATTGAAATCTCACTATTCAAAACACGTCACGTGCCCTCCAACTTAGTCAATAGGACAGTGAGTAATCCCCCAATAGAGTGAATTCTGATTAGCATAAGTAGGATTGTTTGACAAAGAATAATACAACTGGCTCCAGCATCTAAGCTTTAGAGTCTCATTGAAAGATTGCCACTCAGAAAATCTTGAATGTGCCGCTCTGCAACAGGCATGTTGCTGCCTTCTTACAAAGTCTCTCATTCTTTCTCTAAGAACAGAATTCAACTTGCCATTCATAGCTTCTGTCTTCGTTTCGGGAGACTAGAACACAAATAAACTGAGAAGAGCTGGGCCAGTGGTGACTTCTTCCATGCAAGTACTGAGATGAGCTGTAGCAGGCCATTTGCTTTTAACGACGCAGGTGCAGAAAAACTGGCAAGTAAAGTGAGAAGAGGTGGAGAACTACAACTATCAAGAGAGAGACAGACCAAATAGATATGGCTATTGTAGTAGCAGAGGGCATCCCAGACTCCAACTACCTTGGAATTTCTCTATGCTTCATTTCTGAGAGGTAGCCCTCACCTTAAATGTTCTGCACTCACTTTATCTGACCTGTTATCCTTCTGGAAGCTGAATGGCTAGTCAGCCAGTTCATAAGCATGCCCTGAACACGTACACACAACCTTGGGAAAACTACTTTGTCTGGGCCTCAGTTATCTTCAGTACAAATTAGGGTTAATATTCACACTTGATATCATTGCGTGTCATGAAGGCTAAATGAGTCACGATGGGTCAGAGAAAGTAATATATAAGTGGTTGCCATTTACATAATTTAGAATCAAAATTTTCTGAAGATTTCCCCTGAAATATAGTTCCAGTTGTTCTTGGTATTCATGTTACATCATAGCTCCTTCAGGAAAGTTACTACAGATAAATGTCCCTAAGATCTGCAAATAATTTAGGTTGTAAAATACCCCTATTTCTCCCAATTGGCTATCTAATTATGACTCAGCTTCACCCAAAGCTTAATCATCATAAATGTCCTCAGTGCTGGTAAAACCTGGACCGAAGAGGGAGATGTTTACCAAAGAGTTGGGCCGAAGTGCTCAAAGCTTCAAGTGGAATCTGAAAGATTCAAGTAAGCTACACATAGAAACATCTTCACTTATTAACATAATTTCAAATTAGCACTTGTGAGACTTGCCAATCAGAATAAAAATGCTGTGGTTTTGTTCAAAGCTCCTCTGAAAGGCCTCAAGGTTCAATTTATTCCAAGCATCCTTATGCTGAAAACATATGGAAAAGAGAAAATAAGGAAATGTTTTCCACAGCATTCTTAAATTCTACTTCTGAAAGATTTTCTTTTCTTATGACATTTTTCAATGTTTCTTTAACTGAAAGAAAAAGTAAACTTGCTAGATTTTAATCCTACTAATTTTTATTACTGATTATGAATAAGAAATTCTCAAATTTTCCTGCTAGGACACATGAAGTTAAATATTAAGTATCTATCCTTGAGATCATAGATTCCAAATAGAATCAAGGAGACAAGCCAGGAAATACCATTTTAAATAAATCGATAGTGCTGTGGACAAAGAATTGTCCCTAAAGACCTTTCATATTTTTATTTTACCTTTACCCACCCCCAACAAACTGTTTTAGAAATTCTTATCTTGGTTCTCCATTTCCCTTTCAAAAGTCTTGGGTGCTTCCTACCTACCCCATACTCATATGTACTACACAAATGAGATGAGTTGGACAAACTTAACTGGAAGAAGGTCTAGACCCTTTATCCAATGAGGTTGTATTGGGAAAAGACCCATCGTTTAGTCTTCACTTGATCCAAGAGGAGCCTTCTGGGTACCTTCCCTGCCACCTCCGATGTGTAATCACCCAGTCAGCCTCCAGTGGTGCTAATCCCATGACCACAGGTGTGTTGCTAGGCCAACATAGCCACTGTCTCACGGGTGTAAGTGACCACCAGTAGAATCGCATTGCTAATTGATGGCATGACCTCTGCACACCACAGCTGAACACTTCTCAAGAGGAGAAGGCCCTAGTTGAATATTTTATTTTCTTTTTACATGAACATGGAACCAGTGAGTTTGTTTTTGTTTTTTGTTTTTTGTTTTTTTTTGGCCAGTCCTGGCCTTGGACTCAGGGCCTGAGCACTGTCCCTGGCTTCTTTTTGCTCAAGGCTAGCACTCTGCCACTTGAGCCACAGCGCCGCTTCTGGCCGTTTTCTGTATACGTGGTGCTGGGGAATCGAACCTAGGGCCTCGTGTATCCGAGGCAGGCACTCTCGCCACTAGGCTATATCCCCAGCCCCAGAACCAGTGAGTTTTAAACCCACTGGATGAACCAAAGATTATGGAAATAGATTAAGTAATCAAAACATTTCTCAAAGGCTGGGGATATAGCCTAGTGGCAAGAGTGCCTGCCTCGGATACACGAGGCCCTAGGTTCGATTCCCCAGCACCACATATACAGAAAATGGCCAAAAAAAAAAAAAAAAAAAAAAAAACATTTCTCAAGCCAAAGTCTGTGTTACTAGTATCATTCTGATCTGAATGACCCTGGACTTTTTTATCTTTTCTTTTTTTTTTTTTTTTTTTTACCAAAAGCACCTTAAATCTTTAAGGAAATCCAGCCAGGCACCAATGGCTCATGCCTGTATTCTTAGCTACTCAGGAAGATGAGATCTGAAGCTCATGGCTCAAAGCCAGCCTGTGCAGGAAAGTCTGTGCGACTCTTATCTCCACTAACCTTCTAAAAAAGGCCAGAAGTGGATCTGTGGCTCAGGTGGTAGAGTGTTAGCCTTAAGCAAAAGAAGCTCAGAGATGGAACCCAGCCCCTGAGTTCAGCTCCCAGGACCAGCACATGCTTACACATGCATGCACACAAATACACACAAATTGAAGAAGTCCATTAAAGAAGATAAACTAAGAATTTTAGGTGTTACTAAAGCAGAAACGAGCAGAGAGGTTAAAAAAGCTAATATAGAACAAGTAGCAATAACAGAATAATTTGGCCCATCTATGAGAGTTCCTGAATCTCACGTTATTAAGAAATTGGCCATGTACTAATTTAACTTTCAAGAATAGCAATATGTAAAAAAAAAAAAAAAAGTCTATTACCTGGTGTTAGTGGTTTGTGCCTATAACCTAGCATCTCAGGAGGCTGAGGTTTAAAGGATTATAGTTTCAGGCCAGCCCACTCAGAGAAGTTTTCTAGACTCCCTCTTCAAAATAACCAGCAAAGGGCAGGTCTGGCTGCAAGTATGGCTCAAATGGTAGAATACCAGCCTAAGCAAGAAAGCCCAACAGGGACAAAGCCCTGAGTTCATATTCCAGTATAACAACAACAACAAAAAAAAAAAAAAGTGGTCTAGAAGTAGTCAATTTTCAAAGGCAAAAATGGAACTTTAAAACAATCCCACAGATTTTTTAAAATAAATTTCCCCAGAAAATAGAAAAATAGAATGAGAGTTGAACTTCAGAAAAGATTACTAATGAAACATACTCTGTGGCTCTCTCTCTCTCTCTCTCTCTCCCTCTCTCCCTCTTTCCCTTCCTCCCTCTTTCCTTCCATCTCTTCTTCTCTCCCTCCTCTCAAACAACAAAACTTCCCAGGGGGAGACAAAACATTTTCTATGATATGATATTCAGATGATATGATATTCAGATGATATCCTCTTGTGTGTATCCCGTGCACGCTTTTCATAGTACCACTTGCTCAGCTTTCAGAAGCCCTTCATACATTTCTGCAAATAAAAGTCAGGGAACAGAAAGGCTGGTGTAATAATTCCTGAATCAGAAAAAGGATAAAATTCGAGGCCATTTTCCCACAGGACTGTTGTTTTCTTAGACACGGCTTCTCCGTTATTCAATTAAACTAGAAGGCAGAGCAGCACCCCACGCAGCGCTCGGTCTCTCCTTCCTCCTGCATCCCAGTGAGCCTGGATATGCCAAGTTTCTGAGCAATTGATTCAGAACCAATTTGTGGCAAACAAATGCTCTCCCAATACTTAGAGTGGAAAGATCTCTCCATGTGCTTTTGTCTAGACAGTCTCAACTACAGGAATGTAATGTGTTTGCTGGCCCTCCAGTGATTTATTAAATGCCAAATCCATGCAGCACAAGCACTAAGAAAGAAATGGAAATAGAAATAGCTTACCTGGTGGACTCGTAATGACTTATTAAGATGATGTTGCCAGCAAGGCTTCCACGGGATCAATAAATAATAGTGATCTATCAAATAACATTGGTTGAAATAGTAATGTTTAGAAATATCCCATTGAACATAGGAAAATGTATCCACTGGGGATGAGTGGCATGGAAAATATTCCTGCCCACTGAGGTGAAACACTTTCAGGTCCACGACAGCAATTCTGCTTGCAGTGTCAGCTGCCTTTAAAAAAATAAAAACAAAAAGCCCTCAACTAAAATTCAGTTTCCAAAATGAAAGACTAAGATCAAAACCTGCTCCCTTGCAAAATAAATAAATAAATAAAGCGATGGCTTTCTACTATGAGAACCCAAATCTATTTTCTTCACTTCTTTTTCACACACACAAAAAATCAGTTACCAGTTATTCATTATTCATAGTTTTCTTATTTTTCTTTGGTAATCCTATTAAAAACAGAGTCTTTGTCATGAATTCACTAATCAAATGCAGACATTTCAGAGAATTATGACAGAAGGGCAAAAGGAAGATGGTAAAAATGCTTTCCATTGAAATGAAAATTCTTATTTGAGAACTAAAATACTTTTATTCGCTAAATAAAAATTTTCCACATCATCAGTTTTGCTGAGATATACAAATGAGGGGGAAAACTTAACAGTTTTTTTGCAAATCATAAGATCTATTTTACAAAGGTAGACTATTGTATTGAAACTACTTGAAGCAATATAGATTATTCATGAAGTTATTAACTACTACCAACTTCTAATTTATACCAATATGAAAAGCACTCTTGCTACAAAAGTGAAGTCTGTTCTCTTTCTTTGGGAGATATTATTCAGAAATAATCCCCAAACCCATTAATCTTTAGAGGCAAAATGTATTCTCCTGATCAAATTGGTACAGCTGAAGCAATTTTCTCCAAAAAAAAAAAAAATGTATGACTGATTTTCCCAAATTGTTCTTTTCACTATTTAAACATTCATTGTACCCGGATATCTCATTGCAATGAGATGTTTGACAGCTCTAAGAGGTATATTATTTCTCTGAAGATCTTCAAATTTCCTTGTGAAAGAAAAGGCCTGAGCTGCTAGAGAGCTTCAAGCCCCCGGTTGTCTGATGAATCCCCCCCTCCCTGGATTCATTGCCACCATTACACTCCATCTCTCCTCAATCTGGCACCAGACACCTTTGCTGAGGTTCCCCCAGCTGACTGGCTCGACGCTTTGGAGATTATCTTATTTCATTTTCCTACAAGAATCTACTTAAGAGGTGACCCTTGTAAAGTTAAATGAAGTTAGTACAAGCACAAAAACTCAAAACTATCCTAGGCTAAACTCTAGAGCTTACACAGCTTCTGCCCTTCTAGATACAAGTCTAAATGAGACCAAATTTGTAGCAAATTAAATGTCAGCTTCATAATAGGAAAAGTGGGTCGATGCAAGTATTTTAGAGATGGATAGTCAAAACATGTGTTTAGTTGCGTTTTTCTGCTTTGGATGGTGATCAACATTTTGATTTTAAGTTTTGGAACTTTAGATCTACATGGTAAATTGAATTTCAATTTTACCCAGTTGCAAGGGAGAGGGATGCTGACAAGGAAAATGTGTGTGTGTTCCCAAAGAGTTTTGCATTTACTAAATAAGAATGATTTTAATATATTGGGAGCATATGATTTTATTTCAATGCTGGAACTGAACTCAAGGTCTCAGGCTTACTAGATAAATAGTCTGCCTCTTAAGCCACTCCCCCAATCCGTTATTTTTGCTGTTGTTTATTTTTAGATGGTGTCTTATGATTTTTACCCAGTTTCTCTCAGAATATGATTCTCCTCTGCCTCCAGAGGGTAAGGTGTGAGGATCATACTCAGCCCTTCAGAACTAAAAAATTTTTGGCCAGTCCTGGGGTTTGAACTCTGGGACTGGAGGCTCTTGAGCTATGGCACTGCTTCCAGCTTCTTCTGTGATTAATTCGAGATAAGAATCTCACAGACTTTCCTCCCCTAGCTTGCTTCGAACTGTGATCCTCAGATCTCAGCCCTCAGAGTAACTAGGATTATAGGCGTGAGCCACCAACACCTGGCCAGAATTAAACTTTGAAATATATAGATATAGATATAGATATAGATATAGATATAGATATAGATATAGATAGATTGCTTGCTTTAAGGTTGCACCATAAGCTATTACTAAGTTGAGACTTCCTAGAGAATTTCTCCACAGGCTGAGACACCCTTCGATACTGGTGCACCTGGCAAGCAGTGAGCTACCCTGAAGTATACACATCACGGTGAAACTTCAGAATACCTGGGACACTATGATGCACTTTTCACGGTGGCATTTGGCTTCTCAAACCCTGGTGGAATACCACAGAAGAATGGCCTCAAAATATTTCTCAGTATAGAATCCTATTCCTGGCCAAAAGCACAGTCAGATGTGAATGCAGAATACGTGTGCGAATTCTCCATCCATTTGCCATCCAGGCAAGCATTCTCCCGGGGCTCCCACAAACTATAGACTCAGCATCAAGGAAGATGTGAGAGGCACTAACAGAAGACCCTGTGGGAGAGCAAAGGCAGACATCCCCTGGATGAGTGGGAACGGAAACCTCAATGCCCGGCTAGATGGAAAAGTAAAACCAATTAAGACTGTTGAGGGAGAGTTATAGAGCCAGGAAAGTCTGAGGGTAAATTAGTAGTAGATACAAAGGAAATCAAGCAAACCTAAAATGAAACCATTTTCAATTCAAGGAAAGAAAAACATGGTCAGGAAAATGGCTGGCCTTTTTATATGCTATTTGGCTCAGCTTTGATTAGCACTTATATGGCTTTCATTACAGAAACATTAAAAAGTGATCAAGCCAGAATTAAAATGTAACTAAATTTATAATCTAGGGTGGAAAGTGTTCATGTGTGCAGTTAGGTGTTAGGGCTCCAAGATTTAGCATATAAAAATACTGGCAGCCAAGTTAACGCGAATTCCAGCTAAACAGCTAGTAATTCTTTTTCTTCAAGTGTATTCCAAATATTGAATGGAAAGGAACACAGGGGGAGAAATGTCTACATCTACATCCTCATCCTTCATAGCAGAGAATAAAGAATAAAAATAAATAAATAAAAAAGCTTGGTAGTATTAGCCTGTAATCCCAGAGCTCAGGAGGCAAAGGCAAGAGGATTACAAATATAAGGCTAGCCGGGGCTACAGAAAGAGAACCTGTCCACAAACTTTTTTAAGTCAATAATAGTGACTTAAGTCCAATAAATAAATACCAAAATACTTGAAAATCAGATACCTCTGGAAAGAAAGAAATCAAAATTAGATTCAATTAGAAGAAGGGAAGTGGAGATTTCTTTGAACTGTTTTTTACACCAAGTATGTTTTAACTACTGCTCTTCCAACGAACATGCCACTCAGTTAAAATACAGATTAATTATTCGAGTACTCTGACACAAATAGGACAATATGCCATGATTTGGAAAAGGTAGAGTACATAGATATTCTCAAGACACAGATTTGGAAGGATCAAAACTGTGCAATGACATCTTAATAAACACTTAGACCATTGCTTTGTAAGTTTTCCATATTGTTGGACTATTTTGTGGCGTGGAAATTCTACGAGAGTTTAGAGTCATGCTTTTTTCTTCATTTATTTGCTCAACAAATTTTTTATGGGTCATCCATGGGGTTGAGGAAGCTAATCAAGTTATGGAGAAGTCAGCTTACTAAGTCACAAACAGCAAAAATAGAGAAAGACCAACCCAACAATTAGTCATAGGAATTTCATTCCACACAAGGCAGTTATCTACATACCCCATACTTAGCCCTTGAGGATCTCTAAGCCTGTACATTCCTGGGCACAGGTGTGACATGGGAACCCTTCAAGATAGGAACCCATATTCAAGGGTCTTTCAGGAATTCATCGCCAGTCTAACAATCTCTACAACAGGTTCTGAGGTACATCCAGGAAATACATGTTGAAGGAATAATTTTAAAAAAAACTAATTGATGCATAAGTGACTATATGTAAACCATATTTCTTGAACTCTGACAGTTTTCTTTGTCAGAAAGGAAAAATAAATGGGCCAATGAAGAGACCGTTGAATAAATCTTTATGTAACTGTCATTTTGATCATTTTAAGTGTTTATGAAATAGCTTGATTTACCATTAAATTCATTGATTTGTGTACTTATCATTCTGTGGAAGGGAAGGAGAAAAAGGGAGCCTAGAAGGTAGCTACAAGAATTAAATAGGAAACCAGGAAGCCAAGATACAATTCAGAATGTTCTTAGCCCAGGAACTAGAAATGTGGGAAAAGGACCTGCTATGGAGGGAAGGAAGAACACATTTCTGCGCATGTTAATTTATCATCCAGGCCTGTGGTCCAGGTTGCATCGTCTCAAATTTTTAAAAATAAAATGAAAAGCAGACCAATCCCTTCCTGCTTTTCATCACCTCAAACATCATGGATTTGATTCTTGAAAGTCTCTCTTTGACTTTCTGACACCTCCACCGGGCCAGCCATCACTTTCAGGGGTTGTGGAAGGTCCAAGCTCCGCCCCTAGGAAAGCAGGGGAAGGTGGGTTGGGCTCTCCTATGCAGGAGTGCCATCTAGTGGTAAGAGCATGTCACTTCAGGCTAGGCTGCATACAAAACAGAATGAGGACAAGGATCGTTCTGCTTTGGTTTCCAATTTTCCACATGCACTATGACAAACCCCCACACTTCTTGTCTAGATCCGACTTCACGGGAGCACAGCAGTCGCAATGTTAAGCAATAAAGTCCAAACTCTGTTTTTCAATGCATCGTCATCACATGAGTCAGATGTGGTCTAACAGAGAGAATAGTGAAATCAATGTAGCTGCATTTTTTTCTAGGTTTATTTGGAGGGGTTTTGGGCAGTTGTTTTTTTTCTTTTTTGGTCAGTCATGGAGCTTGAACTCAGAGCCTGGGCACTGTCCCTGAGCTCTTTTGTTTGCTCTTTTGCTAGCTCTCTACCACTTCAAGACACAGCTCCATTTCCAGTTTTCTAGTGATTAATTGGAGATAAGAGTCTCACAGACATTGTTGTCCAGGATGGCAATGAACCATGATCCTTAGAGTTCTCAGTCTCCTGAGTAGCTAGGATTACAAGCATGAGCCACCAGCACCCAGCCTAGCTGGATTGTTTTAAAGTTGGCTTATTTTTCATATTTGGTGAATGAAACGTATGAACACGTGTCTCATAAGTTCACCTTCCTCCTTCATTTGCTTTGCTATGTACGCTCAATGCACTCTCGGAGCCACTGGAGCTGTCCATCAACCAAAGTCAGCTCTTTGCCTCAGAATGTGCAGAACATCTTAGCGAATCTTCACAGCTATTAATTTATGTGCACATCTTATCTCCTTTGCTGGGTTTCAAAGATTCTTGAGGCTGAGTTCATCTCATTCACACACTAAAAGCCACAACAGCTGATTAGCAAACAAGGTTCTATCATCAAGGAATTCTATCAGAATCCAGGGAAGGTTGTGGACTCCCTCTCCATTAAACACCTATTCTGCAGAGAGATGCAAACTTCTACCCCCACTCACTGGGACTCCAGTGATCCCTGACGCCCATTCATGTGCTGCTCAGATGAAGAAATCCTGATCTAAACTGAAGCTCTAGAAGACAGCCTCATCACAAGCTGGAGCCTCCGGTAATGGCTCCACCCTGCACATGGAGATGCCAGGTAAAGCAGGTAAAAACTGACTTCCTCCACATTGTTACAAGAACAAACTCTGTTTCGGCTTATGGGAATTAGTAAAGACATACAATTGAAATTCTTCAAATTTGTGAGAAGTGGAACTGCCTCATTGAAGGGCCAGACATGCCAAACATTCCTTCCCTTGCCAGTCCTGAAGAGAGCTGCCCTCTCCCTGCCTCTGCCTTCAGGGCATCCTGGTAGCCCAGTTTTCTAACACAGTTATGAAAGAAAATCTCTCTCCCCCCACTGTACCTGGCCGTATTAGATCATTTTCATGGCTAAATCAGTCAATATTTCTTTCTGTGTCTCTCTGTGTCTCTTTATTTGGGGTGGGGGGGATATTGTGTAACACACACACACACACACGCGCACACACACATTCTAAATGGTGGAAATCTGTAAAGCACTAAAATAGACTCCTTGCCAGAACTGTGGTCGTAGGTTGGTTTGAATGGCAAAACTAACAACCACGATTTCTACTTAAACCTTCCCCAAATCCACATTTCACTTTAGGAGCATCAATGGCATACATCTAGCTTTGAACCTCTCTCCTCCCTCCTTCTGAGAAAAGAAGTAAATTGACAAATGGAGTAGCATCTTGGCCATAGGCACAAGAGCTCACTCTGAACAGCTGGGCCCTCCCTCAGGAGGTGAGGGTCGCTCTGCCGGCCCTTCTCGTGTTTACAGGGGGGAATGGACAAACCACACAACCCCACACCCTGCACCACACAACGTGTTCTCCGTCCTCCATTTCTCCAGGAGGAGGCATCTCGGCTCCACAGGAAATTTCGATCTTCCACAGTGATTTTCAATAAAGCTTTTACGTGTGTGTGTGTGTGTGTGTGTGTGTGTGTGTGTGTGTGTGTGTGTGTTCACAGCATGATCCAAATACAAACACTTTATCAGAAGTTAGGCAAATAAAGTTGGGAGGGTTTCAAGACAGAACATAGCAGTCGTTGTGCGTGGAGGAGAGATCAGACACTGAAGGGTCATAAAATTTGGAGCCCACGGTCTCCATGTAAGTTTTCAAATAGCTGAGGCCACTTTACAGGAGATTCTGGACTTTCAGCAAGACCACTTCTACAGAAACCGACATTTTCACATCTGCAGGGGGTGACATTCAACCAACTTGATGCTCCTACACTGCCACTGTTCATGTATGGTTACCTCAGAAACAGACAAAGGTTGTAGAAGGAAGTAGTCAGCTGGTAAAGGCTCAAAAGGAGTAGCCATAAAACAAGTGGGCAGTACCCAAAGATGGGGAGAAAAGGTAGCTCAACATCTTCCAATAACATCCAAATGACCCAAGCAACCTACCCGTGCATGGTCCTGAGATACACCGCTCATACCCAGCCCAGAAAAGGACGATCACCCACAGGCCTCAGAGAAAACCTGTGTAAATACTGGGAATTCTCCCAGCCCTCGTGCAACCGCAGTATGGTATGCTGCATGCAGGAGGCAGGGTTTAAAAATATTTTGTTGTAGACCCTTCCCCATGCATTGTTGTATCTTATATAGCATCTCTATCTAACCTCTTCTCATTAGATGCCACTTACACCTCCCCCCCCATCACTTCCAGTTACGACAAAAAAAAATTATTTTCCCAATTTTCCAGATGACTCTGGGAGCAAAAGTAGCCCTGTTGAGAACCATTGCTTTAAAAGCGCACTTCCCAGCTCCCCCATAGATTAAAACAGTGCCCTGATTTTTGTCATGCCATCCTTCACTGTGCTCCCTGAACCTCTCTATTCCCTGAACTTTACCCTGTTCCCAATTTGCTCTCTCTGCCTATGCCCTGAGCCTGGAATGGCAAACCATAGCTAATTTCTAGCTCCACCTTTATCTAGGATTGAACGTATCGTGGCCAACCCGGATCATCCCCATTTCACATGAGCTTCAGGTCCTTCCCCACCCTCACACAACCAAGACGCAGAGCTCCTTCCCCTGTGCACAGCACTGGCTCCTGAGTCTTCGTCCCGAGCCCGGTCATCTGTACCAGGATTCTCTCCCTGGAACAGAAAGCCTGGTCAGAGCCCATCGGAATACACATCTCCCGATATCAGAGGAAGGGATAACGCTGTTTCGTCCTTAGTCCTGGTTATCCCAGAGGCTGACAGCACTGCTGCTTTCCTCTTCATGCTTTCTGGTAGGGACGCAGAGCACTGAGTCACCCCATCGCTATTGCAGGCACATGCATTGGAGCAGAGGCCCTGGAGAGAGACAAAGCCCTCCTCCTCTCTGCTCAGAAGGGCGCCAACCGGTCCTACATCTGGCTTGCCTGTTTGTGGACTGGCTTTGCCCCCTGCAGTCACAAGTGTCTCTCTCTGGTCCACGGGGCCAAGATGTCTGTGCTTCCAGGGAGCTTTAACTACCTGACAACCTGTTCATCTTCCCAAATGTTGTCCTGCTTATTTATTATTAAAAGAACCTCTTTATTCCATACATGTTCTTAGATTTCAAGTAAACATATTCCACATTACCAAAATGCAGCCACTCAGTGATTTACTTAACCAGATAAGACTTGGTTTTTTAGTTTTTTAACCACAATTTCAATCCACACCACTTTCCTATTTTCTTGGCCATTGATTGTAAGATACTTTATAAATATTCATAATGGCTTACTACTAATATAAAATAATGCAATGTAAAACTGGTGGTATATCTTGCATTGAATCAAAGACATTCTTGGCAATCAGAGGTATCAACTCCTAAAATGGAGCTGTCCATTGGTGAATTGATTTCAGAACCGGGCAGGGGGCAGATGCCAGGAAAGGTAGCTCTAGGGCTTTGTTATTGAGCTGATTGCTGTAAGGGACTTCTGAAGTCATTGGTGGCTCGCTGACTCTCATTGGACTCCTCTTGGGCTTTCAATAAATGTTTGCCATAATATAGGGTGAATAATTTACTTACAATAGAAGGCTTAGCTACCAAATGGGATTTGTTGTTGTTGTTGTTGTTGTCATTAAGATACCCTCGGGCTAATAGAAGTGAAAGTCCCTCTTGAAATGGACCCTTTGTTTTACACTGAGAAGACTAAGAAAGGAAACTATGAAACTTGCATAAAGGGAATACATTTTTTTTCTCCTCCAGAATCAATGTTGGAGATTCTTTTCTTATTCCATGACCATCCCTGTACTTTTGGGTACCCAGGGCCTCACTCCTTCACTGTTCTTCTGAGACCACAAGGACATTAATGAGAAGATCCACGAGGGTAGCCCAGACAGAGCTCACCTAACTCAGGACACAGAGAATTTCCATTGTGTTTCAGAATTTCTCATTTTTAAGGTCCTTTTCTCAACAAAATGTCTAACAAATCAAATAACAAAAAATCGCAAAAGTGTCGTTTGTACTGTAAGTCAACTCTTTCTTTACATCTCTGCTGTAAATGCTTCTTCTGAGACTAGGAATGCATACAACTGAAGAAGAGAAAGTCACATACAAGAAAGTACACAGATTGCCATTGGATAGCTTCATATAATTTACATTAGAAGACAATTTCCCTAATGGTAGAAGACTGTCATTCATAGAACAGCTTGGCACTTTGGGTTTGGATAAAGACATGTCTTCAAATAATTTTGTGAGAAGATTCAGCAAAGAGAAAAGTCAAACTAGTATGATATCAACCCTGTTAGGAAAATTGGCTTCATTTAACAACACAGGTCAAGTCGGAAACTACCAGAAAAGCTGCAGATGGCTTCCTTCCACGTGTTAGAAATATTGATGCATGTTCTTAAAAGCATAAATTACATTTTCAAAATAAAAGGCCACTTCTGTAATTAATAAGGTATTTTATTCAGTTATATTCTGTCTGTCACCAGACCTTTTACAAACTATATTTTTTTATCTTGTTTTTAAACTACAAAAGAAATGGTAGTAAGCTGATAAAATGTTCCATGTAATTTAGCATTCTTTTATTTGTCCTTCTCTGGCTTTCAGCACATTCATTTCTTTTGTATTTCAGTAGTTTACATATATGTGAAAAGAATCCAAATAACACACTTGTGTTATAGCATATTTGAATTAAATGAGGAGGAAAACTTTTTATTATGTGGTTTTATTGTTATTCATTTACACATTCATTTGACAATACTGACTCAAGCTGTGGTGTGTTCTCTTAAGCCCTAAGTATTCTGTATCTGAGAGCTCCATCTAAGGAGCTACATAATCAAAAGATAAGGATAGCTTTTGTTCTAAAAATAGAGATAACATAATTTAAAGCAAGTTTTATTTTCATTCATTGTCTAGTCATCTTATATAAACAATGTGGTGTTTTTTTCTTATGAATAATGGATCCGTACCATTCTAGTATTCAAGCCAAAGACATGTTCCAAAAATACCACGATTAACTTAAAAGCAGTGGTCAGATAAACCCATTGTCTCTGCAGTTAAAATAAAAATAAAAATAAAAAAAAACTTAAAACTAGTAAATAATTTGACATTATTCTTGAATTCATGGATGAATTTAGCTAAACCACTTTCTTACAATCAACTAATCCATACTCTAAGATTGTAAAGGACATCAGAGGGTTACTTTGATTCTGGAAGTAGTCTCTCCTGTTCTGAAACAGGTTTGCCCTTATGACTCTGCTCCCAAGGTAGGCTTTTCTGGCATAAGTATATTTAGCTTTATTTCTGGAACAAGTAGTCTTTCTTCATAAGTGTCACACTGAGCTGGGCTGATTTAGCTTTCTGTCTCCTTTATACCAGCCATAGCAAGTTTCAAAAAATATATGACCATTCAAAGTAAGTTGTATTGCCAGCTTTTCTCATTTGTTTTCACTTATCAAAAAGTTAGAAACATTCTGTGAAGTCAAAATTCTTCAGGCAACCAACGTCAAGGTCAGGATTTATTGGCTAGCAGGGTGTTTTTAATGCAGAACATGTGCAAATTCTCAACCAGAAAATTAGGTTAGAACCTGAAGACTTGGAAATGTTCACTGGAATTGAAAATAGATGAAACCCAACACTCACTTAGTGAGAAATTAAGTCCATAAGACTCTCCACAGCCAAGGTCTCTGAATCATCATATCCTTTGAAGAGTTTAAATATTCTAATTTAGCAATGAGGTTCAAGTTTATTTTGGCATATCTACTAGTAAAGAGTAGAGGGTAAGCCAGGAGCCAGAAGCTCATGCCTGTAATCCTTGTTACTCAGAAGCTGAGAGCTGAGGATCATAGTTCCAAACCAGCCCAGGCAGGAAAGTCTATGAGATTCTTATATTGAACTAAGCACTAAAAAGTTAGAAGTGGAGCTGTGGTTCAAGTAGTAGAACAACAGACTTGTGCAAAAAGGCTAAGGGACAGCACCCAAGATCTACATTCAATTCCCAGTGCCAGTACAAAGAAAGAAAAAAAAGAAAAGGGAAAGGAAGAAAGGAAGAAAGGAAAAGAGAGGCAGAAGCAGGAAGGAAGAAGGGAAGGAGGGAGGGAGGAAGGAAGGAAGGAAGACGAGGGAGGAAGGAAGGAAGGAAGGAAGGAAGGAAGGAAGGAAGGAAGGAAGGAAGGAAGGAAGAAGGAAGGAACGAAGGAAGGGTTAATATTCAGGTCACTACTAAGCCAATGTTTGCATTCCTTGAGTATTTTCCGGTTTCCTTCCTGACACAATTGTTATATATGCCCATGTTTGGAGCTTCCTTTATATACCTTTATGATGCCTAGTTCTTTCTCACAAAGGCTCTAGCTGATGCCTTTCATGACATTCTGTAGTGGAGATTTATTACTCCCTGACCTTATACTTTCGAAATGACAACCTGAAATACTCAAGAAATTGTGAGCTTAGTAAGATTATAGCATGAGTTATTTCCCTTATCCAGAGAAAGTATTACTGACCAAAAACATAGGCCAAAAGAGAGTCTGTCTTGATTGCCAATATCCTTGCAAGAAAAGTCAGTTGAACAGAATATGGATTTAGGATTCAATCTGAGACTAAGATGGCAGTCCTCATAGAGACCAAACTATAGCAACTTTTCATTCATTTTTGAAACCTTGAGTTGCATCAAAAGGTAATGAGTCTACAAAAAGGCATCAGTATGTAAAAACCAACAACTGGTACTAAATATTGCAATGCATACCTTGCTTGAGTTTTTAAAATATTACAAGCAAAGAAGAGCCTCCAAATTTTCAAATTACACTCAAAGCGATTTTGTTGGTGTTTTGTTTTGTTTTGTTCTGCTGGTCCTGGGACTTGAATTCAGGGCCTGGGCACTGTCCCTGAGCCACTTTGTGCTCAAGGCTAGCACTTTACCACTTGCGCCACAATGCTACCTCTAGCTTTTTTGAGTAGTTGATTGGAGATAAGTGTCACTTTTCTGCATGATCCTCAGAATTCAGCCTTCTGAGTAGCTAGGATTACAGGTGTGAGCCGCTGACACCAGCTTCCAAGTGAATGTTTAATTACACTTTTATTATCTTTAAGTACTTGTACAAAGGTGTTGCTTTCAAGAAATCAGTTTATAAATACTATGCATTTTGATCATCATCATTCTCCCTCATTCTTCCCAACCCAACTCCTCTCTTAAATCTCCCTAGTTTCAGAGGATATGCATCGAATATAAGGACTGCATTCTCTTCCTCCTCCCTCTTCAAACTGAATATTTTTAAGATTCACTTTACATTTAAAATATTTTCCCATTCTGATTGCAGTTTTCTTTATGTATCTTATTATATATATTATTTATATGTAACATGGTTTGGATTAAACACACATATAGCACTGGTTAAACATCAAAGGCTAGTAGGAACTGTATTTTATCTTTAATTCTTTAACTATGTATTGCTTCATGATGAGTCTTAGCATTATCATAAAAGTAGTGCCATTTGAGCCAGGGCTCACACCTATAATCCTAGCTTCTCAGGAGGCTGAGATGTGAGGACTTAAAGCCAGCCCAGGTAGTAAAGTCTGTGAGACTCTTATCTCCAATTAACCACCAGAAAACCAAAAGTGGCTCTGTGGCTTAAGTGGTAGAGCACTAACCTTGAGCTGAAGAGCTCAGGGACAGCACCCAGGCCCAGAGTTCAAGCCCCACAACTGACACACACACACAAAAAAAGCTGTGCCATTTTGTGGAGCAAAACTCTTAAAACTCTCAGGCAGGCACAACAAGTACTTGAGGTTGACATGGACAATTCAACTATGAATCCAACTTTAGATTCCTATGACTCATTCCTTCTCTTTTTATGCTTTCAGTCCACTAAGAGCACTCTGGGTGTTTTGTACTTTCAGGAGGAGGATGTTCACCAAGGAACATCACCAGCCACTGCTTTGTACTCTGTGCTCCCAGCCTTTATCGTGGGACTCTACCTGTCCTCACTCACCTGTCTAAGCCCTTCTCCTGAGCCTCAGGTCTACAGACCCAAGCTCCTCCTGCTATTCTATACGAAGCTCACAGTACCCAGCCTAAAACTGGGTTGACTATGTGACCAGCAAATGCAACTCTCACCAATAGAATTCGTCTTATGGAATGTGCCACCAACAAACAGCAATTAGGGCAGAAATTGAATCATCCTTCATTCTCTCTCCCTCCCCACCCATCCTCTCTCTTTCCCCTCTCTCTCTCCTTCTCTCTCTCTTGCTCACTCTCACTCTTGTTCTCTCTCCTTTCCTCTTTCACACACACACACACACACACACACACACATACACACACACCATATTCAGTTATCTCATTACAAAATCTGATAAAATGCCTTTAAATGTAAATAGAGGTGTACCTATTCTGGATTTGTCATTTATGTGGTAGGAATCTGTCCTGGTAGGAGCTCTTGAAGTTGAAGTCTACCAAAAAATAACATATACAATCACATCAGCAACATGAAGTTGCAGGAAAGGGGTTTGGAATCTGTGCCGTTTGGAATCAGGAACACACATGTATAAGCTGCTTCCCTTTGTTCTCCAGGAGGCTGTCCTATTAGCAATGTGTGTCTTCTTGGCTTGCTAAAGCAATTAACTATAGAAATATGTGGAGCTCCCTTTTGTCTTAGGACATTTTAGTTTCCAATTTGTACTAGTTGATGTAGGATTTAGATGACTAATCTATGGATGGAAAGCAAGAATGAGTGAGTACCCAAACTGTAGTGAAGAGGTTGAGTAGATACCAAATAAATCTGAGGCTGGAATATGGCCTAGTGGTAAAGTGCTCGCCTCATATACATGAAGCCCTGGGTTCAATTCCTCAGCACCACATATATAGAAAAACCTGGAAGTGGCGCTGTGGCTCAAATGGCAGAGTGCTAGCCTTGAGCAAAAAGAAGCTAGGGACAGTGCTCAGGCCCTGAGTTCAAGCCCCAGGACTGGCAAAAAAAAAAAAAAAAAAAAAAAAAGCCCAACCAAATAAATCTGAGAACATGTGCAGCAGAAGATGCCATGAACTGACCAAAGGAAGCTGAGTCATGCAAAGATGGATTTAGAACACACATCTGCCTACTTTCTTTATGGGAAAGACTGGGCTTATTAAAAATGCCAGTTTTCTGGCATTCAGGCACACTAACGAAGAGAGGCAACATACAGTACAAAAATTTTGTATGGTATTTGAGTAATAACCTGAGCCAGACTAAACATTGCTCCCAAACACAGTTCATATCATAGTCAAATAAAACTGTGAACTCACAGATAAGTCCCTTGTCTTCCATACATTGTTTAAAATCACCTGGACATCTTTTCCAATTGCTTGGTTATTTGTCCCTGTCATCTGTTTATCTTGTCTATCTTCATTACCAATGGCTGCATAAACACTACGATCAAAGTTATTGGTACATCAAAGTTTTTCTCTCTCTCTCTCTCTCTCTCTCTCTCTCTCCCCCTCTCCTTTTTCCTCTCCCTCTCACTTAACCTCCAATTCATAGTTTTAAGATATTACTACTAAAAAACAGCCTCCTCCAAACAAAATATTTTCTCTTTGAGGGACTTCTTGTGGTTTCTACCTAGAAAATAATTGAAGATAGCTTGCTATAAATCAATAATGGAGAGTGTCCACTAATTAGCAGTGCCATGGAAAGGTAATTCTGTCTTCCACAAAGGCAGAACCCAGAGGAAATTCATCTGTCAAGACAACAGAACAAGGATTCTGAAGACTTTGGTAACGATGGTAATAGCCAGAGCAAAAGAAAGAAGGCAAATGAAGAAGATAGGCAACATGCTGGTCAAAAGGGATTCAAAAGGTACAACCAGGCAAACTCTCTGTCCTTTTATGGACCAATTCCTTCACTCGGTTCAAGCCCTAACATAACAGTGTGTGTTATTATAAGCAAGACTGGAAAGATGTCACATTGTAGGCATGGTTGATGTTCTAAGTCAGGTGGGGCAAAAGAAAAACTCACAGGAAGATCTTATTAATACCCTATTTGCAAACTATCTTGTTTATATAATTAAGCAATAAAAATCTCAATGTACTCCATTTTGTTCCTCTTCGACTAACTCCTTTGTATCTTCCCTGGATTTTTGTATTCTCTTCACAGCCTAAATCACAATTTAAAGTAATAAGGACTTGGTGCAATTAGAAGAATGAAATGTTGTCTAATCTTTGGTGTTATATAAATGATTACCAAACACAGCATGCAGTTGTAACCTAGGTCACATGCAAAAATACACATACCTTTGAGTAACTCTTTACTTTTCCCATTCTTGATTCCATTTTCATAATATAGGGGAATTTAACATTCTCTTTCTACAGTTTTAAAATAAATGTTTTTCATTGAGAAACATTTTTAACAAGTGAGTTCATGTATTCTACACAGAAGAATAACAACTCTGACTGGGGATGTGGAAGACATTTCCTATAATAAATTACTATGATTAGTGAGACTAGACAAAGTAGTTCAGCTGCTATAGCAAATTCTTCCCAGCTCCAGCCATTAATCAGACACCATACCTGGCTTTATCGTGAGTGCCAGATTTTTCAACTTGGTGCCTAAACCAATTAATATATAATTTAAATCAGAAACATGTTTAAAATTCTTTCTGAGTACCCTATCGTAAGGGTGATAAAAGAACTTACAAAAGAAATTCTGCATTAATTCTTTAAGTTTGAAGAAGTAATTGATTATTGATGGCAATAATAAGTTTTCTGAAGCAAAAGTCTACCTTTCCTTTCCTTTACTGCATGAAACATATAGCATTATCTACAGCATTTAATCCATGAAAAATACCTTACCAAATCTACATTCATCCTGACTGATTTTTGGTGAGTTTTTCTGTCTACATGTCAATGTCTCAACATTAACGGTAAGAGAAAAGGAAACCTGCAAGGATATAGAACAAATAATCATATGCAAAATTAGGCAAACCATAATTAACTCTTTTCTCACTCACTGATTTCCCCATCATCTACAGAGAGATATGCTCACAAGATTATCCATACTAAACTCCAATAATAATTTACTTATCAGGAATAAATGTGGAAATAAATGCCTTTTTTTCTTTCTTTCTTTTTTTGGTGGTTGTTATTTTTGTTCCAGTCCTGGGGCTTGAACTCAGGGTCTGAGCACTGTCCTTGAGCATTTTTGCTCAAAGCTAGCACTCTAACACTTGAGCAACAGCTCCACTTCCAGATTTTGGGTGATTAATTGGAGATGAGCGTCTTAAAGACTTTTCCTGCATGGGCTGGCTTCAAACTTCAATCCTCAGATCTCAACCTCCTGAGTAAGTAAAATTGCAGGTGTGAGTCACCTACGTCTGGCAGAATTCCTTTCTTTAAAAGATATTGGCACTATCAGCAGTTAATAGTAATCTCTGATTATCCTCACCCCATTTATCTCCTCAACCAAACTGCCACTAATAACCTTTTAAAGTCCTGCTAACATATTATGATGGTTTTTAAGACTAGAGTTCACTATATGAAATAATCTTTTAGAATAATTTTTTTTTTTTTTTTTTTTTTTTGTCAATCATGGGGCTTGAGCTCGACCTGGGTTCGGTCCTTAGTGCTCTACCACTTTGAGCCACAGTGCCACTTCTAGTTTTCTGGTAGTTAATTGGTGATAAGAGTCTCACAGACTTTACTGCCCAGGCTGACTTTGAACCGAGATCCTTAGATTTCAGCCCTTTCTTTGAGTAGCTAGGATTACAGGTGTGAGCCACCAGCACCTAGCTAGAATAAAAACTTGATTCACTCTGCTTAAAATTCTTAATTACTTTAAGAATTAGTTGTTATCCAAGGGTAATTTTGACACCCCTATCCTAAAACATGTGTGTGTCTGTGTGTGTGTGTATGTGTGTGTCTTTGTCTTTGTGAGTAATCCTGATTTTGCTCACTTTCTGGCAGTTATGTGCTCTTTTACCTTGAGGAGTCTAGGCTACTTTCCTGGTCTATACTAATAATCTAAGGATGGGAATAGAGTTTAATTAGTCTAAACAGTAGCTCTCGTTGCTAGGGATTAACTTTAAAATAGTCATGTTACAACATTAAACAAGGTGATATGAAGGGGTAGTTCTGGGAAATTTTTTCCCTTTCTTTAAAAGCATGCTATATCTGGGAATATATCTAGGGATTTGTGTTGATGCTAGGAGATGCTGCAGCCATCTTAAAACAATGAGGGTAAAGTCAAAGGTTAATTGCCAATACACTGAGAATAATAGAACAGAAGGATGGGAAAATCCAGACTCATGATGACATTCATTGTCTGACCTTGAAACCACTTTATCTCAGAACTTCTACTTGTGTGAAATAAAAACATCATTATTCTTTGAGCCATCTTGTTAATAACAAATTTATTTGTAGTTGAAAACCTCTCCGTGGTTATTTTATCAGTATCTTCCAAACACACTACTTTTCCTTAGGAAAAGAACCTATGTGATATAAAATAAAATAAAGTACAAACTGAACCAACCAATCAGAAGAATCTTACATCCTCTTTTCCTAGCTAAACGTGATCATTATACTTGTCCTCATAATTGTTTGTGAGAAGGTATTAGAATTCTCAGAATATACCTAGAAGTTGTTCACTAAGAATACATTCACAGTACATAGTGCATGGATATAAAGACCTCAGTCTACGAATTGGAAGAGTTGGGGATTTGATCCTGTGGCTTCTCCTCTCTGGCTATATAAATATCACAAACTACCAAAAAAGATCCAAACTTTTAGTTTCTTTATTAAAACAATAAGAAGAATGGCTGCACTTTCTTCTCTGGTTAATGCTGGTATGATGAGCTAGCCCATGTTTCTGTCACAGCACTAAGCATGTAATAATGATTCAATAAATATTGGCTAGGTTCAAAAAATATGGGCTACAAAAAAAATTTAATACAAATGTAAGCACCAACATCACAAAGAAATAAGAGTTTAGACCTTTAATGTGTTGAAAATACCAGCATACAAGGCACAGCAATGTAATTTTACAGTACAAACTCTGTTCAGAAGCAAGTTGGAACCCTCAAGGGTACTTGTAAAAGCAGTTAAAAATCTCAGGTTTCCTCTCAAAAGAGCAAAATCTGTAGATGGAGAATGGACCTAGTAGGAAATCGTGGATCACTGGAGTGTGCCCTCAGAGAGGATTCTGGGAGCCTACTCCCTTCCTGTTTCTCTTTTTGCTTCCCAGCTAACAAGGAAAGCTGCTTGCTGCAACTCTTCTCCCCTCTCCGCCCTTCCAAGTCACAGGCCCAAACGCAATGAGGCCCAAAACCACAGACCGAAAACTGCAAAACCACAAGCCAAAATAAACCTTTCCTTTTTTAAAAATTCAATATCTCAGTTGTTTTGGCAGTGCAGCAAGCTGACCAATCAGACTTTCTTCAACAAAAATTATTCATATTATGCTAGCTGTGTTTACAGGTAATGTACATAATCAGAAAAATAAATTGCACTCTACCTAAAACCTGTTATGTAAAACATAATGTAGTACATAAAAATGTAAAACAAACTGTATTTAAAAGCAGGAATCAAAAGGGTCAAGCATAAGAATTACTCAAAGAGCTTTAAATGAGGAATCTGTTTTAAACTGAGGATAACCTTTGGTTGTCTCTCAAAAACAAATGTAAAAATTATGAAGTCAAATTAAGTTCAGTAACAAAGGGACAGCGATGTGTGGTGACTCATGATCATCCTATTTGTAATGCTAAGATTGAGAAGATTACGTTTCAAGACCAACCAGGGCCAAAAGTTCATGAGATTTCATCTCAACCAGTAAAACAAGGAGTATTGTGGCATATCCCTGTCACCTCTGTCATACAGGAAGCATATAGAGAGGATCTGAGTCCAGACTGACCCATTAATGAGAAAATAATGAAAGCAGAAAAAGACTGAGAGGAGGAAGAGAAGTAAAGAAAAATCAAGAAGAAATAAAAGAAATAGCTCTCTAATAATCAATGTAATGTACTTGCCAAAATCTGCTAACCTGTGCAGTTAGACACAGACACACACACACACACACACACACACACACATACACACACACAAATAGGCTTGTCAATTGTTAAAGAATCACAAAAATGATTCGTTGCTGATAGTAAACAAATGTAGATACAAGCAAGTAGAAACACGTCTATCTTAAGCTTACATCTTACACAAATCTTTTTGTTAGAATCTGATTTGCACCTACACTGTGAAGAATAAGTTTATTCATTGTTTCGCTCTAATAATGCTTTGAATCATCCAACAAGTTCTTAACATCTTTTTTATATCAGGCCATACATATAGTGTCCAGCACTCCAGAGGATAGACAGCATCTTACCTGAAGGACATTGAGTCCACTTAACAAGACCACATGCCATAGCACAGACATGCTCATGGTGCATTTAAGGTGATGAATTTGAATATTCAAGAGTACGATATTTCCATTTCACCAGTAATGGCACCAAAATAATTGCCCTAAGTAATGATTATATCTACAGATACAAAAATGAGCACTAATGGATGAACTAGGTAATTAGTTCCTGGGTCATTAACTAGCACCTGATGTGAATACAGGTCTTCCTTATCAACTCCCAGAAGCCAGTTCCACACATCTCTTTCAGTTCTTGCAGAGCTTGCTTTGGTGCCTCACTTAGAACAGCACCTTGTGTTCCCTTGAATAAATTCAGCATGACATTCAGAAAGGACTAATTTAAACAAAGGCTTTATCATCATGATGTTCTTTTCATTCAGTAATACATGTGTTATATAAACCCATTGACCTTGACTTTCCATTTTTAGAAATACTTATTTTTAAATGAATAGGCACATGACCTCCCACAGTAGTCAGGAAAATATGATGATAAATTCTCTGGTAAATAGGCACTCAGTAAATACTGCCTCTTTCCAATCTTGCCCTCTTCTCTCCTTCCTCGTTCTACATAAGCAAATATGACAAAGGGTTGTTGTTGTTGTTTTCAGTTAATGTATACCAAAGACAATTAAGAATAACTAAGAACTCCTGCGCCTGCTTTGGTTATTGTTAGTATTTCCCACAAAACATTAAGATGGGCAGAATTATTTTTCATCTCTTATTTACTTTTATTATAGATTACAAATTATTTTAGAAATAAGGTGAAATTATTTCACTGGAAATTATTGCACATGTAAATAGGACTAACATTTGTGTTACAAGAATCAACATCTTTTTATAGGACTTAAGCTGATCTTTTTTCCCTAGCTTTGAAACTAAAAATGAATATTAACTACAGAAAATCTTATTAAGGCACTGACAAGCCTCTGTGCCTGAGGAATTCTAAGTTTGAAGCCATTTCCCCACCTCACTGGAAATACGTGCAGTCTGAGAATGGAAGAGAAATGCTTGCAAGCAGGCCTCTGCAATCCTTTGGGGTTGTTTCAATTGGCAGTGCTCAAACTTGGTATTGCTATGCAGTATCTCCTCTCAGAGTCTGACCTCCAACTCCCAGTGACTGCTGGGAATAATAATATTGAAGTAAGAAGACTGGGTCTAAGCAATATGCCTTGTCCTTACAGCCATCTGTGGTGCCTTGCTAGGTGGAGGGGGCTTTCCACACAGCTCTGGAAAACTCTAGCGGTAATAAAGGGCATTCTTTGGATTACAAATGTGTCCTGAGTCCCCTTAGATAATTTGCCCTTGATATTCTCTGACTGTGTCCTCATCAGATTTGCTTTGCTTGTATTTAAGACCTCTGTTAGGTTTAAGTGTCCTCATCTGGTTTTCTTTGTTTATGTATAACACTTTGGTTGGGATAAATTCTTAACACCTTATGTGGTTTTGGCCTATATAAGCTTTGTGCTAGCTGCACTTGCAGCTACTGGTCTTTGAGACAGGAATCCAGCATGCAGGTACTTGCCCTTTAATAAAGACTCCCAATTTGGCCTCTTAAGTGGTGGCTTCTCTATTTCTTATAATTGGGTTCCCCTACAGTAACATCAACCAAGGCAACTCACAGTCACAAATGCACAGACACATACAATCACAGAGACAGACACACACAATCACACACACACTGGCTGAATGTTCTTGGCCAATAGAAATAGGCTTACAACTTACAAAAATTTTATAGTATAATTTTTGTTTTGTTTTTTGCCAGTCCTGGGGCTTGAACTCAGGGCCTGAGCGTTGTCCCTGGCTTCTTTCTGCTCAAGGCTAGCACTTGGCCATTTGAGCCACAGCACTACTTCCAGCCTTTTTTTCCTATATATGTGGTGCTGAGGAATCAAACCCAGGGTTTTACGTATACAAGGCAAGCACTTTACCACTAGGCCATATTCCCAGCCCCATTCTTGTATAATTTTTCCAAGGCACTTATAATGTAAGCACTATTGTTTCATTCACAGAGTGGAAAAGTAAAGCTTTGAAGCTAAGTGACTTGTCTCAAGGTCATAAATGCAGTCTGTCTGAGGGCAAAGGTTCTTCTCCTTACAGTTTTTCAAAGAAACAGAAGCAATATGATACATACGGAGAAGAAGATGGATTAGAGGAGATTGACTTTGGAAATTGGCTGCTCACTTAATTATGGGAGGTAACAAATCTCCTGATCTGCCATTTGCAAACTAAGGAACCAAGAACACCAGTTTTGTAATTGAGTGTAAGGCAGTGAACCTGCAAATGGGGGAGCTGGCATTTTCTGCACAGCCCTCCTCTCTTCAGGCTCTGCATGGATTAGATGGTACCCTTCCACCTGGGTGAAAGCAGATCCTCTTAACTCAGCCTGACTCAAATGCTAATCTCTTCTGTAAACACTCTCACAACACAGCCAGATAAATGGTTTCACCAGCTAGCTGGATAACCCTTTACCCAGTCATGTTGACAAACAAAATTAACCATCACAGTGGTGTTTCTCACACGTGTCATTTTATCCCTTTGTTTGCTTCCTGGTGTTTTCTGGACACAATGCTACTAAGAAAGCCTACCAACAAGCTAAAATATCACCCATATGCCTGAGATTTGGAAGTTTGTGCCCACACACTGCCTAAGTCTCTGGCCCTTTCTGTGGCAGTACTTTCTAGATGGAGGGGACACTGAACACTCTTAGGTTCTGGTGCATGCTCCTTGTGGTCTGGAATCACTTGGAGTAGCTGCTCTAGAACTTTGACCTATCTGCCTGCCTTCCTCACTTCTGTCTTGGCACTGGAATTTTCTAGCTAAACACTTCTTTGTCTCTACAGCAGTGCATTCCTTATGGACAAGAATTTAGGTTTGCTCTATGTTGTAGAAACCACTACCATTAGAAACCATTCTATTCAAATCAGCATATGCGATGGAGCCTGCTTACCATCCCTAGGCCTGAGGGTTCTCTGGGCATCTTCAGGCAGCCTTCTATGTTTATCCAAAGGGCATAGAGTAAATGCGATCAACTAGATTAAAAAGGCAACTTAGAAAGCTGGGAGCTGGTGGCTCACACCTGTAATCCTAGCTAGCTCAATGGGAGGCTGAGATCTGAGACTTGGAATTCAAAGCCAGTACAGACAGAAAGCTCTGTAAGACTTTGATTGCTAACTAACCACCAAAAAACCAGAAGTGGCACTGTGGCTCAAGTAGTAGAGTGCCAAAAGTTGAAAAAGTGAAAAAGTTAAGGGACAGCATCTAGCCCCTGAGCTCAAGCCCCAATACTGGTGTGCATGCACACACTTGCACACACACACACACACACACACACACACACACACGACATCTAAGTGAGTACTGTAGTAAGACCCTCAGGTGTTCTTGGCAAGCTGCCCCAATGAAATTCTCAGCGATAAAGAATAGCTACCTCTGGATGCCCCTGACAAGAGCACATCAGCAGCTCACAAGAAAGTCAGTGCGTAAACCCCAGCCTTCCATCAAGAAATCTCAGGGGAAAGGCAACAAGTCTCCTAAGAGACAACCGTTTTAACAAAAGCTAATCATTCTTTCTCACCCACCAACCTACTGCCTATTCTTTCTATGCTGTGTGTGTGTATGTGTGTCTGTGACATTGGTGTAGCTAGCACATGACCTACACTATCTTAGCTGAATTTCAACTAGAAACCCCACTCTACATGCTGATCCACTCTACCAGAGGCTCTGGGACTCTATTCATTTTAGTTTACCAAGCATGCTTTGCTTGCCTGCCTTTGGCCAGGAGCTCTCCTAGGAATTCAGAAAATCCAAGGTAATAATATATGGGTCCTGCTGTTTAGGACATTCCAGCCTCGTGGATGAACAGCTCCTGTGAATGTCGAGGGTCAGCACAGCATGCTGAACCAGGGAGAATGTTGCGTATAGTACATGCTGCCAGGGGAATGCTCTGGAAAACAGATGAGAGCAAACAGCAAACATGAGCGAAGACACCACATCAGGAAAGAGCATTTGCTACGCACAGAGCAGCATTTCATATTCACAGAGTGAAAGCTGGAGATGGCAGGACATAGGATGGGAGAGGTTGGCAGGGGGAGGGATAAAGGGACTGTCAGCCTAAGGAGGTTGGGCTCAACTTCATCCTGTGGTTAAGATCAGCCATTAGAACAAATCAAAGCACAACAGGCCAAGGTCAAATTTGCGTTTTCAGTAAGCAGCTTGGAAAGCCAGGAGAATATTCGAAGTCTCTTCTTGCCACCTCAAAAACATTTGAAAGGCAGAAATCGAGCCTGAGCAGAGGACAGGATCACAATGTATGGAGGATGGCCAGAAAAGACCTTGAGATGAATTTGAGGAGTTGAGAACCAGAAATAAATGCGTCTTAGTCTCTTCAGTTACTGTCGAGTTTGAATATAAAATGCCCTCCACAGGCTTGTGTCTCACAGGCTTGGTTGTCAATGGAGGGCATTTGGCAAGTCACTGGATCCTGAGTGCTCTGACCTTATGAATGAGTTGTCCCTTTTCCTATTGCTGATGTCTGAAAACTAAGATATTTGAACATCAAAATTAGCATTCCTTTACCAGAAAACTGGAAGAGCTGACAATAATGGGTGTAGTTTTCCTTGGACCATCAGTTGTGAAAGGAACTGAGTAGCACCAAATTTTGGCCTGACTGTTCAATGTCCTCTGCTAAGATTAGGGTCAGCTGCTCCTTGTCATTATCAGAGATAAAAGTAATGTATTTAATGTGTTTCTATTACTATAAACATTAACAATACCACTTTCATTAGCTCCTAGTCTTTAAGAGGGTGACACTGTTGAAAAGAAAATGTACTCATTACCTGACTTTGTAACTGTAACCCTCTGTACATCACCTTTACAATAACATTTTAAAAATTAAAAAAGAAATGAATACCTACATATGTGCTTTTGTTGCTGTTGTTTGTTTTAGTAATACTAGGGTTGAATCCAGAGCCCCTTGTTTACTTAGGTTGTTTGGCTGGGGTTCCACCACTTGAACAATGCCTCCAACCCTGATTTTTGCTTATTAATTGGGGATATAATCTCATGAACTTTTCTGCCCAGGTTGGCTTCAAACTATAATCTCCATCTCAGCTTCCTGATTATCTGAAATTACAGGTGTGAGCTACTAGCATGTGTTCAGTTTTTTTAAATGAACAAATACTGATAAAACTGCCCATTTTCTCTGAGTATCATCAATATCTATTAGTTCCAGGCACTGATCTTTTAGGATTAGAAAGTATTTGAGGAGGGGAAAACAGGAGTAAGATTCTCAAAATGTACAAATTGAAACCCCAAATCTACCCAAGCCTTGATCAGGTTGTTCAGGTATATTTATGACCTACCTTCAACTTATTCTTTACATAAATCAAATGTGTGTGTGTGTGTGTGTGTGTGTATACAGTCCAAATATTTTGATAAAATCATCAACATTCACCAGGGACACAAGTGGTTTATGTTGGTAATCCTGGCTACTCAGGAGGCTGAGATCTGAAGGTTGTGGTTAGAAGCCAGTCCCAAGCAGGAAAATCTATGAGACTCTTATCTCCAAGTAACTAGCCCATTGAGAGGTGGAGCTATAGATCAAGTGACAGAGCCTCCATCTTGAAGAAAAAAAAACAAAACCTAAGGGATAACCCAGGCTCTGAGTTCAAGCCTCAGTAATGGCACACACAAACACACACGCACACATGAACACACACACACACACACACACACACCATATATAAGATAAATCATAGAAATACTTAAAATAGAGAGAAATTTTAGCCTGAAAGTTCAATTAACCTGCGTACACAGATGCTTTTCTCCCTCCCGTCTGATTAGAATCATAGACTAGAAGCTGCCTACAGCTACAAAATGAGTCCCAAATTTTTCCAGTCATGCCACATTTCCTGTCTTCTGCTCCTAAAGACTGCTGATAGCTTTGGAAACCACTGGTTCACCAATGCTTTGGGGGGACTTTCCTCCTCCTCTGACATGAATGACTCAACCAAGTGATCAAACTTGGATTCCTATGGTCAAAAGGGAAAGACCTGTAATCACTTTTGCGGTCAATTGCCTTCCTGTATCTTCCCTGAACATCTTTTTGTTGTTGTTCGGTCCAAATAAAGTTTCTTTCTTTGCCCATTTTAAACACCGTGTACTCCAGTGTCTTCCAATGTTCATATCATCCACTCAGCGTATCCCTCTTTGCACAGAAATATGATGGGAGACAGTTTCAGGTGATAACAAACAAACATCTTGGCTAATGAGCAAAGATGACAAAAAATGCCTTTGACCATCTATAAAATTTCTTTCTGTCCATTTCATCATGAAAAGGAAACTTCAATTCCTCCAATAGTACAAAAATCAAAGGTAACTTGAATATCCCTGCTGGGGGTCTCAGAACATTGATTTCCACATACATGATTAACTTCAGTTAGGCTACCCTGTCTTAAAAAAAAAAATCACTAATCCCAAATCTTCATGAGCTTCACTAGCTTCATTCTTGCTTCCGTTTCTCATGCATCAAATGTCTTTTCATGGTATTTGGCAGAGATGCACTAAGCCATGCATGTCACTGCAGAATTAAGCAATAGAAATGGCAAGACAATGGCTGTGCGTTCACGAATTAGCCTTCACTCAGTTGTCCAAAGAAGAGTCTTATCAATAAAAGAATGACATGTTGTGATTTATTTTAAATTCTAAAACAGATCGCTTCCTATTCTAACACAAATCTCTCCCTTTTTATAAAAAAAAAATATATATATATAAATCCTTTCACAGAGCTCCACATTCTAATAAAGCTGAAGTACACCTTCTAAATTTTAGAACACTTTGAAACAGTTATTCAATTGTTCTTCTCCTTCTAAAACTGGCAATATTAAAACTAATATTGGTAACTTGGAAGCTAGTCTCTTGTCACTCAAATCCATAATTATGAAGAAGAAAATAACGTAAGGCATAAATTGTCACTGCATTAGCCATTACATTTACATGTCTGTTCAGTCCACTAATTGCCATAAAAGCCAATTTACTTTTAAAGGCCAAGATGGAGAATAATTAAGTTGTTACTTTTAACTCTTTTAAATGAGCAGATTTATTTTATTGCAATTTTTAAAAACTAAATAAAAAATAAATACAATCTGTACCATTTTAGCCTTGAGTGACAGGCTGTGAATAAGGCATGGAAGGAGCAGGTGAATATTCAGTTTTGGAATTTCTATAACTGAAATGAACATCATGCCCGCCAGATTGAGTGGCCACAAGGAACAGTACCTGAGAAATAAATCCAAGGTTGTCTGGGTATAAAACAACCATCATGGCTTATTTGTGGAAGAAAAAAATATGTCCTACTGTATGTTTCCTTAACTCAAAAAATTAATTCCCTCCTCTGGGGGAAAAGAACTTAACTTATAAAGTAGGACAGGCTGCTTTAACTGTAGCAATAACTACCAGCTCACCACAAATTCAACAAAAGCCGTAGCTTGTTCCCACTTAAATTCCTTAGCTTGTGTCACTTCCTTTCTGCAATCATTGAAGTTAGAGAAAAAGGAAACCTGAGACACATTGCCTTCTGATTCCTAAAGTTGGCTCCTTGACACAGGACTGAATTCTGGCTTGCAGAATTAGGCACTAGCCATGTTAGGCAGTGATGCTTACAGGACCAGCAAAGTTCTCATCCTAACCTTGGCCTGGCTCTGAGTTAAGGATAAGACCACATTCTTCCCACATTCCTTTCCCCAGCATTCCTCTCTATCTTGAGTGCATATTCAGTATCTCTCAAAGCCACATAAACAAGCTGAGACTTACATGGATATCAAAGAGAATATTCAAAAGACCGCACAAAAGTAACGAAGGAAATGCAATTCTAGCTTTGAGACCATTGTTGCTGTGAACTATAGCGTAGGAAATACCTATCTACAATTCTGTCTTGATCATTTTCCTCCCTAGATGAAATTATTTAAATGAACATTGTCTCTAGCATAATTTTTGAAGCTTTGGCTTGAAGAGCAATGAATTTGACAGCTCTTCACTTTTGTATGCCATCGCTATACAATCAAGACTTAAACGGCCCCAATACCTCCTGTTTGCTTATTTTCTGTACTGTGATCATACTGCTACTCTGAAGGAAAATGTCACCTTCTGTTGTATTTGCACATAATAACCTTTTCTTGTATTCCAAGCGAAGGTAAGTTATGATAAATAATGTCAACCTTAATTTTCTGGTATTTTACACTAAGTCATGGAGAAACCAAAATGTAAAGTGCTTTGCCCCACTTTCTGCCAGCACACAAATTCTGAGAACTAATAAGAACTTTATCAGAAGTATGAAGAAAGCAAATGGTTTATCCTGGATCTTTCCTGTCACTAATAGTATACATGGGCATGGACTCTACTCCCCAGCTGCCGCGATAGAGCTTTTCCCTACCACCATTCTGGTTTGGTTTGGTTTGGTTTGATTTGGTTCTTTACTACACAAAGTACTATGTATTTGCTCTAAAACTACTAATTTACTAGTAATGAAACAATCAAAACCAACAACTCACCCAACACTATTTCAAAAAGAATCCAGGAAAGTTTTCATTAGAGTATAATTACTTCATACGAAGAAATCAAAAACCCAAGACCTAGATAGATCATGTGTGCATGTGTATAAATGTGTGAACACTCACATGGTCACGCATGTTTGAAAGCAAACAATTCTTGAGCTTCATCTTGTGGACAAGAATAGGAATTTAATCTCTATGATTTACATCATTTGCTAACACCAAGCCAGCTCTACCAGCATCTTCCTATTTCCTGAGAAATCTTAACTCTCCATTTCTTTGGCATCGCTGATTCTTTCAGGATTGAGTCCTATGGCAAAACCTCTTTTCCTATATGACTCACTACCAGCAGATTCACTGTTAGATTTAAATATATATGTATATATTTATACCATTTTACCAGATTTCTGAGAAAAAAAAGACTTCAATTAACACTGGAAAAATCTAAATTTCTTCAAATTCTTTGTAACTCTTCCACTTGGGATACGCTCTTATTGTTGGTCTAGTACTTCTTCCACTACAAATTCTTGATCTCTGCTTTCTTGTTCTGTTTTGTTTTGTTCTTTCAAGTCCTTGGGCTTGAATTCAAGGACTGGGCACTCTCCCTATTTGCCATTTCTTTTTCTCTCTGTTCTCTTTCTTTTCATTTTTTGTAATGGAGTTTTACACAAGTCATATTTTCTTGCCAACTTGAAGAGGTGTTTTTTTTTTCACTCTCTCTGAGCCAGAAGGTAGAAGGTCGGTGGCATCTACCCTGCCTTTATTTCTAACGGAATGAAGGTGATCTCATGGCTAAAGAAAGCCCAGTGTGTAACCTTGGGACTTTCACAGAAATGACACCATGCAAAAGGACATGTGAGTGCCACGGTGAAGTTCAGCCCAATGACACCAAATCCACCTATGTTCCTACACAAGAAGGCTTTTAGATACATGCTGTGTCTTTATTCCAGGCCTTTGCTCACTTCAAGGAACCTTAGTGGCAAGTGACAGGAAGGGACTTAACAAATAAAAGGGAAAGTTATTGGCTTTTGTAATTGAAAAGACCCAAGGGAAACTTCAGACATGGCTGAATCTAGAGGATAAAACAATATCATTAGGAATTGTTCCCTATTCTTCCTATCAGAAGAGGAACAAAGGCAGATTGATTAGGGACTTTGGGAATGAAAGAATGACATATTGAGTTCATCGTATTTTCTTTTTGGCCTCATATATATCTCACATTTGAAACTCGAGAAGCCAGAAACATGGAAACAACAACAATGGGTGTACTTTTTTTCCTTTAAAAACATGTCTCCCAGGAAAACCTACCTCTAGAAAAAGAACAATCTATAAAAGTAAGTCTAGCAAGATAGAAAGCTTATAGACAATAAAAGCTGTACTCTAGCCAAAGAACAAAGAGTAAGCTGTAACCCATCATAGCCCTATCCACAAAGACTAATATGTCAAGTGCCTCGTACCAGCACAATGTTAAAGAAGACTGAGAAGGGGTCAAGGACTTTTATCTTCATTTGTTAGTAACAAGGTTCATCCCCTAACACATGTGAGAAACTTGGACTTCCACCTCACTGGTGACAAGAAGATGACCCTTGGGGCTGTACCCAATCCTCATCCAGTGTCACTGGAGGCTAAGGAGGGAGAAGTAATAAGGAATCCTATCTTCTACCACCTAGGAATGGCAGTGGCCTGGTGTGGAGCCTGCATTACCATGGCCACCTGGTACTCATAAATACACACACAAAAGGTAGTAAGTGTTTAAGAGACTGTATAGAAAAGAGAGCTCTTGGAATCTGCTAGTGGAAATATAAATGAGTACAGCCATCATGGAAAGCAGCATGGAGGATTTTCAAGCATTAAAATAAAATGAATGTGTAATGCAGTAATAGAACTACTAGGCATATATCCAAGAGAAGTAAAATCAATATAAGACACCTGCATTCCCATATTTATTGCTATTCACAATAGCCAAAATGTGAGATCAACCTAAGTGTCTAGCAACAGAGAAATAAAGAAAATGTAATACATATACATAATGGAATACTAGTCAGTCTAAAAACAAAAGGAAAGAGAAACTCTGTCATTTGCATGCACCTGGAGGACATTCAACAAACTACTGAAAGGAAAAATGCCACAAGATATCATTTATATGTGGAATCTAGAAAAGTTAAATTCATCCCAAGTAGAGAGTACTGGTTCCTATCTATCACTTTGCACCAGCACCAATTCAAAATGGATCCAATGGGGCTGGGGATTTGGCTCAGCGGAAGAGCACCTGCCTGGCAAGTGCAAGGCCCGAGTTCGGTCCTCAGCTCTGGGAAAAAAATTAAAAAAAAAAAAAAACACAACAAAATGGATCCAAGACCTCAATATACTTAATACCATGAAACTGTTACAGGAAGGAGTAGGAGAAACATCAGGACTGCTTGGCACCAGTAGAAACTTTTTGAGTAAAGGTCCAGAAGCAGAGCAAATCAAAGAAAGACTTGATAAATGGGACTGCAACAAACTAAAAAGTTTCTGCTCAGGAAAGGACATAGTCAACAAGCTAAAAAGACAGCCTACAGAACGGGAGAAAATTTCTGCCAGCTATACTTTAGACAATATGCAGAATATACAGAGAATGTAGGAAATTAAACTCTCAAGAACCAGCAACCCAATTAATAGATGGGCTAATATGGTAAAGAGATATTTCTCAGAAGAAGTAAAAATGGCCTATAGACAGATGAAAAAATGTTCAATATCTCTACACTGATATTCAACCTTACCCTAGTTAGAATGACTATTATCAGGAAAATAAACAATATCAGATACTGGCAGGGATGTGGGAAAAAGGAAGCCTAATATATTGTTAGTGGGAGTGTAAACTTGTTCACCACTCCAGAAAGAAATACTGGGGCTCCTCATAAAACTCAGCACAGAACTATGGTGCAGCTATTCCACTTCTGGGCATTTATCCAAAAGATTAAAAAATGGGATAGAGCAAAGCTACCCAGCACAACCATGCTCATTGCTGCACTATGTGTCATGTCCTTGGTATGGAATCCGTCCAGATGTTTCTCAATAGATAAATGGATCAAGAAAATGTGATATATATATATATATGTATATCTACATATATATAATAGAATTTTACTTATCCCTTAGGAAGAATGATGTTGTATCTTTGTAAAGAAACAGGGTTGTCAGGCCCAGAGAGACAACAGTTGTGTATTTTCCCTAATATGTGCAAGCTAGAATTAGCTTATAAATATGTAAGTCAATATGCTTGGTAGTATGTGGTATACACAAGTGTATTAGCTGGAATAGGGTAGATTCAAAGGAGAACTCAAATAATGGAATTCCTTAGAAAGGCCATCAAGGTTCAGCAAAATGAACACCAGGAAATAGGTACTTGAAATGGGTAGGTTGGGGGTCAAGGGAAGAGGAGTAGATGAACAAAAAGCAGTGGGAGGATGCAGTCAATAATTCAAAGGATGCTATACAAAATTAAGAAAAGGTGGGTTGGGAAGAATGGGTAAGAATGTTGAAAGGAGTGATATTGATCAAGGATGCATTGTATTCATGAAACTTTTTTTCAATGGCAACTCCTTTGTATAGCTACTTAAAGATAATAAAATTTTAAAAAATTAAGTGGAGGGGCTAGGAATATGGCCTAGTGGCAAGAGTGCTTGCCTCCTACACATGAAGCTCTCAGTTCGATTCCCCAGCACCACATATATGGAAAACGGCCAGAAGGGGCGCTGTGGCTCAGGTGGCAGAGTGCTAGCCTTGAGCGGGAAGAAGCCAGGGATGGTGCTCAGGCCCTGAGTCCAAGGCCCAGGACTGGCAAAAAAAAAAAAAAAAAATTAAGTGGAGAGTAGAATGGTGGTTAGCAGAAGCTGAAAGGCAAGGATGGTTAAGGAGATGCTGGTCAAAGGATATAAAATGTCAGTTATCAGGAGGAATAAATTCAAGACATCCACTGTATAGCATGGCAATGTAGTTAATAACCATATACTATCTGCTGGAAAATTGCGGAGACTGGATCGTAAGTATTCTCAACTACAAATAAATGATAAGCAAGAAGTTATTTAGCTTGAGTTAGCCATTCTTACATTTCTATGTATTTCAAAATACCATGCTACACATTAAAAACATGAACAATTTTTTTTATTTTAAAAAGGGACCAGGTGAAATTTTTAAGGATTAAAAATATATTAATCATAACTTAAAAGCAAAACTCAGTGTATGGGCTCAACAGAAGAAACCAGAGGAAAGGCCCATTGAGCCTGAATGAAAAAAAACATAGAAATTACCCTGAGCAACAGAAAGAACTTAGACTTTTTTTTTTAAGTTGGAAGATTCTAAGGAATATATGGGAGTGTAATTTAAAAGCTGGCATCCGCGTCCTTAAAGCTCCAGATTGAGAGGAAATGCTTATGCTACTCTGGTCCTTGTGCAATGGTTGCCCTTTCATCTGTCTTCCTCTCTTGAAACTTCTGAGCACTAGTGAAACACAGACTGGGCTTTTCTCATCTGCCCAGTAAGTATCATTAAGTGTCAAGTGAGGTTTAACTCCTTTATGTACTTCTAAGCATTCTATACAACATTAAAAGGCTCAAAATTGAGATTCAAATTTTGGAATTTATTTTTTTTTTTGCCAGAGAATTACTGAGGGGGGTGGAACGCAAGGCAGGAGTCAAGTTCCATTGAAAATCTATCTACCACAAAAACCAACATTTTTTAAAGTGAAGAAATATCCTTGGATAATAGTTTACTGAAATCTAATTCTCTATCCAGAGTGATTATTTTGAGTGCATAATGCTCTTGCAGTCCCTGAATGTCTTCTGTACTCTTTAATATACAATGATGTCATTAAACAGAGTACAGGATTATAAAAGCATTTTGTGGGGTGGGGTGTGGAGACTCTATTCAATTTCTCATTTGCAGTGTAGTAATAAGAAGTCAATTCATATTCTGAATTTTTGGAGGCACATTGGAAAAAATCTATTAAGTAATTTCATGTTTTATGGATGAAGGAAGCTATAGTTCAAAGATGTATCACTCTCTTTACTTGATGCAATTGCTTTATTCAATCAAAGAATACTAAAAATTCCAAAACAGAAGTATATGAGAGACATTTGGGAGAGAAATATGCAGCAATATCTACCACATCGCTTCAATTATATTTTAGAAGGGTCCGGTCTAAGATTGGAGTGAAGGAAGGCAGGATTCAATGACCCACCTCCTAAGAGAGCTGAGAACTCTTAGCAAATCTACTGTCATCTGACCTCAGTGTGATCAGAGCTACAGAATATTAAATTACTGCTCCACTTTTTAAAGTGTTTCTTTAGGGAGCATAGGGGTAGATGGGCTATCAAAATAATCTGTCATTCTATCATTCTCTAGCAAAAATAATGGTGTGTTTTTTTCCAAAATATAGTCCTTGATTTACACCTTGTACAGAATACATGGGAAAATAGAGAAAGAATACAAACTACAATTAACGTTTATTGATTGTCACCTTTTTCATGGCACTGAATTGGGAACTGGAAATGCAGAGGTAGAAAACGGCCTATGTTCTCCTAGTGTTCAGAATCCAATGGAGAAAAAAAGACAGATGAAGCGAGTCATCAGGATTCATCCACATGACTCACATTCCCAAACTTGCAAATAAGTAAGACACTCTCCTAGGATGCTCACATCCTCTACCTATAGAGCCCACAACATTGTGTTTATGGATTCTATCAGCAGGCCCGGACTCATATGTGAGTCCATTGGCTTTTGTCTGCTGTCAGGGATCTAATGGGAACCGAGGTGATACACTCAGTGTGGTATGATTGTAGGAGGCAACTTTTTGAAGACTGATTATAAATGTATGCACAGGATGTTGGGATGATAAAGGATGATACACAGTCCCACAGGGAGCAACACTCTCCTCTTTTGCATGCGTTTCCATCCCATTCTCTGTCTCTTTGTCCCTGGCCCACTTTAGAATATTGTTGAGTAGCTGCTCACAACTTCTGGCTCATATAACCTTCCTCTCAGAACTCAGATTTGCGTGTGCTGTCTTTCTCCAGAAAGAGTGTATAATATATAACTATTTTTCTGATACTAAATTATAATCACTTGCCTCTCTAACCTTTCCCACATTAATATGTGGATATGAGATGTTTTCTAAACTGTTCTATCAAATATCTGAACTTCTTGGTTTATAGCATAGGCAACTAGTTACTATAAATTTTAATCTTTTAATATTTTTCATTTATAATGCAGAGTGAAAACACTTTGCTACATCATATGCATAATACAAATAAGAACTTAAAAACTGGGCTGGGAATATGGCCTAGTGGCAAGAGTGCTTGCCTTCTACACATGAAACTCTCAGTTCGATTCCCCAGCACAACATATATGGAAAACGGCCAGAAGGGGCGCCGTGGCTCAGGTGGCAGAGTGCTGGCCTTGAGCGGGAAGAAGCCAGGGAGGGTGTTCAGGACCTGAGTCCAAGGCCCAGGACTGGAAAAAAAAAAAAAAAAAAAGAAAAAAAAGGAACTTAAAAACTATATTATAATTTATATATAATAGAATAAATCTTTTCCTAATGGATATTAAAGTAAAAAATGATAATTAATATAGCAATGTTAGAGATAACTATCCTTTGTGATTAGTGCTTTTCACAAAACCCAAAAGTATTTACCAAGATAGGAGAAGAATTCTACCTATAGGTACAATTTTAGTAGTTGTTACTAGGTGAATCAAGTCTGTCAGCAAAAGCTCAGAAGTAATTCAGTTTCTTCAGGCAAGCACAGAGAACCGAGGAGAAAATGTACTAGTCATATAGTATAAAGATAAAACTCCTTCATAAGAAAGTAACAGACATTTGTAATTATGATCTAAATCAAAGGATCAAATGAAATAGCTAATTGCTAATATAAATAAAGAATCATACCTTGAATAAATTCTGCTTCCTTAATGCTTGCTTTCTTCATACCTTGAGAAAAATCACTTTTTTTTTTCACCTCAGAATTTTCTGGGTACTCCTTGATGAAAAAGGAACCTGAATATTTTTCTCCGTGAACTAGGACCGCCAGCATCTGAACATTTTCCTCCAACCTAGACCTTTTTCCAAAAATGCTGACCTTTGTTATGGTCTGATTCATGTCCTATTTCCTCCTTATAATGAAGAAATGCAGCAACATCTGATCGATAGCTGGCGAGCTAGTAATTAAACAGCCTAAATATGCAGAATTGGCCTCATTCTCTCTGTTGGGCAGGGTTATGCACAAAATGCCTAAGAATTTAATACACACACACATACACACACACACACACACACACACACTATGGAAACAAGTGGTTTATCACTGTTGTTGTTTTCAACATACCATGTGAAATTATACCCTTTTTCTTTTGTCTTTCTTTCCCATGGTTTAACCCCTGATGTCACTGTAACTGATTTTGGTACCCTGGATACTGTATGTATGTGTATTGGAACTAGGGAAGGGAAAGGGAATATCAGAATTGACAAAGGATAAGAGACAAACGAAGGCAACAGCAAAGCTTATAAAACTATGTGGTATAAATCAACTGCACAACTCAAGGGGGGGAAGAGAAATGGGGAGGGGGAAAGGTGGGGGGAAAATGAGGAAGGAGGTAATAAGTTGGATAAGAAATGTACTCACTGCCCTGCGTATGAAACAGTAACCCTTCTGTACATCACTCTTACAATAAAGGAATTTTTAAAAAAAAGAACTATTTACCACTTTAAACATCAGTGTAACAGTTTCCCTCCTTCCTTATTTTTATTTTTAGCCACAGTAAGAGATGAATGACATTTAGAAGGAGCATGGTCTCTACTGAATATGGCAGTTATGTTGCCATATGGTTTGCAAGAGTAAGATTTATTTTTGCTTGAGGCAACGTTAAGACTAAAGGGATGATGCCACCACCACACACAGACTCATAAAATACCAAGCTATTACTATGACTTTAATATAGACTTTAGGATTCAAGTCATCAATATTGTTTTATAATAGTCTCATATTCACTTAAAATTCAGGCATAGTTCTATTTCTCATTTCCATCTAAACTACCTTGAACTTGGGTTATACAAAATACTTTTTGTTTATTTACTGTGTACCTTAAAAATTCACATGTCTGAGGATGAAAAACAATAAATTATTTAAAATATGAGGAACCATACATCCCACTTTTTAGTTTTCTCTAGTAGCTTTGCAGTGAGTAAAGCAGTTGTATACACTAGCATTAGATGACATGATAGCAAGAAAATATCATGGAAAACTGCTTATTTTTTTATTTTAACTTTTTTCTCAACATGTTCTATCTGCAATATTGGCTCTGTATATTGTACAATGCAATAACTTGTTTTTTATATTTAAAGTCATGATTAAGTTAATGCAATCATACATTTTAAATGCCTAATATATAGTTTAGATCACAAACAAGTATCCCTAATCTAGGATTAAATAGTAAACATTATAAGAATATGATTGGGGAAAGGATATTAGCACATTTATTCTGTACCAGTATATAGTATCACAAAAGGAAAAGATAGTCCCACTGTATTTGAAGATATTTTTCATATCATTATAATCATTATATCTCTATAGATTAACTGACATAGAATTGTTCCTCTTTTCTTGGTTTTGTTTTGTTTTGTTTTTGTCAGTCCTGGGGCTTGAACTCTGGGCTTGGGTACCGTCCCTGAGCTTCTTTTGCTCAAGGCTAGCACTCTGCCACTTGACCCACAGCACCACTTCTGGCTTTTTCTGAGTAGTTTATTAGAGATAAGATTTTCCTTCCCAGACTGGCTTTGAACCACAGTCCTCAGATCTCAGCCTCCTGAGTAGCTAGGATTACAGACTGAGCCACCAGCACCCAGCTGTTCTTCATTTTTAGGTGCATTTAAAATAACCATACAAAAACCTATAAGCTCTTCATATTCATGGGCCACCATGTGATGTCTAGACACATGTAATGCATAATCCAAGATAAACACATCTCTTCTAATACTTATTATTTTTCATAGAGAAAACATACAAAAGCTTTTCTTCTTTTGAAAGGTAGAGTATGTTGTCATTATCTGCAGTTAATCTTTAAAAAAACATACCAGAACTTCTTACTCCTGTCTAATTAACTTGGCACTCATTCAGCAGACTCTTCATCCATCCTTTTCTTCCCTCTCAGGTTCTCCTAACAATAAAACTGCAAAGGAAAAGCAGTGGCTATTCAGAGTCATTGTCCTATTCTAAGTATGTTTTGCTGGTCTTGCCTGCTGTTGGTGAGTTATTTCTTCAAATAAAATAAATACTAGTCCATTTTAGATGTAGTACATACTTCACACAAATCTTACTAATAGTATTAAACAATGTAAGTTTGGAAAGCAAAATAAGCTTTTAAATTGGCAGTCTTAAACACATGCTTTAATGGAGGGCTGTTAACCTTCTGGGAAAGCTGACTTAGATCATTTGAATGTTACTCAAATCATCTTGGCTGGCATTCTCTTGTGTTTGACTATTCCCTGTAGACTCTTTGTAAATATTTTAAGAGAAGAAATTCAAGGAGAGAAATTTATAAATTGTGTAAAATACCCTATTAGGAAATAAGAAATGGATCTAAGGGCTGGGGATATGGCCTAGTGGCAAGAGTGCTTGCCTCACATACATGAAGCCCTGGGTTTGATTCCTCAGCACCACATATATAGAAAATGGCCAGAAGTGGCTCTGTGGCTCAAGTGGCAGAGTGCTAGCCTTGAGCAAAAAGAAGACAGGGACAGTGCTCAGGCCCTGAGTCCAAGGCCCAGGACTGGCCAAAAAGAAAGAAATGGATCTAAGATCTGAACTGAAAAAAAAGCAAATCAATTCTAACTGCAAAAACAAAACCAAGGCAAACAGGTCAGGTATTTTCAACAATACAAACAGAAACGAGCAACTGGACACTGGTTCCTCATAATCCTAGCTACTCTAATCCTAACTACTCAGGAGACTGAGATCTGAGGACTGTGGTCCAAAAAGGCTGCCAAAGCAGGGAAGTCCATGAGACTCTTATCTCCAATTAAACACCAAAAAAAAAAAATGTCACAAGTGGCTCTGTAACTCAAGTGGTAAAACACTTGCCTTAAGCAAAATGAGTCCAAAGACAGCACCAAGGCCTAGAGTTCAAGCCCCAGGATCAGTCAAAAAAAAAAAATGTGATCTAATGAGCTTATGTGAAACCACCAGCCAACATGAAAACATTTTTAGTATACTTTTCAACAGTCCAAGGAAAGTCAATGCAATATGAAAGACAATCTTTTACGACTTCTTGTTAAGAAAGGAGATCAAGCAATATTATATTAAGACTATTCTTCCAGTAAAATGAAGGTATTGATATTTAAAATATCTATATTTCTAATGTGTAGCACTCAGATAAATATAATTGTATATGGGTCTTTGCCAATATATCTGCTTAGATAAGTCAGAACCAAGGCAGAAGTCCCCTTTTATATGATTGGATGCACACACTCAATGCACCTTTGTGATCCTCTTCTAAGAATAGCCTTCTTAGGTCTCACTCTGTGTGAAAGCCTGGAGACCTGTATAATTTATCATGTCCCAGAGTATTTTTTTTAACCATTTCCAAGAGGAAATGGAAACAAGGGATTTTTTTATTTGCTTCTATTTTTGTTTTCTTTTCCTTTTGTCTTGGGTGTCTGTTTTTTCTGTCTTTGGGATGGTAAGGGAGTGGACAGAAATGGTGGAACAAAAGGTGAACAAATGCAGCAGTGATACTCACTAGATCCTATATTGAAAATGAACCATACAAGATGTGGGTGGGAACAAGAGGGAAAAAGTCTGAGAGAGGGAGGGAAGAGGTGACATTATCCAAAAAGAAATGTGCTCTTTATCTGACTTATATAACTGTAACCTCTCTGTACATCACCTTTACAATAACAACAAAGAAATTTTAAAAATAATTTTTATTGGTTTTTTTTTCAACTGTATCTTTTTCATCTTTTCTTTTTTGATAACTGGGGGTCAAACACAGGACATTGCTCTTACTAGGCAAAGGCTTTGCCACTGAGCTAAATCCTACCCCCCCCCCAAAAAAAAATTTATAAAAGTAAAATAAAACAAAGTCCACCTTTTATCTTTCACACAGGTGCTACTCAAACCTTTGCTGAAGAGAGGAAAATGATGAGCAATCACTCACTTAGGTATTAATTTGCTCAAGTACTCACTACAATAAATAAACAAATAAAAACCTTCACATTGGTTCCTGGAATCAACACCCTGCTTGTTCTAGGTGAGTAACAGGTGAAATTTTCTTTTCTTTAAGCAGGGCTAAAAGGGAAATCTGTGTTTGTCTTCACTAGTTTCCCTTTCTCTTTGTCTTTGCTGAGCCTCCTCTGGGTTGTCACACATTGTGCATTGTTCCCTGTTGGTCTAGGCTGATAGTGAGTTCTCTGTCTTACAATACCCATTAACTTGAATTCCAGCTTCCTACTGTCACATGTGTTTTTCAGGAGCAAAGTGTTCCGGAAGTTACGGCCTGTGTCACTTTTTAACCCAAGAAAGGGCAGAGCTCAGTGCCATGTATCTGATTTTGTGCCAGGGTTTTTGTGGCCTCAGCTTCTAAAAGAATAGTTTCTTAGAGTTCAAGCAAAATGAAAACAGTGCTCTCTCTGGAAAGAAATATCATGACAAGTGTTATTTCCTGTGTATTACCAGCAAACTCCATCCTCAGTTATCATCCTTACAGTTTCTCCATTAACTGTCTTCAAAAAATTCTACAGAGGGCTGGGGATATAGCCTAGTGGCAAGAGTGCCTGCCTCGGATACACGAGGCCCTAGGTTCGATTCCCCAGCACCACATATACAGAAAACGGCCAGAAGCGGCGCTGTGGCTCAAGTGGCAGAGTGCTAGCCTTGAGCGGGAAGAAGCCAGGGACAGTGCTCAGGCCCTGAGTCCAAGGCCCAGGACTGGCCAAAAAAAAAAAAAAAAAAAAAAAATTCTACAGAGCATTAGCAAATAACTCTGCTCAACATGAAAGGACAATTAGCGAGGTTTCCATACAATATTACCGGAAATGCGTGTTCAATATTTTTCCTTATATTTTTGTTTCTGCATCTCTGTAACAGTGATAGCATGAAGGCAACCATAGGTACTGGCAGCAAGTGTCTGCAGGGGTACTGCTTTGACTGTCTCTACACAGCCATTAACTCCCTTTTCACAGTCCTGCTTCAGTGGGTTGGCCACTCTTGTCAATAAGCAACATTCAAGGGTTGCTGAGTTGAAGTCAAAGTGCTTTTACAGGAAGCCATCTGGAAGTTAATGAAAACACTCCAAAATTTGCCAGATCTTCAAAATTCAGATACACACACACACACACACACACACACACACACACACACACACACACTACCTCTTCTCTGATGTTGATGATCTGCCCTCACTTTCTGTCTCTTGAAGGCTGGCCTCAGACTCTGTTCTAAAGCTACACCACTGTGATTAGAATGAAGAATGAGGCTGTGTTGACTCCATTTTATAGTCTTCAAGTAATGCGGTAAACTTGTGAGTCTTACACTGATTCATTATGAAAACACTAAGAATGCTTCTTTCCTACACAATTGTAAAACAGTGAAAAGCAGTGTAAGGTTGGTTCCCAGAGCTGATGCCAGGGGACATCTGACTGGTCTCTCCACCCTCCTGTCTGTTATGTGACAAACTCTGATTCAGTGGTGGCTTGGCTCCCACTACAAGATTCCAGATGCAAAATGAAGCTTTACAAAGCAAATTAAGTGGAGCAGAAAAAAGCTAACATAGTGCTAAAAGTGTGAGCCTGAATCAGAGCAAGGGAATCCAGGACCCAGCAGGATGAATTGGAGAGAATCACTCTCTGTCAGCTATACTGTGATGATAATCTGATCATCCCACGGGTTGGTAAGGAGGATTCAATTCATAATTTATATCAGGAACTTAGATACATGCATGGTATTGCATAGCTAAATAAGCCACACTGGCTATTAATATTTTCTATTTCCAGAGTAAAAGTTTGCCATCCAAATTATAAACTAGGTTTCTGTGTTCCACAATAGTAATAACTAAAGATGTGGCAAAATAAGTCATGGTCTATCCAAATATTAGGTGACAGGAAGGGAAGGGAGAGGAAAAATCCCAAGACTGAGACCTGGTTTGTGCCTTTAAATTGCTGTGAGGATTGTCAATAATGTATGCAAAGCCTTATATGTAGGCATTCACTGAATGGTATCTCTTGGTCCATTGCTACATATTGGAATATGTTAAATACTCAAAAAACAATTGTCTTAATTCATAAAAAAATTTTTACAGTATATACACTATCATGCTTTAAGTACTTTTTGTTTAGATTTTACATTCAGTCCCTGGCCAGAGAAAATTCAGCATATAAAGAAGATAATTCAGAAACTATCAAAAGGCCAAAGTAATACACTGTGGGGGGAAAAAAGTCATATTTGATTCCTTTCTTTATAATCATGCCCCAGAGAAACTTAATTCACATATTTTTGGTCTTATGCATTGACTTGAAAACTTGCAGAGGAAAGTAGATATGAAAAATAAATCTTAAGGAGAAGTTAGTGTAAAGATTTATTAAGATTGGAAAAAAGTAAAGAAACGGTTATATTTTTCATTACAAATATTGAAAGATAGCCAATTTCTGTTTCCTGGATTTAATGCTTGTGGTTTGCCCAATACAGCCATTTCACATTTGTTACAAAAGCAATTTTTTTCAACTTCAATACTGGGATTGAAATAATAACCTAACTTTGCAATACAGGTTAATGTTGTCCTCACACATAAAAAACATATTTTCTATGATGATAATCTTATTCTCCAACCCTCACTTTCAAAATCAGTTCCAAATATTGCCTATAAAGTAATCCCCTGCTGTGCTGATTTTACATTCCTAAAGTTTTTCTTTGACTTGGCATTGCCTTCAAAACCAAAATGAAATTAGTTCTTCAGCGGATTGGTCAACATCATCTAACACAGTGCTGCTGGGAATCGGTCTTCTGTGGTTTCACCAACCCTCGTTCTGCCTTCTGTCCTCCTTTTCCCCTTCCTCTTTCATTCTCCAATCATATTTTTTTCTTCTTAGGGCTTTCCCTTCTTCCCTGTCCTTTTGTATTCAGCTGACTTCCTTCCACATGGGCACCATTCTCAATTGTCATCCATTACAAAAATCCCAAGTTCTGAACTATTTCAAATATATCTCAGGGGAAAAGGTCTCTTCTACCAACTTCTTAAGTGCAGTCCCATAGCTCACCAATCTTTATCTGCACAGTCTAGTGCTATCAGCATGTCCCAGCATTCATCGCAGCTGTTGGAATATACCACTTGGCGATAAAGGGGGTACAATATTCAGATCCAGTCACTGTGACAAAATCTGAGAAAAACAACCTAATGGTGGAAAAACTGATTTTGGCTCCTGCTTTCAGAAGTTTCCTTGCATTTTTGTCTTCAGAAACATAGTATAGCAGGAGACTGGTGGGTCACACTTGTAATCCTAGCTACTCAGGGGGCTGAGATCTGAGATTGAAGTTCAAAGACAGTCCCCACAGGGAAGTCCATGAGCCTCTTACCTACAATATACTACCCCCAGAAAGTTTGGAATGGAGCTTTAGTAGAGCACTAGCTTTGAGTAAAAAGGAAAAGGAAGCTCTGGAACAGCATCCAGGACCCTGATTTCAAATCCCAGGACTGGCACCGTATATATCCCTATAACTCTTATGTTAGGTATTTTATACAAAATTGTTTTTGCTGAATATCTTTTCATCTCAGTACTTAAAATTAGCATAGTTATTTATTTTATTCAGTAAAAAAAATAAATGCAATAGGGGATGTGGTACAGAAGCTATTAAAAATAATTGAGCACTCACATATTATCAAAAACATCTGGGTGCAGTGATTCACAGCTGTAATCCCAGATAACAAAAACTAGAATATTGAAACAGGTAATAAGACTCCATCTCAAATCACAGGCTTGGTCTAGTAATACATGATTGTGGGAGATCTATGTAGGAGGATTACAATCCAAGGCTGGCCTGGTCAAATAGTGCAAAGACTTAAAACTAGAGCAAAAGGTGAGCAGTGTGCATAGTTCAAGTGATAGCAAACTTGCCTAGCAAATCCAAACCCCAGTACCACCATGAAAAAATAAATAGATAACTAAATAAACAATATAGTCAATTTACTTTCCTTAGAACAAAAAATAAACTAAACAAAATCTCTTTAATTAAATTCATATGGCATTGACAAAAAAAGAAGTAATATTTTATTAATATTTAAAGCTTCTCTTGCCCCCTCTACCTATATTTACTCATTTCTTAAGTTTTCTGGGAAAAAAATTCATTTCCACATGGCCAACATTTTACCAGAGTCCTCTGGCAAAATTCAATTTTAATTATAACTCTTAATTATTAAAAATGTAATTTATCTTTTGGGAGAGCCCAGGTAAATTCTGGAGGAAAAATCTGAGGGAAACTATTAGGCCTTAGGGATTTATAATTTAGTCTCACTCAGTGAGATAATTAACCCAAAAAGATGTCCTTATTTTCTGTAAAAGCTGAAATTATCATAGAGTTTTTTTTCAATAGTAAATTCATTCCCCGAGACTATACTATCAGGGATCATTTCTGTATTTTGTATTAAATGTATTTTCCATATGAACATTATATCAGCATCTGAAATTCCTTCCCATCACCTTTCTTAAATATATTTTCAAATGATCTTAGTAGTTGTACAACAGAAGTGCCATATAACAAAGCAGTTTATGAATGTAATGAATCTTGAACAGTATCAGCCCTTCAATACTCTCACCCCCTTCCACTCATCACCTCTTCCCTCGCTTTTCTTGACTGCACTCACTTTTGGGCTTTGGCTTTTATATCTGTTTGTTATTATGCTTTATAGCACCTTTCCACTCTAGTTATTATTACACTCAATTTCAAGTGAAGACACAAGCGACAAAGATCAGGTGACTTGCCTAAACTCACAGTTTTCAAGTAGTGCTAAAAATGTACTGTCTTTCTTTAACCACACTTCTTGTCCACCTTGAAGATCCTGGGTGATACCATAGGCTGAGGTGGGAAGTAATGCCAGTATACAAACGGAAAAAGGAATAAAGATTCTGCCCATCCCCCTCCTATGGAATCTCCACTGGTAAGCTAAGGTCACCATTAAGAGCTCAGATGGCATCGGAATCCATAGTGACAAGCTAAAGAAGAAACAAAGGCCAGGCACTTGAACATCAGGACCTCAGGCAATCAACAGGTCCTTGGTCTCAGCAGAGCCAGTGGGCGTGGTCTGTTAGATGGAGCTGAGGAGAAGTTGATTTCTTTCTGGGGACAGGTAAGAAGAACCTAGCAGCATTCTCCATCTCCTCTGAAGGCAGAAGAATACAAAGAGGCTGAACATCTCATGGTTTTTTTTTTCTTTCCTTTACTTCTATATATGTAATAACTGTCTAATGACTATTCAAATTCCTCCAACTGAAATACAATTTTCACGTTTGCTAAAGGTAATACATATACTCACCAACTCAATTGTGCCATTCTGTCATATATACATATTTTCAAAAACATCATATGGTATGTGAAATGTTATATCGTATTTACTTGTGAATTAAAAGCAAATAAATAAAATTTAAATTAAAACAACAACAAAAAGATTCCAGTCACTCCACATGTTGTGGTTGAATAGTCTTTCACATCTCTTCAATCCAGTTCCCAATTCTTTTCCTTTTTAAATGTATCTGCTAAACAACCGTTGATTCTCTGCAGGGTGGAGCTTACTGTTTCCCTGTAGTGATTTTTATATGATCTCCCATCCCTGCAAATTCAGCCCAGAGGCTTGTGCCACAGAAGTGAGGTCCCAGTGTTCATTGGCTGTGCTGGGGTAGATGGAAGATTACAGACACCCAGCCCTTCCCTAGGTCTCCTCAAATCTGAAACAAAACATCAGGTGCTTAGCAACAGGGAGAGGTAGGGAAGAAAGGCAAGTGTGGGCAGCAGTAAGCAGTAGCTAAAGACCAGATAAAATACAGAAATATTGAATTTTAGATTTGTAAAAAGAAATAGCAGAACCCAATCTGCAGCACTAAAGTAAAGCCATATGAGGAGGGAGAATCCTTGCCCCCAATGAAGCTGTAAGCAAGTGGGGAAAGGAAACTTGGGGAAGCCCTCCAGACCCTGCAGGCTGGCCCTCTGCACCAGGGGTCTTCAGGCACAGTGGTGGGGCAGGGAGAGGGCACTCCTGCACTCCCCGTGTCAGTGGGTGTGCAGAGGAAAAAATACAGTCAATATGCAACCCAGTGAAAAAGGAAGGACTCTGTCTGTAAACAGCCCTGTCTGGTCTAATATGTTTGGACTTTGGAGAGAAAAATTGATTGTGGCTTGCCACTCACACCCAGGAAACTGCAAGAGAGAACCCTGAGGGAGAAAACCGCCAAAGCATCTTCGTCCCTTCTCTCCTCAGCAAGGAAGAAATATTGACTTGTGTCTGGTTTCCTTTTGTCTTTCAATTGTTTTTGTCTTACTCTATGTTTATTATAGTGTGCTCTCCGTCACTATGATTTACAAAACCTTCTCCCTTTCCTCTCTTTCTCATCTTGGCTCTTTTCTCTCTTCTATTCCCATCCTGATTTTTAATACTGAATCATGAATACCTTTCCCTTTAATAGTCTTTAAACTCCTGGCTTATCCTATATGTACCCTACTCCTTTTCTTTTCTAAACCTATTCAGATGAGAGTAAACGATATTTCCACGGCAATTTTTTTTCTGCTATATCTTAACTGTACTATGTATTAGTTGAAGGAAGGTCACTTCGATACTTCTGTGTATGTATATAATACACTTTGATCAAATGTCATTCTATTGATACCTCTTATTCTCCTTGGTCCTCTTTTTGTTTTGTTTCTTTTTTTTTTTTTTTTTTTTTTTTTTTTGCCAGTCCTAGGGCTTGGACTCAGGGCCTGACCACTGTCCCTGGCTTCTTTATGCTCAAGGCTAATGCTCTTACCACTTGAGCCACAGCACCACTTCTGGCCTTTTCTATACATGTGATGCTAAGGAATCGAAATCAGGGCTTCATGTATGTGAGGCAAGCACTCTACCACTAGGCCATATTCCCAGCCCCTCCTTGATCCTCTTTTTAAGCAACTTGTACAGAAATTCATTACATACATGTGTACATGTGTTTACATGTGTTTACATACATGTGTACCGAGTGTTTTGGTCCACTAACACAGAGAATTATTATTGTAATGTATAAAGTACTTTCTGCCATCTTGTTGTTTCACAGTGTTTGATTTTTTTTTCCCTACCCAGAATTTACTCATCTACTCATCTATTGAAATTTCTTCTCTCCCATATTTTTAGGTCTGTTGTTCTCTTCCTTTTCTGTATGTGTCATTCTTTTTTCTTTCTATAATAAAATGAAAGTGCAGCTTACCAGAACTTTTAGACTACAGCAAAGGCAACTCTAAATGGGAATTTTATAGCCATGAGTACCTATACTAAAAACAAAAACAAAATCAAATAAACTACTAAGTGATGTAATTTAAGCTCCCAGAAAAAATAAGAATAACTCAAATTCAAAATGAGTAAATAAAAAAAACTAAAACATAAGGAGCAGAAGCTCCATAATCATACTCGCCTGACTTCAATATTGTAGTAATTTTATACATTTCACTATAAAACACTTTGATGCTTGTCACTGGAATAGACTTAACATACTAAATATGATGCATATCACTACTAAATTGTTTAGCTTCCAGTATTCTTTTTTCTGTCTTCTCCCTTCAAGAAAACATAATCTCAAACGTCAGAGCTTTTAGAATGCAAAAATCTAATGACAAAAGGAAGCCATAATAAATATACAGAAACCTAGCTTCTATGCAAAGTGAAGAGAAAGCTTTATCACTCTTCCCTGTACTGCAAGGCTGTGCCTAAGGATGTACAGAAACCTCAAGCAAATGTTCTTCAGTGGTTCTTCCTATTCAAAAATATATCTTTACAAACATAATATGCATTCATAGGCCCATGTGAAGTGTAACAATTTATCATTTAAGATTTGCAAAAAAGGAATAGAGAGCAAATGCTTTTGTATTTATTTGCTCATTGGCTAACCAACATATGTAAGAATCCTTCACCTTGTATCGAGTATCAAGGCCACCCGAAATCAGCCTATCAGGCCTATCTTGGAAATTCCATAAATATGCCTGTCATGGCAAGCCATAAGAGCCATCTATCATCCCAACTGCTCTCTTGGGACTGGTTCCAGTCATGCATTCTTGAGGCAACATTATAGGCAAGAGTCCAGACCTCTGTGATTGAACTCAAATACAGCAGAGGAGGTAGAACAGTGCCCAAAAGACAAGGTCAGGGCCCACTTGGGTACCAGTCTAGCCTCGGTGTGCCTTCTTCAGATATCTGGCCAGGTCCAGGTTCCATAGGTAATGGAAGTCACCTGAAGCCTGGTAGGCCAACTTATGCACAAGTTCTGAAGCAGGAGTCTTACTGGCACCAATATATGGGTGGTGTCAAAGCACCATCCTTCCTGAACCAAAAAGTATGCCTGCTGCGTGGAGAGGAAATCATATGTACTCACAAGATACTGAGGAAAACCAGTCTTCCCTCCATGCCAGAACAGTAGCAATATACTTACAATTGTGTTGCTAGTTGACCTTAAGCTATCACTCCTAAACCCTGAATTTCAATTGCCCTTATGTACAAAATGAGGATGGTAATAACTGCTCCTAAGAATGGCTGTAATAATTTAATGAAATAATATAGGATATATATCGTGTTTCTATGAGGCACTGAATAAATGCTAAAAGTAGTATAAATATTTTCCTAATTATTTAATAACATGCATTGAGCATTCGGCATAGTAAACAGCAAGAGAAAAAAGACAGCAGTTTCTTTGTCATTTAACTGGCAAAATAACAACTTATAGATATAGAAAACACTTAAAAGCCACTTACACATGAATACACTTAGAAAGAAGAAGAGGGGCACATTAAGAAAACACAGATTCGTGGTAGAGTGCATGCCTAGCATGCATGAAGTCCTGGGTTTGATTCCTCAGCACTACATAACCAGGAAAAGCCAGACGTGGCGCTGTGGCTCAAGTGGTAGAGTGCTAGCCTTGAGCAAAAAGAGGCCAGGAACAGTGCTCAGGCCCTGAGTTCAAGCCCCAGGACTGGCAAAAAAGAAAGAAAGAAAGAAAGAAAACACAGAAAAAGATATAAACGAAGATTATGATATGTAATGCAATATTGAGGAAGACTTCCAAGAGCAAGAGAGCTTTTGAGTCACTTAAGGTGAGAAACAGAGACGATGGGGAGGAGAGAGGCCTCACAGACTGCTAGACCTGCAGAGTGACTTCCATGATAGGCCTGGCTTTCTTAAGAAAAATGTGGCCAGGCACTGGTGGCTCATGCCTGTAATCCTAGCTATTCAGAAGGCTAAGATCTGAGGACTGTGGTTCCAAGCCAGCCCAGGCAGCAAAGTCCCCATGAAACTCCTACCTCCAATAAACTCAAAAACCAGAAGTGGAGCTGTGGCTCAAAGTGGTAGAACACTAACCTTGAGTAAATGAACTCAGGGACAGCACTCAGGCCCTGAGTTCAAGCCCCACAACTGCCAAAAAAAGAGAGAGAGAGAGAGAGAGAGAGAGAGAAAGAAAAGAAACAATGAGATCTCCAGAAGCATTACCACACCATTAGCAATTTTTTTTCTGTAGTAATGATTGTTAGAAAGAAACCAAGAAAACACATTTCCATGCTGAAGGCTATTTCACAGGTTGCAAATAAACACAGCAAGAACCTCACTAACACTGAACTTTCAAAACCAAATCCCTGCTGGCTTTTGTACTTGACGAAGGAAATTCTGTCAGATTCCTAACTGGATCAGGATACACATATATCTACAGTATGTTTACAAAAGATTGAGCCCCCAGGTAAAATGGATGCCAAGACAACCTACAGAGTGTGAATAAGTCTGTTGCATGGCATTATGAAGGCTGTTAAGCTCTATCAGGGCAAGAAAGCAGAGACATATTGGGGTTAGTTTAATTGGAGAGTTCGGAACAAGGGAGATAATATCCACACAGAGCCTTCTGCTCACTTTCCACACAGCTCTTAGTGGCTCAGAGGCTTCTACAGTCGCAGCACTGGAGGCCCAATGGAAGGTCTAGTGGAGTTCTCCTTAAGGGACACCTTCACTGACCACCGAAGGGATCCAGTTTTTAACAACTGATTCTGTGAAAGGGAGCTCATATTTGGAGCTTTGCCCAATTTTCTTTGTATACAAATGTTCATCACCCCCAATATTAAGCTATGAAATTTCTGTTGCATAAAAATTCTCATCACACCCGGGCGCTGGTGGATTGTAATCAGTCCCAGCTACTCAGGAGACTGAGATCTGAGGATTGTGGTTCCAAGACAGCCTAGGCAGGAAAATCCTTGAGAAACTTATCTCCAATTAAGCACTCCCCCCCCCCCAAAAAAAAGAAAGAAGGAAAAAAGGAAAGCACTGAGCTGTGACTCAAATGATAGAGCACTAGCCTTGAGCAAAAAATAATACTTAAGGACAGTGTCTAGGCCCTGAGTTCCAGCCCCAGGACCTGCACCAAAAAAAGAAAAAAATCTTGTGATGTTATACTTAAACACAGCCTGGGAAACAGACAAGCATTATGTGTTTTGGGAGAACTACTTCCAATGACTCAAAATCAGGACTCATCTTCTTTTTCTTTTTTTTTCAAAATTTTATTATCAAACTGATGTACAGAGAGGTTACCGTTTCATACGTTAGGCATTGGATACATTTCTTGTACTGTTTGTTACCTCGTCCCTCATGCCCCCCTCACTCCTCCCCCTTTCCCTTTCCCCCCCCCCCCCGAGGTGTTCAGTTCACTTACACCAAACAGTTTTGCAAGTATTGCTTTTGTAGTTGTTTTTTCTTTTTTTTTTACCCTGTGTGTCTCGATTTTGGTATTCCCTTTCAATTTCCTAGTTCTAATACCAGTATAGACGGTTTCCAATATACTCAGATAAGATTACAGAGATAGTGTAGATACAACCACAGGAAGGTGATACAAGAACATCATCAATAGTAGAAGCTACAGATACACATGGGACATTGAAAGTAGTTACAACTGTGATATAACAATCGTTTCCATAACATGGAGTTCATTTCACTGAGCATCATCTTATGTGATCATAAGGGTATAGCTATTGGGCTCTTGTGATCCTCTGCTGTGACTTGCCTAAACCTGTGCTAATTATTCCCAATAAGGGAGACCATAGAGGACTCATCTTCTTAATTGCCCTATCCAATGGTCTCATTGCACTCTCCTTCTCTCTGTACAAAGTTCTAAGTACCTCATCTTTTTACAGTTTTGCTACCACTAACTGTACCCATGACTGTTTAAAATCTCTAAGAAATCTGATTGTGTGTACTTATTTGCCCATCAACGGAGACCGTTCCACCTGGTTAATTCCACCTGATATACAACTGGCCACTTCTTAGCCAAACACCTGTGAGGAGATCAGTGGAGATGCCTGTCCCAAGAGAAGACTGTGACCTGAAAGGCACAGCATCTTTTCAGAAGAAAGAAGTCTGCTATGGCTGATGCTTGAATGGGCTGTCCTGTACTTTACAACATAAACAATTAAATGCTTGACTGGTATTTGTGTTCAATCCACTGCACTTAGAAACTACATCCTTACTGATTGCTCATTCTGCTTCAGACTCACTACTGTTACTCCAGAAGTGGAAACATCGTGGTGACTTGCCAAGAACTCTGAGCCCCAGCAGAAAACCCAGATCTAGATAGAGTTTTGAAATGGCACGTTTCTATCCCTGTGACCTTGAACCATCTTTCTTCTGCTTTCTTAGCCAAAAATCCCTCACAAATGAGAAAATTGTTTCTGTCTTGCCAACTTCCAGAGCATTTTTAATAAAATAAGATAGAAGAGAGAAAAAAAGAAGCAGGAAGGCAAAGAGGAGGAGGAGGAGGAGGAGGAGGAGGAGGAGGAGGAGGAGGAGGAGGAGGAGGAGGAGGAGGAGGAGGAGGAGGAGGAAAAAATGTCTTGTGATAGGAAATTTAACATTTTTTAAGCACAGCTAACCTTTTTTTCAAGTATGTGGGTCTTGGGCATATAAAACTGGAGCTACAATAAAAATTAAAAAAATAATAATAAAAAAATATTTTAAAAACTGGAGCTATTCTGGTTAAAGAAATAGCAGCAATATGAAGAGCAACGACTCTCTCTACATAGTCTTCCTCTCAGGCTCTGCCCTCCTTTGGGCTAGGAAACCCTTAAGGGCCTCGGAAAATAACTAGTTCATATAAATGCAATGTATTTTCACATCCAGAAGTTGTCTTTTTCTGTCATCTTGAACAAAATAAGTATTTCTCTACAGAGACATTTTGTAATCTTACAAGTAAAGTATCTTCTGGAAATTTATTGTGATAAAAAAATAAATTGAATAAGTACTTTAAGAAGTATTGGGGCCACTCAAGTCACAATTTTTAATCTCCTACTGGGAGCTAAATCATGAATGGACTTTACTTTTACAAAAAATAAAAAAGTGAAATATGTGTTATTGTTGATGAAGGGAAGAATATAGAGGTGATTCAACTGTATGCCAACACCCCTCATCCTATCTTTCCTCTTATTTCTGTTTACTGAAGCTCACACATAATTTGCTCCAAATTAGGAGAAACGGAAGTAAGTCATATGCAGAAGAGGTTTTCACTTTCATTGTTATTTGTACATTTATCAGTGTCATTAAACTATCCTCAAAAGCCACTTTCTTGAGCTCATCAATGTTTTGGAAATCAACAGCTTGTTGTTTCGAGCTGTCGGTCCTCTGAATGAAAATACCAGCTTCATATTTTTCTATTCCAGCTGAAGCATTGGTTCCAGTGGTTTTTAATCATGAAGTGTGGAGACAATAGTTGGCTCAATCGCCTTTTCATAAAATTAGATTTTGTTTGATAAACTAATTATAAAATTAAGGATGGCGTAAGGTATGGAGGACCTGCCCACACGATAGAGGAAGCGTTCTCCCTCTCTAGGGCCTTTGAGATGTGGAAGAATGAGATTTCAAGTGACCTAGAGGAGGAGGAATTAGGGAAACCAGTGCTGTTTCGCACAAACAAAATAAGACGTGTTTTTCTAATAGATGCATTTTTGTAAAAGAAACGAGTAAAGTTTGTTTAATCTTATATTTGATTTACTCCAGCCCTTCAACATTTAACCAATAAAAAAATTATTAATGAAGTATTTTGGTTGTTTTGGCAGGGGGTTGATTTTTTAAATTTATTTCTTATTACCTGTAAGTAGTTGTACAAAGGAATTTCAATTCGACATATCAATGTATGAGTACAAGGAACCTTTGATCAATGTTACTCCTTCCATTACTCTTCCCCCTCTCTCCCAACCTTTTTTTCATTTGTTTGTTTGTTTTTGCATCAAGTATTCAAAATCCAGTGTGAACTTTATCCTTCCAGCACAGCTCAGTTTGGAGTTGCCTCTTCATGAGCGTCTGTGGCTGATGTGGTTCTGAACAGTGCAGTCTGGAGGAGATATTGCCTCAGTCTCTTCTATGATACTATTGTGTCCCCTATAGTCACAGCTGTCTCAGAGCACAAGGTTGCTGTCTGTTTGGTTGCTTGCAGCATTTCTCCACAATTATCTGATAATTTAGAGAGTTTCTATTATTCTTAATTACCTAATTCCATTATTTTATTTCTGAAAAAAATCATTTTTATTATATAAATACATATGTTTTTCTCATGGGTGAGTGGCAAACTGAAATCTGACAAGTGTTATCATTATTTTTTATATATTTGTTCTCTAGTATTTCCTCTATCCTCTCCCTTGTTAACTCATATACAATAAACATTGGAACACCTAAATTAATCTTGGTCATTTCCTAACTGATCTTTTCCATTGTTTCTTTGTCTGCATGTGCTAAATGATGCATAAGAATTGGTATTATCATCTTCAATCTATGGTTCTCCTCTTGGCTATGTCCATTCTACAGTCCATGGAGTATTGTAAGAAAAAAAAAGAGCAGAAAGATGAATCTCAACAGGTTTTATTTAGGAGGAAAGTATGCAAAGGGTAACCAAGTCTCTTTCAGTTCAGCTGAAGGGGAAATGGTGTAACCCTCCTTAACAACTAGGGTCCCTTTAACTATTAGGCAGAAAAAGTAAAGTCAGGCCTGGCAAATGGAAGTGGAGTGATATGGAGGTGTGGTGGGAAAATAAACTTGGGTAGAGGTTTCCTCAAGGTTTCAACAGCTTTGTATCTGCCAGGTGCAGCAGACATGGCCTTGGTCTCAGGCTCTCTTCCAAAACTTCCCCAGACATTTGTTCAGGGGAAAGGAGAAGGGAGATGATTCAGTGGAGTCAGTAGCAAGGACAGTTCTAACATAAGGCTGTCAGGGGGAAGGTGAGTCATTTAGGTTATTTTTCATCATTATCATGTCTGTTTTTCTCACTGTCAATATTTTCATTCTTGGGTATTTGATTAGATCATTGTCACGAGCTCCCAATTCATTCTTTTCTTCCTTTGGTTTCCTCCCATACTTTTTGTTGTTTGAACTATCTTTTCAGAATCTTCCTCAGGCTTCTTATAAATTACTGAGAACATGAACTCATTCATCAGTCACATGAGTTCACGTTCTGATTGGTTGGTTTTTGTTCATTTTTATTTTTTCTGTGCTCTGTATTTTTTTCATGCGTTTTAGAAATTTTTCTCACAGGAATATTTCTTTGTTCTTTCTTCCTTTTATACATAGTATCTCCTATCAAGAGGACTGAGGGCTTTGGCCAGTATGGAATCAATTCTGAAAATAGTGACTGCTACGTGTGATATTAAGATGTAATTCTCTTCCTTCAGAGCACAGGGCACTTATTTTGTGGTGTAATAATTTATATGCGCAGACCATTGAGTACTCTTCTTCTGAGAATACTGTAATTGCTTTTTAATATTGTTTTTCTTCCACAGTTAGACTGTATGCTCCATGAGTCTCAGGACCTGAGCCATATGGTTTACTATTATGTAACGCAGCATCAAGAAAAAAACATCTACAACAAAGTAACACTCATTAAATAGATTCTGAATAAGATAATGATATGTTTGCATCCATGGATAATGTATCTGATGGGCCTGCTTCTCAAACCCCACATTGGAGCTCTAAAGGAATGCCTTTTCCTAAGTAATAGGTGCTTCCTTCTAAATAGCAATTTAGTAAGCACTTGGTATCTATCTCAATTATTTCTCTTTTTCTGAGTTTTTTTCACACTGGGTAGATCTGATGGGTAAGTAGCTGTGAAAGCTGCCTAGACAAAAGGGCTGAGATCTCACACTCCGTATTTTGTTCTTTTGATATAATTGCTATCGTGACTGGAGATTAAACCTGCTCCTGGTTAGGATAATTCCCTCTTTGAATCCCAAAGATGAAAGATTTCACAAAGATCTCTTTTTCATTTCATTCTGAAGAGAAACAAGTGAAATTAGTTCCAAGTCATTACTGAGCTGTCAGCACGGCAGGGCCTTCGGCACACTTTCTGTCATTACTGCTGAAAACCCAGAATCATTTAAACCTTCGCTCAAGTGCTACTGTGAAGCCCTTCATGTGCTCCCCTAGTTCACTGATGGTCACACAGAAATCACTATAGAGTGTAGAATGTGTCCTCCTGTTTATAAACGGCTGTAATTTATCTATATGCATACTGAGTTGAAGACCTCAGGTAATTACTATCATTTAATGAATGAAAAAATATAACACATCTTTTCTTTTTATCAACAGAAAAGCTTTTCATTTATTTGTTTTGCTGTATGTGACGGTTCGTAGTATTTTTAACCAGTGATTTTCGCTAATTTTTTCTAACAAAGCTTGATTTTTAATCAACGCTCTTCTTTAAAGACGTTTACCAGTTACCATTTTTTTAATTCTTTAGGACGAACCTAGAAGCACACACTGCTAATAAGCCAGAAAATCACAAGATCACAGTGAAAAGAAATCACTCTAATATTGTATTTATTTACACATTTGGAGAAAATGTATATAGTTTCAGTTTGTCCTATTGTAATATTTTCCTAAATTTATCATATTTGTACTATCATGTATTTACCTTATTTCTGGTCTTAATACCTATATTGTTATTAGTTAGTTATTCCATGGTTGTAATTTCAAGCTAAGATTTCATATGTGTGTGTGTGTGTATTTGGAGTCACTTAACTAGTTATAACTGTTTTGATATACATTTTTGGATCATAGGACTGGATTGATGGGGAGGGCGGGGGAGACACATCATGGAGAGAAAGTAAGTATACTTACTGAAGGTCTCAAAAACTGTTCCTTAAAGTGATTGTACAGGAAGGTAAAGCTGACATATTCAGCAAGACTTAAGATAGTTCTTTTAACAGTATGAAAATGTTCACTGCAATCATGAATTATAATGTAGTTTTCTAATTCACTTGTGTTGTGTTTACCATGACCAGTCACCTTCAGATGAAAAGCAAAGTTGGTAAGCATGGCTATTCACCGTAAGCAGTGCCTGTGGATCACACGGACTGCAGACTTGTGATTAAGTCTGGAGTCTAGACTCCAGAGCATGGTAGAAAATATCTGCAAGACCAAGTGGCAGAAGATTCTCTCTGTCCTCACTTCGAATCCTTGAAGTTCAGCCTCTCCCACCCCTGCTCTCCAGAAACTTTCCTAGCCTAGCTTCTAGATTCTTCCTGCCTATCTCCCCCCACAAGCCAACCAGTGCTAATTTATTCCCTAAGGCCTGGGGCTAAAATACTTAGAGGCTAAAACATTAAGCACTCTTAACAGTTACAAATGGAGATCATTAGAAAGGATGTCTAAGTAAAGAAGCATATGGATTTAAGAATATACAATGCGAGGAAGGGAGAAGATGGCAGAGGAGCAACAGCGCCCTAGCTGAGCTCCCTCCAACAGCTCAGTTTTCCCACCCCAGAAAAACTTTTACCGCTAGATAGACAGCTCAAATAAGTTCTAACAGTACAAGGATTCAGGCCAGGAAGGAAAAATCAACTTAGCTGGTCAAAAACACAGATTTGAGCTCTGGGAGGAGTCCCAATGCCACGCCAGTGCGGGCGCTGGCACCGTGCAGCAAACCCCACACAGCTCAATGGAGACCAGGGAGAAATTCTCCAGACGGCAGCGTACAGACAGATCGCAGGCTGAGCACGGATGGGCTGAAATCGCAGAGACAGCGTGAGTACTCCCACGAAAGACATTCTCACTCGCGCCCACAGAGCAGCTCTTCCCCAACCACCAGAGCAAAGTGCCATCTTTGACACTGGCAAAGGGTCAGACCAGACTGGAGCTAAAGCCCGCCTGGGAAAAGCGAGGACAAAGCGGCCATCTTTGAGAAGGGCAACAGGGACCAATTAGTGAGAGCCAGCTCCACCCAGGAGAACGCCCCTGCCCAGGTGGGAGGCGTGTTCTGGGCCTCGGCTCAGCTAGAGGAGCCCTGCCCGCCGGAACTCCTAAATTAAAAAGCGAAAGCGGCGAGCAGCTATCGGCAGCATGGAACAGTCACACGGGAGAACAAACTTCCCGAGACAGATAAACGGTCCTGTTTAGAAGCCCAATTCCCAGCCTGAAACAGAGCTGAATTCCATACCCAGCTCTGCCCAGAAGGCCGTCCCGCCCAGGAGGGAGGAAACTCCCCAAGGCTAGCGACTCTCAGCCCGGTAAACCAGGCCAGAGGCGCCCCGCCCTGCTGAGTCCACAGCCTATTCAAAGCCAGGCATTAAAGGCAGCGGCCCCACAGCAGACAGAGGAGCCACAATTCCCGAGACTGCTCATGTCCCCATCTACAGAGGACACCAAGGCCCACCTGCAAGCTGTGCGAACCACAGAGACCCAGGATTGCACCAACAGAGGAGGAGCGTCAAAACAGATCCACCCCTGCAAACTGAAGGCACGCCAAACCAGCCAAGTGGCAGAATAGACTGCAGACCATCGCAAGGAAAACAGAGACTGTAGAAAGCCCACCCAAACAAGGAAGACTTTTTTGGTTGTTGTTTGTTTGTTTGTTTGTTTTCTCTCAAAAGTTTTTTAAGCTTTCATTTTTATTTTTATTTTTTTTCTCTTATATTTTCATTTCTGAAACATCATTGGTTTGTTGTGGTCTCCCATTTTCACCTGTTGGTTCTATCATTTTTTGTGTATGTTGTTGCTGTTGTTGATCTTTTTTTTTCTTTTTCTCGGTTTTTCTGTTTTTCCTTTTTATTTTATTTTTTTTAAATAACTTTTCTCGGTTATGTGCATCTGTCTTCCAATATTCTCTCTTTATTTCTCTCTATGTACTCTCCTTCTTTAAAAATTACTTTCCCATGAATAACATCTCCACTCTTTACTGCTAACTCTCCACTGTCTATCATTTTAACCTTGTTGTTTCTACTGATTCTACTCTCCTCCATATTTCCACATCACTGAAACTAAACCAAAATCATCACACACACCCTGTACATTTTACTCTAGTTCCTTTATTACCTCTAACTTACCCTCCTGACTTACTACTAGGTCCTCCAGATCCCATTGACTCCTGGTTATTGGATAGAGGGTGTCCCCGCTTAATTTGAGTGAAAAAAGGGGTTCATAGAGAAAGCCAGTCCAAAAGGAGCTTAATATAAGAACAAGAATTGCTCATAGGGTTGTAACAGTAAATAAGTAACTACTGAATACAGGGCTCAGGATTGGTTATTATATTGAAACTGTATTCTTTAGGAACACCAAATCTAATTTTATACACAGGTATAAAAGGTATATGTATTTCATTGTGAACTTCTAAGATTTACACAACAGTGCTTGGTAAGGTCTGCTTTGGGTCTTAAACGGTGCTCACAGGTGCTAGTAGGCTGGCATTACCAATACAAATGGGCAGAAGGAACACAAGAAAGATGGCAAACAATGAAGTCTTATCCCCCACTCAAAACAAGCAGGAAGCAGAGCAGTCAATCAAAGACATAGAAGAGAACCACCAAAATGCTCTACAAAGTCTACTGATAAACTTGATAAATGAAAAGTTTGAATCTCTTCAGTCAATTATTCTAGAGCGTGAGGAGGCAAAGCAAAAATTAATGGAGAATGTCATAGCATCCACAAATAGAAAGATAAATGAACTTCAAGAGTCAAATGAAAAGATAACTACCCAGCTTAAAGATTTGAGAGACAACACTCAAAACCAAATTAATGAAGTTAATGAAGTAAAGAAGTCCATACAGGACCTAAGAAATGACATGGAAATCATCAGGAAAGAACAGTCAGAAGGAAAAGAGATTTGAAATCAAGTAGCTAGCCTACAGTCCCGACTAACTGAAGCAGAGGATCGAATCTCAGGAGCTGAAGATTCCCTAGAATCTATGGAGAAAGATCAAAAAACAATACAAATCCAGTCCAATCAACAAAACAGATTGCTACAGGAGATTCAAGACACGATCAGGAAGTCTAATTTAAGAATAATAGGTGGGCTGGGGATATGGCCTAGTGGCAAGAGTGCTTGCCTCGTATACATGAGGCCCTGGGTTCAATTCCCCAGCACCACATATACAGAAAATGGCCAGAAGTGGCGCTGTGGCTCAAGCGGCAGAGGGCTAGCCTTGAGCAAAAAGAAGCCTGGGACAGTGCTCAGGCCCTGAGTCCAAGCCCCAGGACTGGCCAAAAAAAAAAAAGAATAATAGGTATTGAGGAAAACTTGGAGAAATAAGTTAATGGGATAGGCAACCTATTTAACAGAATATTAGCTGAGAACTTCCCAAATACCCAGAAGGAAAGGCGTATACAGATAAAAGAAGCATTTAGAACCCCAAACCGACCAGACCAGAATAAGACATCCCACTGACACATAGTGATCAAAACAGGATCAGTAGAGTACAAGGAAAGAATCCTTAAAGCTGTTAGGGAGAAGAAAACAATCACATATAAAGGAAAAGCAATCAGAATTCCCCCAGACTTCTCAGCAGAGACCATGAAAGCAAGGAGAACCTGGAATGAGGTATACCAAACACTAAATAAAAATAACTACCAACCAAGAATAGTGTACCCAGCTAAACTCTCATTCATAGCCGAAGGTCAAATAAAAGTCTTCCATAGTAAGGAAAAACTGCAAGAATATATCTCCACCAAACCAGCTTTGAAAAAAAAAATCCTTAAAGATGTACTATACAGGGAAAATAATCAAGATCCCAATACAGACAGAGAAATGAACCCTAAATAGTAAACATCAGATCAAGAAATGGGAAGAAACAGATTTTAACAAGATAGGGACAATGAAAGGAACAAACGATCATCTCTCAATCCTAACTTTCAACATTAATGGACTTAATTTTCCAAACAAACGACATAGGCTCATAAGTTGGATCAAAAATCAACATCCATCTTTCTGCTGCCTCCAAGAGACACATCTATCCAGCAAAAGTAAACATCTTCTAAAAGTGAAAGGCTGGAATCAAATCTATCAAGCAAATGGCCCCCATAAGCAGGCTGGAGTTGCAATCCTAGTATCAGACAAAATTGACTTCAAATTTAAAAAGGTAAGAAGAGACAAAGAAGGTTACTACATACTAGTAAAAGGATCTCTCCTACAGGAAGACATAACCATTCTAAATATCTACACACCAAATGCAGGAGCACCCAACTTCATCAAACAAACTCTACTGACTCTAAAAACACTCATAGACCTAAACAAATTGATAGTTGGGGACTTTAACACTCCACTATCACCTCTGGACAGATCAACATGCCAAAAACTGAACAAAGAAACCACAGAACTAAATAATTGCATAGACCAACTAGACTTAACTGACATCTACAGAATATTCCACCAGCAACAACAGAATACACATTCTTCTCCGCAGCACATGGAACATTCTCCAAAATAGATCACATCTTAGGGCACAAAGAAAATCTGTACAAATTCAGAAGTATCAAAACCATTCCCTGCATTCTCTCAGACCACAATGGAATAAAATTAGAGCTCAATTCAAACAGCCACCAGAGAAAATTCTACAATTCATGGAGACTACACAACACACTGCTGAACCATCAGTGGGTCATTGAAGAAATGAAAACGGAAATTCAAATGTCTATGGAATTCAACCAAGATGAGAACACAAAGTACCAGCTCCTTTGGGACACAGCAAAGGCAGTACTCAGAGGAAATTTTATATCTCTGAGCACATACACCAACAAACTGGAGAAACACCAACTCAATAATTTAAGGAAGCACCTTAATCTCCTCGAAAGAGAACAACAAGCCAAACCCCAAGTCAATAGACGGAAGCAAATATTAAAATCAAATCAGAATTAAATCAATTAGAGACAAAAAAACATCAAAAGAATCAACAAAACAGAGTTGGTTCTTTGAAAAAATCAACAAGGTAGACAGACCCCTGGCAAACCTGACCAAAAAACGAAGGCAGCACACTCAAATAAACAAGATAAGAGATGAAACAGGTAACATCACCACAGAAATAACCAAAATTCAGAAAATAATAAGGGACTGTTTTGCAAACCTTTATGCCAACAAATTCGAGAACTTGGAAGAAATGGATGAGTTCCTAGAAAAAAATCCATACCCCAAACTCAACCATGAAGATTTAAACCTTCTAAACAGACCCATATCCAGTATTGAACTAGAAACGGCAATAAATGATCTCCCATCCAAGAAAAGGCCAGGTCCAGATGGATTCACTGCAGAATTCTACAAGGCCTTCAAAACAGAACTCACACCAATACTTCTCAAACTCTTCAATGAAATTGAAAGAGGACGTTCACTACCAGACACATTCTATAAAGCCAGCATAACCCTCATCCCCAAACCAAGCATGGAATCATCATGGAAAGAAGACTATAGACCGATTTCCCTGATGAACATAGACGCAAAAATTCTCAACAAAATCCTGGCCAATCGACTTCAACAGGTCATCAAAAAAATCACACACCACGATCAAACTGGATTCATCCCAGGGATGCAAAGTTGGTTTAATATACGCAAGTCCGTTAATGTAATCCACCACATCAACCGAGCAAGGTAAAGAACCACATGATTTTATCTCTGGAGGTGGAAAAAGTGTTCGACAAAATCCAGCACCCATTTATGCTAAAAGCCCTGGAAAAAACTGGGATTCCAGGGAACATTCCTGAATATAATCAAGGCAGTTTATGACAAACCAACAGCAAATATAACTCTAAATGGTGAAAAACTAAAGCCATTCCCTTTAAAATCAGGAACAAGGCAGGGATGTCCACTCTCTCCCCTGCTCTTCAACATAGTACTAGAATTCCTAGCCAGAGCAATTAGGCAAGAAGAAAATATAAAGGGGATCCAAATAGGAAAAGATGAAGTTAAACTTTCTCTCTTCGCAGATGACATGATCCTATACTTAAAGAATCCCATAGACTCTACCCCCAAGCTACTAGAGCTGATCCAAAATTTTGGCAAAGTTGCAGGATATAAAATAAACCCTCAAAAATCAATGGCCTTTCTCTATGCTAACGACCCGAAGACCGAGGTGGAAATCAGGAAAGCAACTCCTTTTGCAATATCCCCAAAAACATAAAATACCTAGGAATAACCTTAACCAAAGAAGTAAAGGACCTCTTTGATGAGAAATTTAAAAGCTTGAAAAACGAAATTAATTCAGAACTAAGGAAATGGAAAAACCTCCCATGCTCCTGGATAGGGAGGATTAATATAATCAAAATGGCAATATTGCCAAAGGCTGTCTACAAATTCAATGCAATACCCATTAATATCCCAACACCATTTTTTAATGAAATAGAGGAAGCAATCCAGAAATTCATATGGAACAATAAAAGACCAAGAATAGCAAAAACAATCCTAAGCAGAAAGAACAGTACTGGAGGAATTACAATACCCAACTTCATGCTGTATTATAAAGCTATAGTAATAAAAACAGCTTGGTATTGGCACCGGAACAGACCTGAAGACCAATGGAAGAGAATTGAAGACCACAGAACTATGCCTACTTAATCTTTTATAAAGGAGCTAAAACAATAGTTTGGAAGAAAGATAGCCTCTTTAACAAATGGTGCAGCCAAAGCTGGTTCAACACATGCAACAAACTAAAACTAGATCCTTATATATCACCCTGCACCAAAATCAATTCCAAATGGATTAAAGACCTCGAAATCAAAACAGACACCCTGAAAACACTAAAGGAAAGAGTAGGAGAAACGCTTGGGCTCCTTGGCGCAGGACGGAACTTCCTTAACAAAGACCCAGAAAGGCTACAAATCAAAGAAAGGTTGGACAAATGGGACTGCATCAAACTGCAGAGCTTCTGCACGGCAAAGGACATAGCTTGCAAGATAAACAGAAAGCCCACACACTGGGAGAAGATCTTTACCTTTACCGGCCAGTCAACGGACAAAGGCCTCATATCTAAAATATATGCAGAACTAAAAAAATTACCTTCCTCCAAAACAAAACCACAAAGAACCCATAGCTCCCTCATCAAGTGGGCTAAAGACTTACAAAGAGATTTCTCTGATGAGGAAATGAGAATGGCCAAGAGACATATGAAAAGGTGCTCTACATCACTGGCCATAAAAGAAATGCAAATCAAAACAACATTGAGATTCCATCTCACCCCAGTAAGAATGTCATATATCAAGAAAACTAACAATAACAATTGTTGGAGGGGATGTGGCCAAAAGGGAACCCTACTTCATTGTTGGTGGGAATGTAAACTGGTTCAGCCATTCTGGCAAGCAGTATGGAGATTCCTCAGAAGGCTAAACATAGAACTCCCCTATGACCCAGTAGCCCCACTTTTGGGTATCTATCCAAAAGAACACAAACAAAATCACAGTAAAGCCACCAGCACAACAATGTTCATCGCAGTGCAATTTGTCATAGCTAGAATCTGGAACCAACCCAGATGCCCCTCAGTAGACGAATGGATCAGGAAAATGTGGTACATATACACAATGGAATTTTATGTCTCTATCAGAAAGAATGACATTCCCCCATTTGTAAGAAAATGGAAGGACTTTGAAAAAATTATACTAAGTGAAGTGAGCCAGACCCAAAGAAACATGGACTCTATGGTCTCCCTTATTGGGAATAATTAGTACAGGTTTAGGCAAGTTACAGCAGAGGATCACAAGAGCCCAGTAGCTATACCCTTATGATCACATAAGATGATGCTAAGTGAAATGAACTCCATGTTATGGAAACGATTGTTATATCACAGTTGTAACTACTTTCAATGTCCCATGTGTATCTGTAGCTTCTACTATTGATGATGTTCTTATATCACCTTCCTGTGGTTGTATCTACACTATCTCTGTAATCTTATCTGAGTATATTGGAAACCATGTATACTGGTATTAGAACTAGGAAATTGAAAGGGAATACCAAAATTGAGAGATCCAGGGTAAAAAAAAAAAAAGAAAAACAACTACAAAAGCAATACTTGCAAAACTGTTTGGTGTAAGTGAACTGAACACCTCATGTGGGAAAAGGGAAAGGGGGAGGAGGGAAGGGGGATATGAAGGACGAGGTAACAAACAGTACAAGTAATGTATCCAATGCCTAACGTATGAAACTGTAACCTCTCTGTACATCAGTTTGATAATAAAAATTTGAAAAAAAATAAATAAACTCAGAAAAAAAGAATATACAATGTGTAAATATTAAAGGAAATTTTAAAACAAATTATCAGATAGGAAAGAATGTAAGTTCATATTAGGTGTGTGTATGTGCAATCAAATCTACAAGTGGATCAAAGAGATTGTATGTCATAATAATGGGGTATTTATCCAAAGGATAAAAGAATGTTTAAAAATATGCAAATAAAAAACTATTTGCAAATCAATAAATACAATAAAGTACAGCAATAGAAATCAAAAAACAAAAAGATCATCTCAATAAAAATAGAAAAGGCATTTAATAAAATATCTTTAAGATGCATATTCAACAAACAATATTTATGTGCAACTTCTATTAAAAGATTTAAGATTGTAGTATTTTTTGGTTGTGCAAAAACAAGCAGCATTATTTCTCTTCAGTAAAATTAAATAAATCACCCAAGAATCTACTCTTCGTTTCTCTGTATTTCCTTAATGGCACAAGAAGTGCCCAGATAGGTGGATGGAATGCTGGTCACTTAGTGGAATCATCATAAAATGCTAGGAGAGCTCACATTGCACACCATGAGCTGGATGGTAAAGGTTGTCCAGGAGGAGATTTACCCATCCATCTTACCAGACTCACACAACTACTAGATTTAAATTCATTGTCCATTCATAAACAAGTCAAGTCTATGATACCTCTTTGCTCTTCTTCAAGTCCATCCCATTTACTTCCACTTCTCACCTAGGTTATCCACAAAAACATAACCATGCATTTACCCAAAAGCCCTGTGAGTGTGCCTTACCTCTATGTCTTTAATGGAGTACTTTATATACTCTTGAGGGCAGATCTCATGTTGTATATGACATTTTCTGCAAGCACAGAAGAAACTACTTGGTACATAATAGATGTCAAACAAAAAGCTTTTAGTAAAAATTTTTAAAAAGTGTATCTCTCATCTTTGTTTCCTGTTACCAGACTCTCCAAATCTAGCATCCATAGTACTTTCAAAATAGTCTTCCTGAAATTAAAAAAAAAAAATCTCATCATCATATGCACTTTTTTTAATACCTGAAAGCTTTCAAGTGTCCATTCCTTCCACTTCTGTCATGTCTGCTTCTACTCTCCCTTCCCAAAGGAAAAGTCTATGAAGCTCTACCCCTATAATCAGTTCCCTGTGTTCTTCCAGATGCAGTGTCAGGACAGTTCTATCTGCCAGGAATATCCTTGCTATCTCAGTCCCTGAGCTAATGAATTCGTCCTTCATAGTTCAGAACAACTGAATCTCCAGTTTGGATCAAATGTCTTCCTTGGCTATCAGAATAGTCTAAGCATAGAGTTAACCTAGGCATTTATCACTGCAAGTGTTAATTTTCTATTGACTTAGCCTTTTGTCAAATGAAAACTTGGAAGACATGGGTGTATTTTATTTAAGTATGAATTTCTACTGCTAAGTTCCCTTTTAGGATGCATTTGGGAGTTTCATTAACTGACAAATATAGGAATTAATGACTCATGTTTTTCCACAGTTCCATTGCGAATCTCATGTGGACTATATTAAGTTTGTTTTTGGTTTTGTTTAATGTTTTTTTTTTAAAAAAAAAAAAAAAGCTCTCAGAAAGGGTAACTATATGGTATAAAATTTTACTACCAGTAAGTTAAGGAGCTAAGCTTCAAAACCAAGTCCCTCTGAAATTAAATGTGGTGCTGCTCATAATCTCAATATTCTGTATACCTTTAGATCCCCTTCGGTCAGACATTGTTTCTATGGTCCTAGCTGCCTGTCTCTAACTTCCTCTGTGCTGTGTGAAGTACTTGGTGATTAACCTTTAACCACCTGAATTACTCTTCTTCCATGCCTTGTTATGCTGTGTTCTGGTGTAGGTGGTTAGCTTAGAAGGTTGTATTACAGGGCCAAGGAGAAAAGGATAATAGGTATTTGTCCTAACATATCTAGGAAGTAGTAGGACATAGGAGGTAGGATTCATCCATCCAAATCTATGCTCACATTCTTCACTCCCTGCAACTGCTGGCAAGTCAAGTATCCTTAGCAACAGAGACTTGTTGAGATAATATGAATTGATCTTGGCAGATGCAGAAATTTGTTGTATACTCCAAAGCAAATAAAAAGATGAAGCAATGCTAGAAGCCAATTTCCCTGCATTTTTAGGAAGTAGCTTAATGAGGGGAGTAAGAGTATTTTCTCCAGGTTTTAAAAATCTTTACTCCTTGAACTTTTAACCTCTATTCATGAATGTCACAAAGAAAATTAATACCATGCTTTTTTTTTTGTTGTTGGGTTTTTTTTGTTTTTGTTTTTGTTTTTTATCTTGGGGCTTGAACTCAGGCCTGGGCACTGTCACTGAGCTTTTGTACTCAAGACCAGTGCTCTACCACTATGAGCCACAGTGTCACTTCTAGTTTTCTGTAGTCAATTGGAGATAAGAGTCTCACAGGCCTTCCTTCAAACCACAATCCTCAGATCTCAGCCTCCTGCATTGCTAGGATCACAGTCATGAGCCACTGGTGCCCAGCCCATTATGCTCTTAAGTCCCCAGAATACCTATTCATAATTTGTCCTCTTTCACTTTTTCTTAACCCTTCTTAACCCTTTAACCCTTTAAAAAATAATTTAGTGGGAGTCTATACTGATTCAAAGAAAATTACAGATTTCTAAAATAAAAGCAATAATAATGATAGCTCCCATCATTGAAAGAGTATGTACTCAATGCCAGGCACTATAGCAGGCAGATGAAAGGAATCACTTACAAACTCAACAAGCACAGAAAATGCTCTCCATATCCTTTTACAAATGGTACAATTAATTTGCCAAGAGAAAAGGGGCTCTCAGCGTCCCATCTGTTAAATATAGAAGACTTTGAACAAGAGCATTGAATCCAGAAATTCACATTGCATTCCTTCCATAGTAAGTGCTCAATAAATACTTTCTACATAAGTGAGCCAGTTGTAGCTGAACCTGTTTTTTCTCCTTAAGATGTTGAAGCTATTTTAAAAAAAATGCTCATGTATACTGCACCAGATTTGATTGTCTAAAATACTTTTTAAAAATGTGCTTTAGGGTTTAATCATATTATTTTCCCCTCAATGGTCAGCACAACCCTGAATGTTTAATTATGCCACTAGTTTTAAACCTAATCAATCTTTTTCATTAAAATCCAGTGAAGCAGACAACGGGGATAATTGCTGCAGAATCATCTTAATTAAAATTTTAGCTTCTAATTAAGAGTCATTGTTTATCTCATCAGGAAACAGTTAGAATTCATAACAGGGTTGCCCCATTCATTAAATTTTTAGCCTTTTGTAAGGTTGGACACAGCACATGATATTCGTACTTACGCGAGCATTTGTGTTTACATATGCACATATGCTCCCATTTATTTGGGGGTGCCTTAGTTATATCAGAGGAAAAAAATGAAAAACATGAAACCTAGTGAAAAATCTTGTTGAAACCCTTGATCCAGTATTTATGTCTCATCTAATTACAGAATGTTCAATATGAATTATTTATACATGAATTACTATTCAAATGCATAATTATATTCACAACTAAAGAAAAGCATCCTTAAATTTTTTTCTAACCAGTTATGAATTTAAACAGACAAGGGAACATTCACCCAAGTTTCTGCAGCATAGAGAAATAATTATTATTTCCCAAGACTCCTATTTCTGGGAAGTTTCTTTCTACCATGAGATTCATGCATCTAAGACATCAGAACTAAGTCTCAGGCTCCTTGGAGTACCGGAAACTATCCATTCAGGTGGTAAATACAGCCATGACACCTTACCCCTGGAGAAATCCAACCTCATTACTCAGGGTAGCTGCGCTGGGGCCCTCAAATGTGCATATGCTGTATAATTCATAACCAAACACTGGCAATGCTTTAAGACACTATCCTTTGCCTTGACAGTAAGAGACCGTTCTTTAAATCTCTCCATCGTAATTCAGGAATCTATTGCTCCATAAAAAGTTATCACAGTCCCAAAGGAGAACAAGTGTGGGCTATAGAAAGCATGAGAGATTGGGTCGATTCCTTCAGGAAAACTGAGATAGGTCCAAGAAACATATCTGACTGATGAGGTTCCTCAGAATCTATGTTAGGAAACCTGGGAGAAGGGTGGAAATGGGATTGGGGAAGGGAGGTATCCAAGAAGACCAAAAAGATAAACTTAGTCATTGTAGTTGACTGAAGGATCATTTAAATATTACACATAAAACAAGGAAAGTTCCCATGCAGGACTGTTTGGAAACCAAATGGTTTTCATTGGCTCTGATAACAGCATCAATGTTCACAAAGGAAGTTTAAATATTTTTCCATACTCAGAGTAAATTGACTCCAAAGGCAAAGGGGAAAGGCAGAGGCCACAGGAAAAGTTCAAAGCATCATCTATAAGTGAAGTTTTCCAACTGTTTTCTGAAGAAGCAAGATGCAGACATTTGAGGAAGAATTCCCCCCCTACACCTTCAACAACAACATGCTTTCTCCTTGCCACCTGCATCCCCCACCCCAATACAAGAGCAGGAAAGAACAGAACTTTCTGGAACTCTTGCTTTGGATTTGGTTCTGAACAATGAATATAAGGGTAATTTTTAAATATTCAGTATCTCGGAGAAGCAAGATAGAAACTAAATCTTTCCTTGAGGAGGCCTTGATAGTATTGCAGCTATCAGTATGAGGAAAATGATGGAAGTAGAAAAGAGTCATAGTCTAGTTAATAAACACACCTCCAAAGTTAATAAACACACTAGGTTGTGTTATAGTAGTCCCCATCTCTAAGATGTACAAAGGGCATAAATGAGAGTGGCAGTATGCACAGATTTAACTATGCATACTAGTTAGACTTCCAAGTGAATACCAGCATTCAGCTTTTAACACAAATTCAAAGGTGCATTTTCTTCCAGGAACAATGTACAGAGAGCTTCCAATGTGTTCCCTTCAAGAAAATAGCAAAGTCTCCCTGGCACCTATTTCACTGGTGTAAGCAGTGAGTACTTTACACCCTGTCCACATGCACAGCAGCCTGCCATGATTATAGCCAAGGCCTCGCCTACACCTACCTGCACTGTCCACAGACGCTGTGAGAATCCATTCAGATAAATTGCCAACTGGAAGGAGATAAGCTCATAAGGGGAGCATCATCATTTTGCAAGATGGCCAGTGCAGGATGCTGTAAAATAAAAAAAATATAGCCCAGGGATGCATCCCAGATGTAGCACATTTTATAGCAGAGGAGCTGGTGAATAATGTGTCTCTCGAGACAGCAAACTCTTTTTTCCCCCTGCCCTGTCTGTGACATGTGTGACAATGTTGTGTTACTGGAAGTGTCCAGCCACCAGGGTTAATTGGCTTATAAATTGTCTTGACAGCAGAATACCAATAGCTTGGCACATGGACTATTAAAATGAAAGAGCACAAAAAGCACAAATGAGAAAGATTCTCAGGTAAGATGTTGAGACTTCTATTCCCAACTCAGCTACAACAAAACAATAATGATAACCAGTAGTCAGGCCATGATTTCTTGAGTACTTACTATGTTCTGAGCACTGGACTTTCCTATGTTACTTATTTACTCTATGTGGAAGTTGTTAACAATTTATGGACAAGGAAGCAGCACTAGAAAAAATTTCATGGCCTTACGTACCATGTATATGACATGAATTGCCAGCAAACTGCTCCAGAGCAAGTTCACACATTCTCCTTCTATCACACCCACTTGGATGTCTCCTGTGATGCTTAATCTAATGTGTCTAAACTTGAGCTCCGAGCTCCACTTCACCCAACCTGCTTCTTTCTCAGTCTTGCTTCCTAGACCCCAACAGCAAATCTTATCCCTCCACTGTGCATGTACAAACAAAAACAAACTTTGCAATTATCCTTGACTCTTTGCCTCCCTTCCTCCTTTCACATCTTCCATTAAATCCATCAGCAAATCCTGCCAGCATCACACACAGAATCTATCCAGATTCCTGTATCTTCCCACCTCCTCCCTGCCACTGCTCGGGTACAAACTACTACACTATCATTCTCTCCTAAATTCCTGGAATCGTCTGCTGCTTGGTCATCTGCCTTCACTCCTTGCTCCTATCACATTACTCAGCCTAGCATCCAGCCTGGTCTTAATAAAAACCTCATAGAGGGCCTCATAGAGATTTTGACCCTGCACTAACCCCATTTCTGAACTGAATCATTTTCCACCCCCTGGAGCTAGACACATCAGATTTGATTGCTTTACATTTGAATAGCCTCTGAGAATTTCCCTCATCCAACGGCACAATCCTCCTAGTTTATGCCTTTCCCCTGGAAAACAGGAGCGTGCAAAAGCTCTACCCCTTTGCCTCAGTTTGGACAACATGAAGGGGCCCTGCCAGCTCTGGGACTCTGAATCAGTTAAGATTTGTGTTGCAAGTACACCCTACTTCAGCTTCTCCTTTGGCCTGACCTATCATCACTCCCTCCACGTCGTTTGTTGTTAAAACATTTCATTGACTACAACTATACATCTCAAAGAATATTTCCATGAAAAATCAACTTATAACACTAAATTGCATCCTTATACTTCTCTAGTCAAAATCCTCTAAGGAGGGCTGGGGATATTGCCTAGTGGCAAGAGTGCCTGCCTCATATACATGAGGCCCTGGTTCGATTCCCCAGCACCACATATACAGAAAATGGCAGGAAGTGGTGCTGTGGCTCAAGTGGCAGAGTGCTAGCCTTGAGCGGGAAGAAGCCAGGGACAGTGCTCAGGCCCTGAGTCCAAGCCCCAGGACTGGCCAAAAAAAAAAAAAACAAACAAAGAACAAAATCCTCTAAGCAATCTCCATTTGAGACAAAAGCCAACAGCCTCACAAATGCTCTCAAGATCCTAAGTGAAATGCACCTTACTCCTCATCTACCGTAAATGCTCCCACCACAGTCCAACACATGCCCCGTACTCTCTTTCCTTGGACACTCTTCACCCAAATAGCCACACCATTTATTTGCTCACCTCCAACTCCACTCATTGCCACTTTCCCAGAGAAGCCTTTCCTGATTGTCCTGCTGTGTAAATCAAGCATCAGAGACTCCACTTTATTTCCCTGAAAAGCACTTAACCTGTCTAACCAGCAGTCTTGGGCAAACTAATTTACAGATGTACAATGCAATAGCACTATTTGTAGGATAATGGCCTACAGGATCTCATGCTTACTTACAGTATACTGACTTACAGTATAGTACGCATATTTGCAGTAAAGTGACCTACGGTAAAGTATGCTTTTTTATAGTATAACATAGAGTATGCTCATTGACTATGTTTCTTGTCATTCCCACAACACTATAAGGATTTTTCATGTCTCTTTCATCTTCCATGCTTACAGTAGAACATAGGTCTAGAAAATTCTAGATGAATGAATGAACAAATGAATGAGGGTCAAATGTGCACCAGGCCCTCCTGGACACATTTACAAATAATATCGCATTTTGTACCTATTTTTTAACTGAGAAAATCCACTCTGATGTGGGAATATTAAATATAGAAGAGGGGAAACCTGGAGGTCTATACTCAAAAATCATAGTCTCAAGAGCCTCGCCTGCCGTAGTTAGACTCCTGTTCCCAAGTAAATCTGATCTCAACTAAAAAGGCAATTCTCAGAAAGAGGTAGAGAGGTTGAATGAGACAAATCATTATCTTCACTTTCTATGCTATCCCTGTGGGCTCACAGTCACTGTAACTGATCAACAAAATGAGATTAAAAATCCTACATTGTAGTGACCACCATGTCTGTACAAGGGACTAACATTACTCACACAGAAACACTGCCAACCGCTAACTACTTTGTTAGAGGTATTTGGAAGGAGAAGATGATGGGTGTTTGTGTGGGTAGAAAACCAAAGTCTGGGTTTTATATCTGAGTTAATGGAAGAAAATAACTCACTGTATTCCACTTAGCAGGGAGAGAGCTTTATAAAGGAAGTGGGATTATAAAAGCTTTCTGAACTCCACCGAGGAGGAAGTTTGGAGAATTGACTCTATGGTCTTATTTAAAGCTCAACACCCGTTAACTTCAGAAAGCGCTTCAAGCCTAGATGAGCGGGACAGGATGCAATGCAAATTGGAAATAAGCCTGACCCTACCACAAAAGCTTCAGCTCCTCACACATGTGGGTCTGATGGAATCCACCGGCATAAAAGGAAGGTGAGAATGCCCTAAATTGGCTTTTACCATCTAAGGATGTTCACACACAAAGCGTGCATTGTGTCTACTAATGAAAGACATGTGCTAGAGAGGTTGCGCATTGCAACCGACTGCAAACTAATGACATAAAACAGCCATGGTGCCTCTACACTGACCCCTGTAAAACCGCAGGCCTGACTTGTAACAGGCAGAGCTAAACCAATTTATCACTGAATTATGCATCATTTAATAAAGACTGGTGTGACTCAACCTGTCATGCAAGAATGCTAAAAGCTTGAGGAAATGGCCTCTAAGCCCCCTTCTTCCTTTCCTTAAGCTCATCTTTAACCCTTTGGTAATCAATGGTCTAATTGAAATAGAAGTATAAACTTTATAAACGTCCGTTAAATAACCTTAGAGGAATCTGGCCTTAGGGTCACTGGAGTCACTTACTTAAAAATTACTACTCTTCAAGAGTTAATGCCTGCTTTTGTAATTCAATGAAATTATGTTTCCAAGTGCTGAAGGTAAGTGTTGATTTTAATGACATCAATTACACAGTTATTATCAAAATATATTTTCTTTAGATAAATATTATTCCTATAGAATTTTCATTCCTGCCTATAATTTTACATATGCAAAGAAAAAAAATCCTGGTAACACTATCATTGTCATGGAAATGGAAAGACCAACACATTTTAGAAAAATGTTTCTACAGTGCCCTCCTTTGTTTCAATAGAAATGATCAGATAGGCTGATCATATAGACATCAAATTATAGACCATTGGCAATAAATGGTTTAGCAAAACTTCAGATGGAATCAGGAAAATTACAGCAATTTCCATCCATCGGTCCCCTAGTCAAAAGACATAGTTAGCTATGCTCGAAAAAGTTAAGAAACTTTCTAAAGTCTCTTTTCAGGATACAACCATATTTTATAAGAGTAAATTTGTACAACTGTATAAACATTTGGATGCCTCGAAATCTTTAAAGTTTCCTTTTCTTTGATGTGGCACTGAAGATCGTGTTTCTCTTTAAGTGTACCAAAAAAGTAGGCAAAGCTAAAATGCATTTTCTTATTAAGTTCAGCTACCATAGATTATGTGGAAGATGAAGCACTTCTAATGCTCCTTCATCTGTCAAGACATGCTTTAAAAATCTGCCCATTGTGTGTGTTTTTGCCTTTCATTCCTTCATTCTCTTCTGCCAAAATAATGAAAGGATCAGAGTCCCTGAAATATTCGGTAAAGAAAATTGAAAGGAATGTTTACAGCCCAGAAAACTGATACTAATCATTAGGGGTTTTGTCATCTTCTTTCTAACTTACTTATTTCTTGCATAATTTATTGTTAATATTTAGGCAGTAATATATATGTATACGCACACACATATATATATATATACATACATAAACAGGCCTAGTCAAGCAGTTGACACGCATTAACTCAATTTGTACTCACAATAACTTCATAACAAAAGTCCTATTATTACCCTCCTCTCACAGCTGAAGAAACCTAGGCATCATGGAGGAACAGAGTGATTTACCCAAGGCTGAAAGGTATATTCAAATCAAGAGAGTCACACTCCAGAAACCGTGCGCTGATCCATGCCTCATTGTCTCAAAAGGCAATAGGGAAGAAAGAAAAAAAAAAAAAAAAACACCCTGGCGCTTTCATTTTAGCCATAAACCTTAAGGAAATTTTGTTCAGTCTCTGTGCACTCAATTAAAGTCCCAAGATTCCGTATTTCAATGCATTTCTCTCAAGTGAAATAATGTCACTCTTAAATTCATTTCAGAAGCTTTTACAAAATGTGAAGTATTCTCTTCACACGAAAGGTAAAGGTGGTTCACTGGAAGAAAAAGAAGAGACAGGATGAGAGGTGCAAAATTGGGGAGTTGTTATTTCCAAGCCTTGGTATCAAGTTTCCAGATTAGCACATCAAAGATTCTCAAAGGCCGATGGCCCGAACTCAAGTTTTTATTTCCTCCCTCCCAACCATACTTATTTAGGACAAAAGCAACATTCAAATTAGCAGACAATCAGAAAAGAAAAAATAATAAATACTCGTTTGAAAAAAAAAGACTTATGTGAATACTAATGTGAATATTTTAAAATTCAAATGTCTAGCAAAAAAAAGTCTGGGCTGGGAATGTGGCTTAGTGGTAGAATTCTTGCCTAGCATGCATGAAGCCCTGAGTTTGATTCCTCAGAACCACATATACAGAAAAAATCAGAAGTGGCACTGTGGCTCTAGTGGTGGAATACTAGCGTTGAGCAAAAAGAAGTCAGGGACAGTGCTCAGGCCCTGAGTTCAAGCCCCTGGACTGGCAAAAATAAATAAATAAAGTCAAAGAAAATAGAATCCTGCAACTATGAAGATCCTTTCTCATCTCTCTGCGCTATTTGATATGATTCATTCCAATCTTTCCTTCCAACTTCTGTGATATTTGACCACTGAGCTGCTCTGATGTTTTTCACTTGTCATTATTTGAAAAGATTATCCTCATCTTTTAAGCATTTTTATTGTAAAAGAGAAATTCAAACTCAGTATCTTCAGAGACACTTAAGAAATCTGAAATGAGTAAAAAGGTCTGATATTGATCTGTTTTTGTGCTTTCATTTTTCTCATTGTTTGTCTTGATACAGTCTTGCTATGTAGCCCTGCTTAGTATCAAACTCACAATCCTCCTCCCTTAGTGTTTCAGTGTTGGGATTACAAGCACATACTACAATACCCGGAACTAAAGCTGATTTCTCTACTACTGATAAGCTTTACAAAAAGAGTACTTGCCTTGCATTAGAAAACCAAGTACAAGCTCAGTACTGTGGCTGGCTCAAATTTATAATCGAAGCTACTCAGGAGGCTGAGATCAGAATGATCAGGGTTCAAGACCAACCCAGCAAAAAGTTCTCAAGGTCCTATCTCAACCAATAAAAAGCTAGATATGGTAGTGCTTACCTGTCATCCAGCTACTTAGCAGAACCAATAGGATCGCAGGCTTTCCTAGTTTGATTCCACTCAAAAGTAATGGAAGCAAAATATGCTGGGAGTGTGGCTCAAGTGGTAGTGTACCTATCTAGCAAGCAAAAGACCCTGAATTCAAATGCCAGTACCACAAAAAAAAAAAAAAAAACGGTTTATAAAGGGAGTTCCAAAATGGAACAATGAACTAGCTAGCATCCACCAAACAAGTTAATTAGCCTCTGTAATAAATATTATTTCCTTTGCACATTTTTACCTCTAATGAATGAAAGCGGATGTGAATGCACACACACACACACACACACACACACACACACACACGCATATTTCCCTTTTTAAAAAAATAATTGTCTTTGCAAACAATGAGCAAAAATTCCACTAAGGCCTTAGAATGTGGGGAGAGCGGGTAGGAGACCTCGAGTTTGGAGGATACAATGCATCCTGAAGGCCCTATGTTAAAAGGTTGGTCCCAGCCTGTGGTATTGGTAGGTGATGCAACCTTTGAGTGGTAGGGTCTCCTAACCAGCTCTACACTATTGTGTGTATGCTTTCAGACGGGATTGTTGGACCCCATTCCCTTTACTTCCTTCTCTTTCCATGTCTCAGCCCTGAAGTGAATGGCTTTGCTATCCTACCTGCATCTCCCATGAAGTGCTACTCCTCCCCACCCCCAGAGGCTTAAAAGTAATCTATGGGCTGGAATCTCTAATAACGCCAGCCAAAAAAGGAGTTTTTTTCTTCAAAAGTTGAATATCTTAGTTACCTTAACAGAAAGCTTACTGGCTCCTGTTTGGTGTTTACACATGACATGAAAGAAAGCAATCCTTCTCCAAGGTGTGGGAGGCCCGTGGCATGGTCTCCTTAGCTCTAATAGGGTGCCCCGTGCTTGACAGAAGATTGATGTGTGTCGACAGCTTGATAACATCTGGCAGTGTCAGAGAACCATTTGGAAGTTAATTCACAGCGTAATTGTCCAGAGGACTTCCAAGTCGTCTGGAGAATGGGGGGTTCTATAGACATAACAGCCTTTAAATACAATTGTGATCGAAGTCATTTCAAATAGCATGAGGAGTAGCTTAGCACTGTTTGTGATCACCTAAATCACTTTAAAATGAATCCTGATAGGCCACCATACATGAAACATAGGCGGGCACGTCAATAGAAATCCAAACGTGAGACCTCAACCATGAACTAATGTTCCTCTGATAGGTATGATTTAAACATAGCCCATTATGGCCTTCAACTACCCATAAAGATCCATTTTTCTAAAATATTCTTGTTATTTAATTATGAGTGTGGCAGTAGGTTCCAGGTTTTTTATGTATGCCCTGAAGCCATCACTTTAATATTTCAGATAATATAAAAGCATGTACCTGTGTAAGTGTTAATAACGATAGTGTGGCAGGGAAGAGCGCAAGTTAAGAAAACAGATAAAGCCAGACCGGGGTGGGGGGGGGCGGAACTCTGGTAATTGGAAGAGTCAATGGCTATATGATTCAAGAAAATAGTCTCCCTGGAGAAGGAGACTGATTGTCCCGCATTTATACAGCAGCTAACCAACACTAAGCAGACTTTCCTTTGCATATTATTGGTGCCAGACCGATGAGGCAGAAAATTGCATCGTGTCATTTAATTTCCCAATCTTTGTTTTCATTGTATTAATCTTTTGGCTTTGCTTCACTTTATAATTTGAAGGCTCAGCAAGAAGCAACCCAAATGGAAATTCAGCTTACTTTCATGTCTAGCTGAATGTGTTTGGTGCCGTTTCCAAAAGTTTAATTCTACGTAATACCGTTCATGAATAATAATAGGCTGTTGCTGCATGCAGACTTATTAGTGTTTATTAAGGGTTGCCTTAAAGTTTTTTAGGAAATGTGCCCAAAAATCAGTCACCAAAACATGATTAACAAATTAGTTACAGAAGGAGAAAAGATATTTTTTAAAACAGAAGTATATCCATTCTTTCAATAAGAACTAAAACTCTGAAAAACTGTTTAAACTTCCCACCCTTACTTCTTTCCTCCCTCCCTCCCTCTCTCCTTCCTTCTTCTTTTGCTATGCCAGTGAGAAGAAGAAAAAGAAAATTTGAAATCAGGCAGAGAACTTGGATTCCAGTAAATTACCCAAAAAGGCACTCACAGCTGACAATGCAGTGTAGTACTTGAATTGGGGGATTTTAAATTTACACCAACTTGGCTTCATTCCCTCCATTTTGACTTGCCAGCTATGTGTTTTTCAGGAAGTTACTTCACCTCCCACTGGTGTATAAAGCAGGAGTGTGTGACGGCTGTTGAGGGAAGTGAGTGTGAAATGCGTGTAAACAGCTAGCACTGTGCTTGGTGCCTTGGATGCCTTTAGACATAGAGGCCCCAGACTGCTGCTGCCCTGCCTTCGATTTCTACTAAACGACAAGGTAAGGAAAGAAGGGCCCATTCCACAAGGTCCCTGGCCTCTACTACAATAACTCTTGTTGCAAATAGCGCATTTAGAATTTGAAGACAGGATTTTCTTTTTCTTCTGACTTCTGTGGGTTTTTGTTTTCATTTTGATTTAATTTTTTATCAAGGTGATGTACAGAGGAGTTACAGTTACATAGTGAGTTTATTTCTTATCAAACCTGTTACCTCCTCCCTCATTTCCTCCCACCTCCCTTCCTCCTCAACACCCCCCATTGTACAGTTCATTTACAACATATTGTCTTGTAAGTATCGATGTTGCATTGGTTTGCCCTTTGTCCTTTGTCTTCCTTTTCTTTTTCTTTTGTAATGATTTCAAGCTTACACAGAACTAACTTCAAAACTGGAATATACATACTTTCTAACTTTTTTATTGCTGCATTTCCAACCAATCTGATTCTTCTACATGTGTGCATCCTTCGAAAGCATAGTTCACCACGAAACATAAATAACAGAAATCTCACCGAAGCAGGGAGGGATATGGAAGATCACTTCTAGAGTACACTGGGAATGCTTAGTTTCTCAGATCTCACAATTGTCAAGTCCTTCAGGACAGAATTTGGTACTCTGTGGGCATATGTAACAGTGGAACTAGGTAATTTGAGGGGTAAGATGGAGTTATGATAGATGAGAGCTAAGTGATGAATGAAAGGGGTAACACTAATCAAGATGTACTGTACTCATAAATTGACATGTTGAATGAAAGCCTCTGTGTACAATCATTTAAAGACAATAAAAATAAATATAATATTAAAAAGTCAATATTTAATAAGCATTTCATAAGGTCTGACAATCAGTGAAAGAAATGTATAGAGAAACTCAGCAGGCTTTGTCATGTAAAAGCCAGGTTCAACCAGAACTCACTTTCTGGTTACAATTGTCTAGTTCTTCACTGATCAACAATTGTATAGAGACCTCAACTCCTGTGACACTCCAGCCCCGCAGAAGAAAGATGAGATAAACTGAACTGGAAGGATCTCAGATGACATGTCCAAAGCTATGTCAGTGCTGAACATGTAGCGACTGGAAACTTCTGAAATCTCTATTCAGAAAAAAGTACAGTCACTTTAGTGCCACACTGTGACTTAATTGTTTGGATTTAACGAGTGCATCACTTTGAAGACAGTTATGGGTAGAATTTTACAATGTTTACTTTGTTAACCTTTAAAAAAAACATTGCAGCATCAGATTTCTTTTTTTTATTTTAGGTCAAAAGAAACTCTTTTTATTCTCATTTCTCATCACGCTGTTTGTGCCAAGCAACTCATTAGGAATTGTAGCCCTGTCATATCTCCCTCATCCCGGCTCCCCAGGCATCCACAAATAGCTACGGAAAGTCCCCGGCTCCCTGTGACTTAGACATCACTTTCTCCAGAGTCCCTGGAAACAATGTCAATTACGTGCATTTCCATTCCTCCTCAGTTCAAAATACCTGCTAAGTTTGTTACTATACATCCGTCTCAAAGTGAGTCATCACTGTTATAAAATGAATTGGTCTTATATAAATGTCAATTTGGGGTTATATTTGTCAAGAAACTCAACCTGTTTCTAATATCTTGTTTGAAATGAGAGGATGGATGAGCTTCTGTCATACTATATGGCATGGTATAAATTTATCGAGCCTATTTTTTACCAGCCAGTAGAGGTTCCTCAGGAATTTAATTACCAGCGCTTGGTCCTAACTGACAAGTTACCCTGAATGCTATCCCAAATAGTTAATCATGCAGCCAATATAGATAAGGTAGATGCTTGCATGAATCATCAGAACAAGCAAATTATATCTTTAAAAGACTTAGATCATTATGAGCTCTGTAGCTAATGCTTAGGGTGGTTATTTAATGCTATTGTCAATTGCTCTCTCAGGTTTTTCCTCAAGATTTGTTTTTAACTGTTAAGGTATCTTTTTATTAGTTCAATTCATTTCCTATTAGTCTTGAAATTTAACAAGGCTTCATAGCAAAGCAGGTCTGGAAGAAAGCTTATTAACTTTCCCTCAGGATAATAAGCCCCATGGGGCATTGAGAAATAATACCAACTTCCAGTAGACAGAAGTCATTATAGTCAAGAGAGGGTTAATGTGATTTTTAATTGGAGGTCCATTACAAGTCTCAGGTCCCATAAAGTTGGTACCACACTCAGCATCTATGTAAATATAACCAGGGCATTTACTTCGTTATCCTCCTTTAAAGAAAAGGTAACATCTTTCTCTGTCTGCCTCAGATTGTTTTCTCAGCAAGTTACACATGATCCAACTCAGTACCCCATTTTTGTAAATAAATAAGAAAATTACCATGTTTGCTTTTCCTAAACATTTTTTACTAGTTAAAACAAAACCTCATTCAGTTGCTCATGAGAAAAGTAATTTAAACTTAGAATTAAGATGTGTCTCTCTAACATGAAAAGATCATAAAGTAGACCTTTTATATAATTTCACATCAGTATACATTAGTTTAATTCCCAATATTTTTCTCTAACATGTGTACTGCAGCAACTATATACTTCATCTATAGCTTCCTGTGAAAAACACAAGGATGAGGGAGAAAAGACAGATAAAACTGACCATACAATTCAAATAAGTAATTTGGGAACCTAAGAATCACTTCTCTCATTCAAATTGCAAAAGAAATTAAAATAGTCATGTGAATGGGCCTCTAAAAAACTGAAAAATACAAACTACTTCCCTGTCTCTAGTATAAGGTGCTAGATGTGATTAGGGACACCAAACAGATTTAGCCTAAAGCTTCATTAGTAAAAAATCAGTAATGACCACCTCGAAGAGAGTGCTTCAATTCTCAAGCTGAAACCAGACCAAACATGAAAGAATGTCATGTTCAACTAAGAATGTTTACCATAGAATGGGAAAGTGATGACATTTTAACACAAATCCATCATGGCTAAATTAAACACTTTTTTATATTTCTTTACTGTTAAACTGATGTACAGAGGGGTTACAGTTTTGTTTTGTTTTTGTTTTTGTTTTTTTGCCAGTCCTGGGGCCTTGGACTCAGGGCCTGAGCACTGTCCCTGGCTTCTTTTTTGCTCAAGGCTAGCACTCTGCCACTTGAGCCACAGCACCACTTCTGGCCATTTTTTGTATATGTGGTGCTGGGGAATCGAACCCAGGGCCTCATGTATATGAGGCAGGCACTCTTGCCACTAGGCCATATCCCCAGCCCAGGGTTACAGTTTTATACGTAAGGCAGTGAGTACATTTCTTATCCAACTTGTTAACTCCTCCATTTTTCCCGTTTCCCCCCCTCCCCATTCCCTCCCACCATGAGTTGTACAGTTGGTTTATACCATATAGTTCTGTAAGTATTGCTGTTTCATTGGTTTGTCTTTTTATCCTTTGTCTCTCCATTTTGATATTCCCTTTCCCTTCCCTAATTCCAATACACATATATACAATATCGAGGGTACTAAAATCAGTTAGTGTTAACAGGGGTAAAATCACAGGAAAGAAAGATGAAAGTAAAAGGGCATAATTTCATATGATATGTTGAAAATAACAACAATGATAAACCACTTGTTTCCATAACTTGGAGTTCATTTCACTTAGCATAATCTTACGTGTTCATATGGACATAGCTATTGAGCTATTGTAATCTTCTACTAGGACTATTCTAGACAGGTACTAGTTATTCCCAATGAGGGAAACCAGAGGGTCTATATTTCTTTGGGCCTGGCTCACTTCACTTAGTACGATTTTTTTCCAAGTCCTTCCATTTCCTTACAAATTGGGCAACGTCATTCTTTCTGATAGAGGCATAGAATTCCATTGTGTATATGTACCCCATTTTCTTGATCCACTCATCTACTGAAGGCATCTGGGTTGGTTCCATATTGTAGTGATGACAAATTGTGCTGCCGTTAACATAGTTGTGCTGGTGGCTTTGGTGGTGGTCTTGCTTGCAATCATTTGGGTAAATGCCCAAATGTGGGGTTGCTGGATCATAGAGGAGCTCTCTTAATTCTCTTTCAATTTTAACATTCTATGATTCTACTAACTATAATGGATAAATTATTATTTGAGCAGTACTAGGATTTGAACTCAGGACCTTATGGTTGCTAAGTGAAAACTCCACCACTTAAGCTATACCTCAGACTTGGTTTTGTTTGTTTTTTCATATACGGCCTTCTTTTGTCAAGAGATAGACTCTGACAGAGATCTTCCTACTTCTGCCACCTACAAATCGCTGGGCATATAGACATGTGCCACCGTACCAATCCTAGAAGAGATTTTGTTTTGTCTCTCTCAGCTCAAAATAGACAGATCTAAGCTACTAACTTAGAAATACTGAACAGGATGATATTCACCTTGACAAGAGAGACCCAAATAACAGAAGTCTATAATGAAATTTGGTCATATTAGGCCTGAAGACTCCCGCTAACTTTAAGAGGTTTCTTATATGGAAAAAAGAATTTGCTCCCTATCACAGGAAGCACCTAATTAATTCCATAATTCCAGCTCTCCCTGGAAATATTCCATTCCAATCCAATGATATGACAGTATACATTGCCTATAAGGAATTATAAAGACTAGATAAAGCAGATTAAAGTATCACCAGCTTCAAGGGTTACCAATAAGCTGATCTGCGAGACAACAATATTTCATATCATGTGGTATTATATTATTTATCAATGTTTAATAAGCACTTCATAACTTTTAGCAAGCAAATGAGAAATGGATTGCTATAGAGACATGATGAAATATTCATAATACACAGTTGCTACCATTGCACTGTAGCTATTCAAGAAATCTTAATAGTAAATTGAATAGAAATATAATACTGTAATGGATGTGGAAATGTTCAATCAGCCATTTGTAATGAAATATGAAAGTGTTTAAAGAGAGTAAATACATTTGTAATGGTTTTTGATTAGCTATAACTGTGTATGATTCAGTCATCCATTATGAGCGATGTATAATACACAGTAGGTTGGTTTATAATATTTATAATACAAGTGGCAGGGCTAGAGAAATTTTTCAAGAATCATTATATAATAAAGGATATATTCATTAGTTTGACTGTGAAAGTCTTTTCAAAATGTATATGTTCATCAAAACATCACCACATGTACCTTAAATATATAATTTTGTTGGGTTTCTATATTTTGATAAAGCTAAAAACTTAGTAAGTTTTCAAAAAATTAAAGTCAGTATCATTACCTTGAAAAATAATGTCCTCTCATTTACAATAATTTCCTAAAATTTTTAAATTGTTTCTCCAATAAATGGCCTTTATTTATGACTAGTGGATTTTTTTTGTTTTATAAATTATAAACTTGAACTTTAGTTTTTTGTCACACTTGGTTTTCTTTTTAAAGGAAATGGCCCCAAAACAACAAGAAATATCTCTATATAAAGAAATATAGATTGTCTCTTCACCAACTATATAAGCATATACATACCTACTCTACCAGGGAAGAAGTTATTTTCTAAAATGAAAGATAACTTTTTAGAATCACCAAAAAAACCCATCCCAGTCCTTAGCTAGGAACTGGTGTCTCACAACTATAGTAGTAGGTACTCATAAGCATTGTGGTCTGTGGACAGCCCATCTCCAAAATAACCAGCAAAAAGCAGGGATGGATAAAGCAAGCATAAGGCTCTGAGTTCACATCCCAGTACTACCAAAAATAAAATAAAATAGAATTCCAAGCTCTAAAATTACAATTCCCTATCTGTAACTCAAACAGCTTGCTAACTTCTACTTCATTCCTTAAAAACACTTGAGGCCTCTGCTTAGCACCCTACAATGGCTTTCCAATTGCAACAGGATACAAAGAACAATCCCTACTGTGCCTACAAACTAAGATCATCTCTTTGCCCAGCCCTGCAACCTTAGGCCCCACCTTTGCATTCTCCTCTCTCAGCTCCAGCTGCACCTGCCTTCTTTTGGTTCCCCAAACTTCCGGTCTCCCTGTCTGAGGTGCTTCACATGGATTCCTTGTCCCCAGCCCCACCACACCCACTATTTAAAAGCAGCTCTGCGCTCATACATCACTTTCCTAGGGTTAGGTCAGTCTCTTGCTCTTTATGCTCTCATTGAATTCTTGGTTCTTTAAGCCCTTGGCACAACTTGGACGAAATCATTTGTGGTGTCTAGTTGTCTCTCACCTACCCCTTCTACTGGAATGTTAACTCCAAAAGGGAAGACACTCTGCTATTTATGTACTAATTAATTACAGCCTGAGGATAATGCTTTGAACATAGCAATGCTCAATAGGTAGTAATTCATCCAAATATTAAGCTAATGAATAAATAAGAGGCTAGCATGTACATATTGAACCAGGTATCATGAAGGGATAAATAAAACAGAGCCCTTGATATTGAGAACGGAGCTAGGCAGAGAGTTAGGACACCTGATGTTAGTGAACAATGGCTTGGATGTAAATGAGGAATCAGCCCATTCTAGCTGTGATAAGTGACAGCTTCTAGCCTGACCATCCAAGGCCATGAACTCCCCAGCCCAACAGGTGGGAGAAATGGATGATACATAAGTAATCTCCAAAAGTTAATGATATATATCCCAGCTTTTCATGCCCACAAAGCCTGATGCCTCCAGGCCAGCTCTTTTCTTGATGCTATACACTCTCCTTTCTAGAGAGTGTACTTCTTCTAATACTAATAGATTATTAAATAGCCTTACAAAGTGGTTACAATTCCATATGTCAGGTTATTAAGTGCAATGCATCTTGATCGATACCACCTCTTCATTGTTCTTCCCCATCTGCCCCCTCCCTCGTTACATAGACAGTGCATTTTTGCTTGTTTTGTGTTAATAAATCTACTTGTCTTCTCTGTCTATCCTTCCATTCTTGTTCAATCCAACAAGAGCAAGAACTTTGTGAGTCCTGGTCCAGTAGCCTGAATCCAGTGACAATATGTTATCACCTAAAAGAACCTCAAAATTACCTCATTAATTCTGAATATAGTTTGATAGAGACCAATAATGACAGTACAATTGCCATATTATTTGTATGTTCAAATATTTTGTAATGTTTGTAAAATGATCCTCTGAGGAGATTGCAACTCAGAAACTACGACGGTTTCACTTAACTCATCCATTTACTAGTTACCTTGCTCTTCACTCTACTGCTGATATGGAAGCCTGGTTAAGAATCTGGCCTACTTTCTCTATACTTGATTCTGTTAGTAAGTACAGGTACACTGACTAAAGGTAAGTCCTCCCTAGAACAATAGAAATAGTCTTGATTATACTTCACTTCTGCTTATAAACTGGGCAAAGAAACTAAAGAAAAGGAGCACACCAAAAGTACTGTCTCTCAGAGTCCTTTGGATAAACGGAACCGATAAAAGACTAAAAATCCGCTGGTGATATGGCCTAGTGGCAAGCGTTCTTGGCTCGTATACGTGAAGCCCTGGGTTCAATTCCCCAGCACCACATATACAGAAAATGGCCAAAAGTGGCACTGTGGCTCAAGTGGCAGAGTGTTAGCCTTGAGCGAAAAGAAGCCAGGGACAGTGCTCAGGCCCTGAGTCCAAGCCCTAGGACTGGCAAAAAAAAAAGACTAAAAATACAATTACTGTATTATCCAGCAATCCCACTACTGAGTATATTATATTGCCAAGGAAAATGAAATCACTATGTCGACAAGGTATCTACACTACCATAATCATAATAGCAAAGAAATTGAGTTAATGTATGCCCACCAGCTGATAAATGGTAAAGAAACTCTGATCCATATGTACAATGGAATACTATACAACCCAAAAAGGATTAAACCTTGTCATTTGTGACAACACAAGTAGAACTAGAAGTATTATATTAAGTTAAACAAGACAGGGACAGAAGGATAAGTACTACTAATGTCACTCATATGTGAAATCTTAAAAAGAAATTGATTTCATATAATTAGAGAGTGGAATAGCTGTTACTAGGGACTGGGAAGAGACATAGGAGGGGTGAGGAAAGGTGAGTATATAGGTTTCAGTTAGGAGAAATAATTTTTGGGGTTCTGTTATGCATTAGGGTGACTGTATATAACAACAATGTACTGAATATATATATTTTTTTAATTTTTTTTTTTTTTGCCAGTCCTGGGCCTTGGACTCAGGGCCCGAGCACTGTCCTTGGCTTCTTTTTGCTCAAGGCTAGCACTCTGCCACTTGAGCCACAGCGCCACTTCTGGCCGTTTTCTATATATGTGGTGCTGGGGAATTGAACCCAGGGCTTCATGTATACAAGTCAAGCACTCTTGCCACTAGGCCATATCCCCAGCTCCCTGAATATATTTTAAAAGCTACAAGAAATGATTTGGATTGTGTTCACCAAAAAGAAATGATAAATATTGGAGGAGATACTTGATAAGATATAACTTCCCTGATCTGAACATAACATGGTATATACATGTATCACACTGCCATAGGGAGGCTGGGAATGTGGCTTCATGGTAGACTGCTCGTCTAGCATGCATGAAGCCCTGGGTTCGATTCCTTAGTACCACATAAACAGAAAAGGACAGAAGTGGCACTGCGGTGGTAGAGTGCTAGCCTTGAGCAAAAGAAGCTCAGGGACAGGGCCCAGGCCCTTAGTTCAAGCCCCAGGACTGACCAAAAACAAACAAACAAAAAAACATCACAAGGTACCCATGTAATATTTGCAACTTTGTGCTAATTTTTTTAATGCAAGAGATTGCATACATACACAGATATAGATACAGTGATAGATGACATAGAAAGAGAGAGACATAGGTAGATGAGAGAGAGATATATATAATATATACAGAAGGGATAAGTAAGATTATTCAGAATAATCTCCTTTACTTAAAATCACCTAATAATATAAACCACAAGTTCTGCACAGCAACATCTGTATTAGTGTTTTAACAGAACAGCTGGCCAGAATACCTTCACCAAGTTGATACATAAACCACTGCAAGTACTCTGGAAGAGTGGATTTTTGAATGCTAACTTTCACCTCTTCTCTAAGAGGCATAAGCTTTCTTGCTCTGTGGATTTGCTTTGGCAAGTAGGATGTGCTAATTCTGAGACACATTTTTCAGTGTGATCTTCGCGGATTCAATTGGCTCTGAGTGGCTGCTTCCATTGTCATCAGAATGAGTTCATTCCCCACAGAACAAAATATTGTAGACCCTAGAATTAGCATTGTATGTGAAATGGAACAAAATGTATCTAGAAATCTGGATCCGAGCTAAAGCATGAAGCCAACCTGGGACTCATAGGCATTGAGATGTTTCAGAAGAAAAAATAAATGCATTGATTTCATAAGCCACTGAGAGTTGATGATTAGGCACAAAGAAAGATTACCAGCTAAAATTAATTAATAGGAGGCACTTTTGTGAAGCCTGCCACATTTTGATAGCATATGGTATTGTACCCAACCTATTTGCTACTAATGATAAATAGACATCAGCTATAAAGAAACTATTCTCATCTGGAGAGATACACAAAATGGTCTCTACCATAGGTTTTATGTTTTACAAAATATTATGTGATTGGACCTATTTAACATTTATTTAGAATCAAAGATTCAGACCATCTTCTAAGACCAGATGACTGCTCCCCTTGGAAGCAAATGGGAAAATTCACCCTGTCAATAGACAGCTGGGAGATTGGCATTAAATTTACCCTATACATTTTGACTATACTTATCTTCTGTAAAAAGCCTTCCTCCCATGCTTTAAGACCTGACTTGTTGCTATTTCTACTGAAAGATTCAGTGCCTTAAAATCAATATCTACTGATGCATCAATCCATCTACCTGGAAAAAGTCTCTGTCCAGAGATCAATACAACCAATTGTGCCACAGACACCCCTTACCTGTAGTTTCAGTATCCTATAGTCAACAAGGTCATCATTCCACAATTTGAGAGAGACAAAGATAAATCACATGCATATAATTTTTACTACAGTGTATTGTTAACTTAAACTTATTGTTGGTAATGATTGCTGATCTATGTAGGTTTGGTGATATCCATTTCAGACATCTTGCTGGAGCTCTTGGACGCTGTTCTCTCAGGCAAAGGAGAACCATTGTATTAAGACCCCCACCTTTTATAAAATTATTTTATATGATCATATGCACATAGTTATTGAGCCTTTGTATTATTTTCCTATGAATATCTTCCTATGAATATCATTCACTTTGTGAATGTCTGGAGACCTGTATCACGTCCTAGTGTATATTTTAGCCATCCTAGTGTGTTTACTTACAGATTTACAGGCACATTCTCGCTTCCACAAATGAGGGAAACCATGAAACCTATGTTTCTTAGGATCTGTCTTACTTCACTTAATATATTATTTTCCAAGTCTTTTCATTTCCTTATGAATGGTGCAACATCATTCTTTCTGATGGGAGAGTAGATTCCATTGTGTATATATACCACATTTTCCTCATTTTTTTAGTTTTAAATTTTTTATGGTAAAGGGTATGCACAGAGGAGCTTCAGTTATATAACTTAGATAAGAAGTACATTTCTGGGCTGGGGATATAGCCTAGTGGCAAGAGTGCCTGCCTCGGATACACGAGGCCCTAGGTTCCATTCCCCAGCACCACATATACAGAAAACGGCCAGAAGCAGCGCTGTGGCTCAAGTGGCAGAGTGCTAGCCTTGAGCGGGAAGAAGCCAGGGACAGTACTCAGGCCCTGAGTCCAAGGCCCAGGACTGGCCAAAAAAAAAAAGAAGTACATTTCTTTTTGAACTGTGTCATCCCTTCCCTCAGGCTCTTCTAGTTTTTCCCCCTCCCAACAGTTGTATAGTTCAGTTCCAACATAGTGTTTAATGGGTTTTTACTGTTTAATTGTTTCACCCTTTGTCCCACTGTTTCTGTGCTTCCCCTTCCACTCTTCACATTACATAAACTTACATACAAGACAAAAGGTACAGACAAGGACAGAAGGGAATAAACCAAAGAAAAAAGGAAAGAAGGGGGGAAAAGAACTGCAATAAACAATACAATGAAAAACCTCTTGCTTCCATTTCTTGGAGTTCATTTCGATAATCATCATTTTATATGATCCTATGCACATAGCTATTGAGCCCTTGTAACCCTCTCCTAAAAATAACCTCCTTTTGTTCTCAACTGTGTGAATGTTTAGAGTGCTATTAAATTAATCACGTCCAGGTATAATTATTTGTATTTTATTATCCATTGGGTTTGCTTGTAGATTTATAGGCATATTCTAGATATTACAAATGAGGGAAACCATGCAGCCTATGCTCCTTTCGATCTGGCTTACTTCACTTAATATAATTTTTTTCCAAGTCTTTCCATTTCTGTACGAATGGTAGTATCATTCTTTCTGATGGAAGCATAGAAGGTCATTGTGTATATGTACCACATTTTCTCGATGCATTCGTCCACTGAGAGGCATCTGGGTTGATTCTACATCTTGGCTGTGGTAAACCATGCTGCATTGAACATAATTGTGCTGGTAACTTTAGTGTGGCTTGGTTAGTTTGTGGTCAGTTGGACCCAGTGGGATCACTGGGTCATAGGAATGCTCTATGTTTAGCCTTTTGAGGAAACTCCATACTGCTTTCCAGAATGGCTGAACAAGTTTACATTCCCACCAACAGTGTAGTAGAGTTCTCTTTCAGCCTCATCCCCAACAGCATTTGTTGTTGTTAGTTTTCTTGATAATAGTCATTCTAAGTGGAATGAGGTGGAATCTCAATGCTGTTTTGATTTGTTTTGATTTGATTTGTTTTGATTTGAATGGCAAGAAAAGGAAACAAGAGTTTCATTGTTGTTATTGCTGCTGCTGTTTTTGTTGTCTTCCTTTTGACTTGTTTTTTAGCTTATTTGTCTTTGGAAGGTAAGGGAGGAGGGGCACAGGAAAGGTGTAACAAAGGGTGAAAAAATACAATACTAGTACCAACTAGACACTAAATGGAAAATAAACTATACAGTTGTGGGTAGAGATGGGAGGGAAAAACTGGGAGAATGCTAGGGAAGGGGTGAGATGATTCAAAAAGAAATGTACTCATTACCTGACTATGTAACTGTTACTCCTCTGTAACATCTACAATAACAATAAAATATATTTTAGTAAAAAAAGACCCCCCCTTTCCTCTTAATCTATCAATCTCCTATGACATTAACATCAAAATAGCTCTTTCCAATATTCCAAGTAGTCTTTTTTTTTTTTTTTTTTTTGACCAGTCGTGGGCCTTGGACTCAGGGCCTGAGCACTGTCCTGGCTTCTTTTTGCTCAAGGCTAGCACTCTGCCACTTGAGCCACAGCGCCACTTCCAGTTTTTTTCTATATGTGGTGCTGGGGAATCAAACCCAGGGCTTCATGTATACGAGGCAAGCACTCTTGCCCCAAGGCCATATTCTCAGCCTCCCAAGTAGTATTTCAGCCTGACACCTCTGATCCACCTCATCCCAACATAAATATTTGACACTAATCAATATCCTCACATTGGCCCACTGAGTACCTGTGTTTTGACTCACAGATTCATTATCACTCTTAGTTTGGATTTTTGATGCAGAAATTGGGTTCTGCATATCACATTTCTACTTTACCAACAGATCTCTAATAAGAAAAGTCACTGGAGGGAGAGAAATAGAATCTTGTCTTTCTTACTTGTTCCCAACGTACAGAATGAGGAAGAGTGCTTTACCCTGGGAGGGACCAGTTAATTCTAGAGAGTTGGGGAGGTGGGGTGCTGTTTAGTTGTGCTTTTAAGGTCCCCAGGTCCAGCCTTATTCAACCCCCTTCCAGGCTGTCTCCAGAGGCCAGAGACCTGCAAGATCATTCTTCCAACTGCTGAAATTCTAATAATTTTCTCCATTTTTCTCCAGCATTAAAGCTATTGGCTACTTCTTAAAGTAACTGCCTCTAGCTTTCCCTCCCTGGGTCCCCTTTTGTTTTTCAAATACCTGATCAGCAATTGCTTACACGAAATTCTTCCTGCTAAAAAAGTGGTATGTTTGCTGTTTCCTGACTGAATCTTAACTAATACACCCCCAACATGTACATTTACTCTGAACCCTTGATTTGGTTTTGGTCTCTGTTCTCCTCTCAAATGAAATGATATCCTTCCTCTATCCTGCAGGGCTTGACTCTAGTCAGATCCTGGAAAAACAATCCTTCCCAGTTCTCTTCCCTCCTCTCTTCTAATAGTGCCAATTATCACCAGATGGTACCAGCTCTCCTACAACAGATAGGGAAAACAAGAGAGAGGGAGACCTTGAATTGGGCTCAGAAACCCCATTTGAACCAGCTTTTCTTCCCATTACCTCTGTGAATCTGTCTTCCTGGTGTCTACATTTCTCACTTTAAAAAAAAAAAAAAGAAAAGCATTTGGGCTTATTAGTCTTTCAAACTTTGTAAAATTTCTCTCCACCAGAATCTGAAATGCTGAGTTTCTCACTGGCAAATTTTTTTTTTCAAAGAAATTATAAACCACAGCCCACAGCCGTCACCACTCCTCAGAGCCAAAGCACTCCCCGTTCATCCCTGACTTTCCCACGTGACCACATGGGAAGTGAGCTTGATCTTTTCTAATTACAATCTCAGATTTCTATGGAAGATCTATTTGAGCCTCAGGTTGCAGATTGGTGATCTGAAAACCAAATTTTGCCTGCAGATATAGTAAGTATTGGTTGTGTTAGCATTTCCCTAGCCTCGGGTTCTCAGCTCCTCCCACTAGACCCCAGACCCACCCATACCTAATGAGCCACTCCTACTCACTACCTAACTACTTCCCCTTTACCCCCAGAGAGAAGCTGCCACCTGGATAAGGTGCAGGCTCCATGTAGCTCCCTCTCCCGTGAGAACTATGGCCCCACTAATAAACCTCCTTATGAACGTTCTTCTCCTGCCTGAGATTATCTCCGCATGGTCCTCTGGGATGGCCGATACCTATGCTTTCATTGGTGCCGAAACCCGAGATAGGTTCCCCGGTGGATTTGCTCCCCCATTTCTGGGGGGTCCAAGCTGCCTCCGGGACCTATTCTGCTGTCCTAAGCCCACCCAGAGGACCACCGAGGTAACTTCTTCTGACTGAGCGCTCTACTTCCATCCACCACGACAATCTACAAATTCGCCCTCACACCCAGGGTAAGTGATCATCTAAACGAGGGCTCGGATCCAATTTTCCGATTTACCGTAGGGCCACAGGGCCGCGGCTTCAGGGCCACACCAAAAATCTTGGCGCCAAGTTCCAAGCCCCACTCAAAGACCCGCGGCCACAGGGCCAACTCCGCGCTCGGTCCGAGACACAGTGATTGGGGTGACAATTCCATCACTGTCTCTAGTCATACCGAGGACGCTTGGTATTTAATTCCTCAGCTCCGCTAATCACTTACCATGGGAGGGGCACAATCATCCACCACAACAGATTTGAAACTCCAACCAGGGTGAATGACCATTAGCCGGGAGCTTGGATTTTCTCTAGTTCAGCTCTGCTGGTCACTCATCAAGTGGGGAACAGTCTAAAGCTGCTCACAATCTTACAGATTTGGATTTACATAACTTCTATGAGCGCTCGGGCAGATGGAGTTCTCTCTCTCTCTGTCTCTCTCTCTCTCTTTCTTTCTGTCTCTCTCTAAACTGCCTGCCTGCCTGTGATGGGCTGGTACTAGCTTCCACAGGTACCAATATTGGTTTAACATCTGCTTTGATGGATGTTTGTTAAGCTTGGAGATTTGGTTACGTTCTGCTTGTTGTTGGCTAAATCCTGTTTTCTCTAGCATTGACCACGTGGACAATAAAATTAATTTTAGCAAGCGCCATCTTGGTTCCATCAAAGTTCCAAAAACTCTTGGAGGTGGAGCCCACCCATCCCCCAGGTAATGGGCTGCCAAATTCCTGGAATTCCTCGAGGCAGGGCAGGGACTTGGGAGACTCAACCTGGTAACCCTGCCCCCTCCTCCTAAATTCGGAAACTGGCCTTGCAATTCAAATGTGCCTTGCAATTCAAATGCTAAACTGGTTTCTCAAAATGTGGCTTCTTCAGTTCCTCGCCAGATAATCTGTAAAAAATTTTGTTTCCTAGGAAAAGATTTTTTGTTTTCTAACGACCACGTGGTTCTAAAATATGGGCAAAATAATACAATTTTGCCACTGGAATTCCAGAAAACTTACATGGTCAATTTAAAAAAAAAAATTCTAAGTGTGCCTCAAAGCTTGTGCACAAGTGTCTGTCTGTCTGTCTGTTGGTAAAACATGTAAAATCTGGCATCATGGTTTCAAAATTACTTGTTTTTGTCTACTATTTTAACTTACTTTAATTCTTGTGTTAAACTGTTCTTTGCAGCCTGTGGGTGGAGTCACAGTGAACAGCCTGGAGGCAATCCTGAATCCAAATCACCAGACTCCAAGCCAAAAGAAAAAAAACAGGTTTTAAACCCAAACTGGTGCAAGCAAATGTGTCTAAGATGTAAGACCAGTGTGTTATTCTTTATGTCCATCTACGCTAAAAGTCAAGTGTACATCCGATCCTGACAATTCTTTGGTATAGACTAAGATTTTGATTCTCCATTTTTCTCTCCTGTGCTCTCATAAACTCTTTAAGGTCAAGGGACCAGAGTGCTAACCTTGATTTTCCTGACCCAGGATTAATATTTTGCTTTATAGGATGCAGGTGGACATGTGTGCTAGCTGCGTGGACTGTGGCGGTCTGTGGCTACAGGAAGCTGCCTCCACAGTCGGCTCCCAAACTGCCTGGTTTCACTACTAGTGATTCCTTATTCTCTTTCTTTCTTGCAAAACTGCTCAGGGAATCTAGGAGTCACTGGTGATCTTCCTGTGAAGATTTTGACAGGCCCAGAGTGCTCCTTCCCTGGCTCCGGACCCCACCCCCCACCCCCCAGGTTAGAGTTGAGTTCATAGCAGGCCTATGATGACAGAGTTGCAAACGAGACTTACTCCAAGGTTAAAAACCATCAGAGTTGTGTTTGGTGGCCACAGATTTGCATTGGGGTAGCATTGGTGTCTTCCCCCTCCATGTCTCAGAAACTGTTGTGGCTGCTGCAGAGAGCAGACTTGGTTGGCCTTTGGTCTGTGAGGATTTTGTGACTAGGAAGATGGTTAAAGGCCCAAGCCTTCTAAAATCTTTTAAAGTTGTCACCCTGCTTAAACCAGTAGGGTACCAGCCTACAAAAGGCCATAGTACTCAGAGTAAGCAACCAGGGAATACTGAGAGATTTCAAATGTCTTTAACCAGTCTGTGTAGAAATTTGCAGGCAACCCAGCAATGACAATCTATCCAGGAGACTCTGAGAGATGCCACTACAGCCTTGCCCAGACCCAACCCATCTCTCCTGCCTGCCTCCATCACACATGACTAACAAAGCCTGGTGATTTGGGATGGAAGACACAGCCACTTCGGATCCACTGAAGCCGATACTTTTACACTGTCCTGACCCTTTGCTCTCTTGATTGTTATTCATTTGTGTTTTCTACCACCTGCTGGTAAAGTTAAATGATATGATTTGATTTGATGACATATGGATCTCATTCAGTCTGCTGTTCTCTAAGTATTACAGCAGAACTCTATCAAGTACTTGTTGGTCAATTCTCAACAAGATACAGGTAAGCTTTATTCCTATTGTTCCCCTGTTGCTCTAATTGGAAATAAAAAGGGCTTTTATGGCTAAGACTCCTTGGATTGCAGTTCAAAGCCAGCCTGGGCAGAGAAAAAAATCTCTCTAAAACTCCATCTCCCAACTAACCCGCAAAGAGCCAGACTGGAAGCTTGGCTCAAGAGAACCAGTCAAATGCTGAAAGCAGCACCGTGGCTCAAGTGGTAGAACACTAGCCTTGAGCAGAAGTGCTCAGAGACAGTGCCCAGGCCTTGAGTTCAAACCCTGTGAATGCCAACAGGGACCGAGCAATGAGCACCTAGACCTCCAGGATGAGGTTAATCCTGACAACGAGGAACCATGAAGAGGAGTAAGAGGAGATGAAGTCTCATCTTAAATGGAGTCTATTTAAACTTGCCCTTTCAAAATTAATCAGAGCCAGGAGATCAAGAAGAATAGTTATTTACCCACCTAATGTCCATACTTGTCCATTTTCCATCTGGACTGAAACTTACATTCTTGCCTTTGTTACTTGCTATTTGTACATATATATATTAGCCTCTGACTGGTTACTCCCAACCAGTCCACTATCCCTAAACACTTCCTTCCTGCCCTCAGTCCAGTTATTCCTCCTTCCATGTAATGGGCCACAATTGGGTTTATGTTCCAAATGGAACTTTTCTGGCTTATGCCAAGGGTATGTTCTCCCATGTTGTTCATGTTAACTGGTCCTGTGAACTTGTCAGCCTTTTGCCTGACCTTTTCAAAAGCCTCTTTTAACAGGATAATATCCCTCACCGAGGTCGCCCCCTGGGAACTTGCAGTTCAAGGCCATCCTCTTACTACACTGCTGTGCCCTTCGTAGATCTGGACCCTGAAGACCCCAGCCCCAGGGACTCCTTGATGTGCCCAAGCTGCAGGATGTAGCCAGAGAACACCAGACACCCATTAGCCCTGATAACCATATTGTTGAAATGATGAGGATTTTTACCAACCAAACTGTCAAATACTTCTTAGGTGGTACCAGGCCAAATAACGAATCAGGGACCCCTGACTACTTCGCCCCTTTTCAGCAGGAAGTAGTTCCAGAAGAAACAACCTCCGCCCATACTCCCAGCCTGGTACTCCTCCTCTGTTATTAATAAACAACAAATGGGGGAATTTTAGCATTTCCCTAGCCTCAGGTCCTCAGCTCCTCCCACTAGACCCCAGACCCACCCATACCTAATGAGCCACTCCTACTCACTACCTAATTACTTCCCCTTTACCCCCAGAGAGAAGATGCCACCTGGATAAGGTGCAGATGCCATGTAGCTCCCTCTCCTGTGAGAACTATGGCCGCACTAATAAACCTCCTTATGAACCTTCTTCTCCTGCCTTTGATTATCTCCGCCTGGTCCTCTGGGATGGCCGATACCTATCCTTTCAGGTTGCCTGGTTGCCATGCTTTTAAAACTGAAGGATTTTATGTATAAATACAAAATATGTCCTTCAGACTTCACAGATAGAAAGTGTGTGAAAAGGAGGTAAAGGAATTGTCCAGTGTCAAGGATTCCCTCAAGAGACAAATGGACCTCTTTTGTGAAGGGATCTTTTGATTTGGAGTGAGTGAGCAACTGTTTTTCAATAAAATAACACTATGAAACAGTGAGGGGAAGCGTTCTGTAAAGAAGGAAATTTTAAACCTTGAGCTACCCTCTCCTGGTCATTCGGGGCAATTTTTCACTGATCATCAATGCAAAGGAGGTTTCCATGCTCTGTGTGATCATATTGTCTTAAAACTTTTTCAATGCAATGTGATTTTCAAGTAATTATAAATGATCGACACTTCGTTTGATTTGTATTGGCATTCATAATTCACAGACTTCACTGTGATGGAGTTTGAAGAAAACTGATACCAGGGATATTTGTTCTCTGTAATGTAAAATTAATAGCAGATGCATGACTGAGAGAAATTTTTTCCTGCTGTTCTCATAGTTATTAAAACTCTTGGACCTTATTCTTTGTGGTTCTAGCTCGCATGTTATGCTGTCTCCCTTGCCAGTCTAATTCTTCACAGCATTTGAAAGTTATGGCTACTCCTCTCTCCTTCTGTCAACTCTCCCTTTTATTTCTTTTCTGCTTTGAAGTCATAAAAGTAGCCATCATTGATTGAAGCAGACTGATAAATGCTATCTTGATTAGTACTTGAGAGAAGTTTTTAAAGTAATATAAGCCTTAGTTTACACACACACACACACACACACACAACCAGAGGAGGCTCCGAGATAATAAATAGCTGGCCATCAGTGATTCACTTAGGTAGTGTCTAATAATACTAACACTCCTGAGTATTAAACAATAATTTCTCTCTAGGTTTGTGTCCTTCTATCTCTTCTACTTCTTAGCCTTTTTTTATAGGTCTGAGAGACCCCAATATGTTGGTGCTTCTAAATCTTTCACTTTCATGAATGTAATCAACCAATATAATTTGCTAAATGAACATGCCCCTCACAGAACTCACTCTCAAGCTATGTCACTACTTTCTGGTTAATAGTTCGAAAGGGACTGGAGAGACCTCCAGTGCTGATTTCACCTGGTACCAGATTCACCCTTGTAGGCTTCCATTTTTATTATCCATAAATGGGATAATAGAATTATTGGAATAATAATAGATTATCTAAAATCTCATTTGATTAAATGAGACAATATAGATAAAGCAGCTGGCACTTAATACTTATTCAATAAATATTACTTCCTATTATTACCATTATTCAAACAAACTGCCAAGGTAAGTGCCCAAGAGTCATTTAAACTTACCCAGTCTAAAACAGAGACTTCTACAAACTCCATTCTCCTGTGTGTGCTCTTTCATGTGAATATTACCATCATTCTTTACTGATTCACTCAACTCAGAAACCTACCTAACAGCAGTTCCCAATGTGTACATTCTTCTAAGTCTTAGGAGAAAATCATTATATTTGCTTAATGGGATGGAGGAATCTTTTCTAAATTTCAATTCAGCTCATATTTTGTGTTAACCTTTTTTACTGCTGTGGCCAAACACTTTACAGAGGCAAGGGAGGGAACATTTGTTTTCAGCTTACAAGTTTAGAGAGTTTAGTCTGTCAAGGTAGAGAGGGCTTGGTAGAGCAGACTAGTTCATCTCATAGTAGCCCGGAGAGAGAGAGAAAGAGAGAATGCCTATACGGCTGGACTTCCGCCTTTTCTCCTTTTATTACATCTGGAACCGCAGGCTGTAGGATGATGCTACTCATCATGCAGATGTTTCACATTCCCGACATCTTCATCATCCCAGGGTCTCCACTGCAGCTTAAGCTCCACCTCCACAGCCCACACCTTGCAATCCCAAGGGCTACCTAGATCTCCAAGCCGGTCACACATTGCCTCACCGGCCAGGCTTTCTTCTGAAGCCTGGGTGGAAACCTCCATGTTCCACAATGGTATTCTCCATATGCCTGCATCACATGCCCAACCCCCAGGCCTGCTGCCAGCTCAAGGGGTACATGGCACCCCTCTTTAGGTTTCTGTCACATTGCCCTCTGAGTACCCACTGAGTGATCATGGGAAATTCCACCATAGTGAGTCTCTAGCTCACATAAACTATAGTTTGAAAGATACTGAAAAGATAATAAATAAAAGAGTTTAGTTTTCAAAAAGCAAATAAAAATCCTACTGAGTTGAGAGATGAATATTGTAAAGGCTAAAAGGAATAGGAAAGCCAAAACGATACCAACTAAAACTCCTAGAGATGGTAGCATTTAAAGTGTTAAAATCTGGTGCATTTTCTAGGAGTAATTACAAATTTGCCTCCAGACTACCTGGCAAATAGCACTGAGAGCCAGGTGCCATAGCTACTCAGGGACCTGAGATCTGAGGATCATGGTTCAATAACAACAACAACAAAAGAATAACACTGAGAGTTGATGGAGGCCTAAGGCATAAAAAGGGTTAATTTTAAGAAAATAAGAATGAGGAAGGGGTAAATGTAAGTAAAAATGACATGGACAAGAAACACATTTCTCCACTACACAAAACAGCTGTCACTCCATGAAGGCAAGCAGTCTCAGCCTCAGCCTCTCTCTGTCTCCTTTTGTGGTCCACAGAAGACTCTCTCTCTCTGCCACAGTGGAGAGACTCAACAATTCAAATGTTCAACAGCACTCACGGAATCTGCATACACAGTTCATACTCAATCACTCAAGCGAGACAAGCAAACTATGAGAAGTTATAGCTTTGCAAAGCCGAAACAGGTTACTGACTAGAATCCCAGCAGACATCAGTGCCAGGGCCCACATTGGTATGCAGAGAATTTGTACAACAGTTTCAGAAGAAACATTTCAAGTTTGCAGTTAATACTAAATTGGAAGAGACAGCAAATAATGAGAAACAAAGCAGGCAGATAAAAGGGTTTTAGATATTTCAAGTACCTACCCAGCTAATAAATGCAAATGAAGTTCAGTGCAGATAAGCACAGAATTATGAGCCTAGAAGCAAAGAAGGGAAAGAAGGACTATCTGCTTAATGGAAATGAGCTGCACGGTGCTGACCAAGAATGAGATCTGGGGAATTATTGCAGGAGAAATCCCTCAAGCTTTCAGGCCACTTTGCTGCAATGGAAAAGAAACTCGATGATGAGTTGTATTAAACCACAGTACACAACCATCAAGACACACTCCACACTGGATGAAAATGAAACAGAAGCAAGGAAAGAATAAGGTGGTTGTGATGGTTGTTTATTTAAACTGTCATTCTGTCCGGGAAAAGACCATATTCACTGATTTACTTTTCTTTTAAAATTTCCAATCTTAAACAATTGAAACATGTTTTCTTGTCATTGCTTGGGTTCTCTGTCATTTCCCATAATTCTTCTGTTATTTAAGTCTCAAAATGTGGCCATAACTGCTGAGATGAGGCCATCACTAGCACAATAGGAGATGCTTGGACTGCACAGGTTTAATGAATCTTTAAACCACATTCACACACTTTGTCTTCCTTTGTCATTCCTTTACTTTCCTTTTTTTTTTTTTTTTTTTTTTTTGGCCAGTCCTGGGCCTTGGACTCAGGGCCTGAGCACTGTCCCTGGCTTCTTCCCGCTCAAGGCTAGCACTCTGCCACTTGAGCCACAGCACCACTTCTGGCCGTTTTCTGTATATGTGGTGCTGGGGAATCGAACCCAGGGCCTCGTGTATCCGAGGCAGGCACTCTTGCCACTAGGCTATATCCCCAGCCCCCCTTTACTTTCCTTTTTTGAAGGGAGTGGTGAAGGTGGTGGTAGTTTCTATTTTGCTGATGATGATCAAGAGCCAAGATTCACAGTTTTACAGCCAGAAGATAATCTAGCACACCTCTATGAGGCCCTTGACTAAAGACAGAGCAGCAGTTAGTAACGCCATGTTTCAGCTGAACTTCACAGAGCCAAAGCTACACAGATGTCAACCACTGTGTCCACTCTGGAAATAACCCACGACAAGTAAAAAGAGACAAGTATGGCAGGGAAGTACCTAAAAGTTGTCCTGGCCAAAAGGTGTTCTTTCTATTCCTAAAAGCTCATACATAGTCACATTTATTCAGTCTCTCCTCTGGGGTAGGCACTGAGCTAGGCATTGAATACATAACAGAAAACAAGAGACAATATCCCTGCCTTCATAGATCATCATCTCTGATGAGAAGAAAAAAGCAATAAATAAACACAGAAGTAGACAATCTCAAGTAAAAAGAAATGCTAGAAAGGTACTGAATATGATGATATAGAGCGAAACTTGAGACAAATAGCTTTGAGAGCTATTTAAGAAGATGACGAAGAAAAAATAAAACACTCCTGGGAGTTGATGTTTTTGTCCTGAGGAACTTGAAAGATAATTCCACACCAAAATACTACTATGACTTGGCCATGTTAAAGCATGTTTAAGTAGTCATTTACTAAGATCTCATTCCAAATTAATGTTCACATTTTCTTAGCCAATCACCTTGTAGAACTATATGAGGAAAGAACAGAACATATATTGTATTCACTGTGGGTTTAGAACTCAGGATTCAGACTAAAGAGCAGGCCCTAGACCTTGTTAAAGGAGAAAACAAGGGAAAGGTTTACTAGAAGGAATATAATAATCACCAACAAATTTATAAGAACATGTTCCAGTAGATTTAGCCTTGCTTTCTCCAGTGACATTGCTTCAGAAATACCATTTTCTTAATTAATGACTTCTACATAGATAACTTTGTATACTAATAATTGTCTAATTTTCTTTTGAAGTAATGAAGTACCCTGCAATGGGCAACCTCTAAGATGACCCCTGTGACTGCCACCTCTTGAGATCTCCTCATGCAATAGTCCTTCCAGGTATCTGTTGGACATAAAGACAGATAGTAGTAAAATACACACAGGTGTTAAGAGACTGTGGCTACCATCCTGACGTCCATCTCTTAGCCTTGCTCGTGTACTAACTGTGAAAGAAGTCAGAACTTATGGTATATGTTATCTCTTTTAGAGAGGCTCAGATATCAGAAAACTAAAGGTAGACCAAACTCTGTCACCAGCCAGAGAGAGAGTTTGGAAGTGGACCCTTCCCCAGTTGAGCCTTCAGAGATTTCATTTCTAGTCAGCACTTTGATTATATAGTTTCATCGGAGAAACTGAGAGAGATACATCTAAGTCAGGTCTGGATTCCTGACCCCAAAACACTGTGAGATAAGGGATGTTGATTGTTTTAAACAACTAGATGATAGAGTCATATGCAATAGATAACTCACATACACACCAAGTGGGGGAAAACTTTTCCCATGTGGTCTACTTCCTCTTGATATGCTATCATTTTCCCTAGCCCTGTTTATAAAGTAAGGGCTACCTGGTGCCTCCTTGAGCATGAGCAGAAGGTTAAAACCAAAATAGGAGTGAGTTAAAAGGCAACAAGATAAAAGATGCTGTTAAGAGTTGGCCATAAAGTCCATTACATTCTTAAAACAGACTCATATCATCCCAATCCTTGAAGGATTGGCTTGAGGCATCCCTCAGATCAGGAAATCACAGGACATCACATTCTTCCACACACAGAAGAAAAGCATATTTCCAATCCTACACTTATAGAAAGTGTTAGAGTCCATCTTTCCAGTAACAAACTTTTTTGGTGGTCTCCTGAAGTCTATAGTTTGACTTTACCACTCACAGAGGCAAATGAAATATGAGAAACTTCCAACTAATATCAGCAAAGAAAATTAAACCAATTAATATCATTAAGAGTTTGCAATTAAAATAGAATTGCTTTAAGATTAAACACCTTTGTTTCCCTAATGCAAACAAGTTTATCTAGAAGACACTGCTATTATATCTAAATGAATAACACCCTGCTTACTTATCACTGAAGAGCCAAGAAATTTCTGCAGAACCTGCACTAGATGGCTGTTATATGCCCAAAATAAATGCAATGCTAATTGAAAGAGGCAGGCCCTAGATAGCACCTGTCACTGACCATCAACAACAAGGCCAAATACACAGTTGATCTTCTTGACCACAGCAAGCTCAGTTAAATCAGGCTTTGCAGATTCAGTGCAGCAGTTCTGTACTTCAGAGAAATTCCAAATATAAAGACAAAAAAATACATGGAAGCTAACTTGGAAAGCATTCCTCCTTTGTTCCAGAGCCTTGCAGTGTGGAGATCCAGTCCAATAGAGTCAAGCCAAAGGAAGGAAGCCCAAGAGAACTCCCCTACTTTCACCTCTTTGTTTAAATCTTTCCCCAAAATTGGCCTACAGAAAAAAATCAATATCTAAGCCAACCTCTCACAGCCCATGGTTCTTTTAAACAGGTTTCTGTTCTGTGAATAGCCATATATTGAAAGCCAAATTCTCTATTGTGGCCCCACTGAATGCCAAATCAAAACACCTAAATTAGAACCTGGCCCTCACAACACTGCATCAACCTTGCCTCCGTTTAAAATTTACCTTCAAAAATGGAACCTCATAGGAAGCAATGGAAAATGGGCTTTTCCTAAGAATTCCTCTCCTGTATACCTCATCTGCAAATGAAGAACTTGAATTATAGGTTTAAAGTATCCTTTTCCAGAATCAAAAAAGTGCAGGCATCTACCCCTTTAATCTGTGCCCACTGGCAACCCTCACTTTCACCCTTCTGAAAATGCTTTCCAGTACTCGCATTTTAAATCTCTTTTTGAAAACCAGAACTAATCCTAGAGGCTAACCCTTGGGAACGTATAATTAATATATATATGCACATATATATATGAATGTGTGCACATATATGTATACATACATATAAAATAATCTTGATGGGGGAAAAGAATGTTAATATGTGTGTTAATGGGTAATAGGAAGGTGAACAGAGAGGATAAAAGATGGTGAAATGGTAAAAATACTTTTACACACATGTAAAAATAGAATGATGGGGCTTGGTGAGATTGGTTTGGGGAAGGGGGAAAGGGAATGGCAGGAGGGGGGAGGCAAAGTACATTATCTACATATTTGAACATGTCAGAATGAAATCTTCTACAACTAATTGATGCTAAGAAAAAGTGGGGGGGGGACACACCAAAAACATGAATATACATATCTTGAGATTTTGCTTTAACATCACTACTGCTACGCAATACGTGCTCTGTAGTTAAAAATCTCAAGTCCTACCAAAAGCCCTCAAGACCAAGCCTTCTACGCTTCTCTGAAGTACTGAGTCATTCGGGGGTTTTTAAAATAGAAAGTCCTCTTTTCATTTAAAAAAAAAACTATCTTTAAGTAGTTGTACAAAGGAATTGACATTGAATGAAGCAGTTTAGAAATTTAATGCATCTTGATCAATGTCATGCCTTTCAACATCATCATGCTTATTTTTCTGCCTTGGCACTGGGATTTGAACTCAATGCCGGTGCTTGTGACACTTGCTGGGTTAGTGTTCTACCACTTGAGCCATCCTTCCAGTCTGCACATATTTGAGTTCTATTGCAACTAATGCTCATTTTTCTGAGCATGGAACATTTGCACAGCCAACCATCTCCAGACATCATGGCTGCTCCAAGCACATATGAAGACACAAGGGCAAAATGGGACAAAAACACCTATTAATGTGGTTGTGTTATCAACTAAGATGACAAAAACATAAACAGGAGGGCTCACCTCAGCATTTTTTATGAAGTTGAATAATTAAGGTATTTCCCCCCACATTTTGTATTTTCCTTCATTTTTTACCAGACTTTTGATTGTACTTTGTACACACTCCATAAATATAAAATTATTTTGATGCTTTAACCAATACTAGCAATATCTCCAACAATGTGCAAAATCCATTATGCAGGTAAGGACAGCTTGTGAGCCTGTCACTAAATTGCATGTTGCAAGATGAAAGGGGAAATTGTTATAGGAATTTTCCCTATGTTTTCACTTTCTGATTTCTAAAACGAGCAAAGCTGTGTTCACTTGAAAGAAATAGCCATGTAAATAATCATTTATTTGTTATATAAGTTTGTCAGAATAATCAATTCCTTCACCAAAATTAAATAACAATTTTTAACATTTCATTATATAAACTTATTAACTTGTTTCGTTAACTTGTCCTGAAAACCTTCTCCAAGTTTGATTTACATGCCTGTGACCAATCTCTTAAAGGTACAGCTCAACTGCTTTAAGAAAAGTATTCTATACTCTATAAATAAAAATGGTTTAGAAAACTGTCTCCCACATGAGTAAAGACTTATGAAATTCAAATAAAGTCTGTAGTTTAATTAATAGTGCTGTACCCACATTAATTTCTTAAGATGATAAATATACTATGATTATGTAAGAGGTTGCCATTTGCCAGATGGCTCAATGAAGGCTGTACAGAAACTCTCTGTATTGTCTTTGCATGATTTCGCTCTAAAATGAAAATTATTTCAAAATAAAGCTTTTTGTTGAATGATTCTTTGAATTTTCAATTTAAGAGGGCAAATTGAATAGGAAAGTCTTCTCTCATTTTATTTGAAGTCTCTTATACACATATAATTGACAGAGAACAGGTGTTCTCAAGTCAGTTGTGACATTAAACCTATTATGGAGTTCTAGAGACCACCCCAAGGCAGAGGGGGTCGAACTCCAGCAGGAGCATGATATTTGGGTCATCACTTAGATGGCAACCTCTCAGAGTCACTCTAAGCCACCATGTGTCCTCAGTCACAGAGAAACAGAGGAAGCAGTTCTTTCTAGAGCAAACGTCTCCCAACTAGGAAAGCAGTTTAACAACCACATATTATAAAAAAAAAAAAACTCTGTATCCATGAAACAAAGCAGTACATTGAACTCACCTATCTATATTCATTAGTTACATGGAAATCTTACCTATAGAGCATACACATGAACACAGAACACAGTATGTATATACATTATGTATGTGTTTATACATTATATATACATGCATGTAGATACACGTATGTGTGTGTATATATATATATATGAGAAATTAGATAAGCTGAGAATTTTGAAGCCTCTGTGGTTGGCAGATATCTATACAATCCTTCAGAAAACACCAAAATCCTTTTATACCAATATGCAATGGTATCTTCTCTTTGCCCAGTGTTTTATTGAGCTCAGTCAGCCCAATCCCAAAGCAAAAATCACTCATTCTACTAAAAAGCCTAAGGAACCCATAATTCCTCATCACATTAGCAGCTTACAAGTAAATGAGAATGGCTCTAATGGATATGGGAAACCTGAAGGCAGGGAAACTAGAAAAGCCATAGTCAAATACTGCTGGATATAAACACTTTTCAGGGTCCCAGAAAATAACGCAAAAAAACCATTTGACATGATAAATCCATGAGGCCAGATTTGAACTTTGAGTACTTACTGCACAGACACAGAAATCAAAAATGTGTTTCAATTAGTCAAACAGGTCTGTCAACAAGAAAATTCTGATTCTAACACAAATGAACAGGAGAAGAACAGAAGAGCAGAGAGAGAAGAGGACATAGAGAACCTGGGCCACCACCAAAGGAGAGAAAGCAGAGGCAGGCCACAACAGAAGAAATTTCCATGATGGTGAGAGGTGCAAAATTACAGGCAGAACGGGAAACCAAGAGCTGTATGTCCTGGTAGAGCATCTGATATGTGTGTGTAATATAATTGCACTGAAACCGAAAGCATGGTAAAGTCTATGCAGCTCACAGTGCTAGTTTAACCATTTTCAACTTCTCAGTACTTTCATTGCCAAGTGTGGAACTAAAGAAATCTGCTAGTGTCTTGATAATCCTGCCTGCTTGCTGGCCAGTGTGGCCAGTGCTGGTCACTATCTCTGAAGGAGTCCAGATAGGCAGGGAGGCGTTCCTTGGCCCACCAACCATTCTCCAGCAGGGAGTGCCACTGTATCACGCTTTGTTTCTGGGTGCTGTAAACAAAGTGACACTCATTTGCCTATGTTTAACATTTAAAATATAGCAGGAAATTACTGTCATCTCATTTTTGTTTCCCTACAGTCTTGCAAAAGTGGAGGTAAAAAGTGCTGCATATTCTTTTAGTTTTGAATATTGAAATACAAAAATCACAAAACACAACCATGTCACATGCTTAGTCAAAATTCATACCACACAGCCCTATACTTTGTTCAGATTTCCCCATGCATTAAATAATAAAATGTCATCGAAAACAGTTCTTTTCAATGCATCAGATTATACCACACTCATAGACCACAGTCCATTAGGCAGGTCCCAGAAATTCTCAGCATACACTGAAATAAAATGAGCATTCGTCCATCTTCTCCCCATATTCATTTGTGACTTGGGGTTTCAATTGAACTGTCTTCAAATAAGAGGTCAGCAAATGCAACACACAGGTCTGGTTTCAATGAACACATATGAAAATACCCAGTAACTCCTTGAAGCATTTTTTTAATTAAAGTTTTGTTGTTTTTGATGTTGTTGTTGTTGTTGATGATGATGTTGTTGTTGTTTTTGTCCAGTCCTGGGCCTTGAACTCAGGGTCTGAGCACTGTCCCTGGCTTCTTTTTGCTCAAGGCTAGTACTCTACCCTTGAGCCACAGCGCCACTTCTGGACGTTTTCTATATATGTGGTGCTGAGGAATCGAACCCAGGGCCTCATGTATACAAGGCAAGCACTCTTGCTACTAGGCCATATTCCTAGCCCCCTTGAAGCATTTTTTAAATGACATGGTTTAGCAGAGTCATTTGACTTGAAGGTAACTAAGAAAGTCAAGCCATAGTGTACCTGGGGAATATTTGGAGGCACTATAGAATCATTAGACTATTATAAATTAAAACTAGTAGTCATGTTATGTGTGTCTCCACATCCATATAGCCCCTAGGAAAGCAATCATTACAGGAAGGGTGAGAGGGGGAGGAAAATAGAGATATCATTATAGTCAATCAGTAGATCCTCAATTTTCCCTCAACCGATTCTAGCTGAGTGGCTAGTATCTGGCACTAAGCTATGAGGAAACAGAACTAAGCAAAACACAAACAATACTATATGATACTTTCTCTGCTGGAGTTAACAGGAGACATACATCAAACCATATTTACCTTCTGATCTTCTGGCACCTGCTAGAAAATAAGGAACTTGAGCCTATTAAAGAGGCTCAATTACTGTTAGAGAGACAGGGTAAGAAAGGAAAGAAAAATCCATTTCCTTCCATAATAACAATAACAATAAAAATGCTTCTCTTTGATAATCAATCTGCAATAGAAAGTTTTTCGCAGGCACTATCCATTTTAATTTTTACAGGAACCCTTGGGTGACAGATTTTTATTAGTAAATATTAATTGTATAAGGGCAGTTTCATTATGACATTTCCATACATGCATACTGTGTATCCCATCAACTGCACCCCCTCTATCACTCTCCCTTGTCCCCTGCCCAACTGGTTTCATTACTTTGTTTTCACACATATATATAAAGTTCCCCCATCAACCCCACTCTTTCCATCCATCTCCCTTAACCCTTCGTAAAACAGCTTTCACTCTTCTGTTCTCATCCATGCATAGAGAGCACTTTGGCCATACTCAATATTCATCCTCCTTCACGCTCTGCCTTCCACTTCCCCTCTCCTGCTCATACCAACCCCACAACACAGCCTGTTTTACTCTTCTATTATTCTGCATGTGTGTGCGCATGCACGCTCGCACATGTGCACATGTGTAAATTAATTAGACCAAGAGTTATCATCATGGTATTTCACATATGCACTTATTACATTTTAACCAGAACAATCCCCTCCATTGCTCTCACTCTCTTTCCCCGCCTCCACCTCCCTTTTGTTTAACAGCTTTCAGTGAGATTTGCTATCCCATCTTCATACAGAGACACAATGTTTCTTTTTTTTATATTATCTTTCACCTCTCACTTTCCTCCTCTTCATCCCAAGGAGGTTGTTTCTGACTATTTCTATTGTCAACGGTGTTAATTGTTTTAATATCTCAATTAATTAGACTCTGGAATTTGGACACAGAGAGTAAAGGACTTAAGGTCCGATCCGCTGGGCATTTAACCCTTCTTTAAGCCCTCCGCAGTGTTGGTTATGCAGAATGGGCAGGCTGAGGTGGGTTATGTGGACTGTGAAGATAAATCACATGGATGCAACGCGGTGGGAAGCTTCTCCTACTCAGGACCATCTCCCCTGCTTCAGAAGCCTGGGAAAACCGGATCCGACTCCCATCTGGGGTCCACACAGGAGGACACTCTCATTCCACAGTCCTCGAGACCCGAATAGAGCTTAAGAGGACCTTATAAATATACCTTGCCAAAAAAAAAAAAAAAAAAAAAAAACAATCGGGTGCATCTATTTGAAACTCTGGTATTGTTTCTGTAATAAAAAATAAAATAAACTTGGGGGAGGGAACAAAGCCAGTAACTCATGCTCCCTTTTGATTAAATATTACCCTCAAGGAAGATTAATAAAATTAATCAGACTCCAACCAGTGTCTCCTGTCTACCATCACATACTGAAATGAGATTTTTTTTCTTTTTTCCAGGCACTTTTTTCCCAAAAAAAATGCAGCACTGAATGAGACTAGGAGGTGACTGAATAACCTTTGGGATTTTTTTCTTTTCTTTTCTTCTCATTAAACTGTCATGCAGCACACATCTCAGCCAAATGTCTGAATTCTCTTTATCGAAAGCAGCTCTATAAAATCGAAATACAATGTAAAAGATGACCTCAAGCGAGATTCTGTGGTCTGGCTATAAAAAAGGCGGTTCTGGAGATCCGCTCCCAGCCCGGGCTCCAGCTTCGCAGGACCGCAATGCAGGAAAGAGAGGGGGGCGGGAGGGTGGGAGGGAAGGGAAGGAGCGAGGTTGCAATTTCCTCGCGCGCACTGAGCCTGAGCATCTTCTATTTCAACTGAATATGAAGAATCACGGCCTTGTTTTAAGGACTTCGGAAAAAGACAGCAGTTTAGAACAGAATGCCTGCTCCCTGCTTCCGCAGCTCCACCGGCAGGCTGTAATTTGTCAGAGGTAGATAATAGAAAGGCCGTTATGTTTGTATAATCTCTGGGCTATTGATCAGCTATGTAAAGCCTAAGGGTACAGGTAGCAGCAGATTTTCTTTTCTTTTTTTTTTTTTTTTTTGCTTGGGGGGGGCGGTTTGAAAGGTGGAAGTCAGGAAAAAAAATCTTTCAATTCAGTAAAAAAAAAAAAAATTAAAGAAATGCCTGTCATTGTTTATATAAGATGCAGTTCTGTTGCCTCTCTTTGTAGGTAATTGGAACACAAAAGGAAGAGGTTAGTGGGGGGAAGAGGGGCTCCTGGGTAAGGCAGCAGGTACTTTTCCTATCTCAAATAAGACTGGGAGGAGCATGTCTCAAGAAGAGAGTATTTCCCTTCATGTCTTCATATATCCTTCATCCATAATTTGGAGGCAAATATCACAAATGACAGCTCTGAACACATCACTCCTTTAATACTAGGGTTGCAACCACCAGAAAGCTTTTAGGGAAAAAGGTATTTACAATCAGTGCAGGCAGTTATTTGATGCTTTTTTTTTCCTTGTTATTTTTGGCTTTTCTGGAAGAATCCAGTCCTCCGTAAAGCATGCCCCTTATCTGAAGGTATTAAACAAGCATTAACTAGTTTTGTAATGAGAAATAATGTACACAGATATAAACATGATAGGCTCCTTAAGAACCATGTAAAGCAAACCGAAAATTACTTCTCTATTCACTGATAGCAGTATTTACTTCTCAGATTCCATTTTCCAGCCTGCATGTTTTGCTCTAAGATATCAGCTTGCTCCATCTTTTCCATGTCAGTATATCAGCCTGAGATTGAAACAGCAATGAATATAGAGCTTTTTTAGTAATAAACAGAGGACACACAGACAGACGACAAAAACGCCACGTAAATACATCTCCGAACACAGTAGCATTAAACTTTCATTTCAGCCTATTTTGTAAGCATACTGCATAACACTAAAGAGACTGGAGTGAAATGACATTTCAGACCAGAGCTCTCCTATCGAGATCAGCAAGAGCAACTGCACAGTTTAAATGGGTACAGGAATGCACATAAATCATAAGCTGTTTTTTTCTCCTGCTTAAATGTCCCTATTGCTCTGTAGCCTCAAGTGAGCCTCAAGCATGAGTTCTACTGCTGGCATCCAGCCATACAGATAACAGATCATTCTAGCTTTTTATTTTATTATTGTTTAAGGGGAATATTTGCTCCCCAGACTCATTATTACCTAGCTTCTAAAGGTTTAGGATGCTTCCTACAGGGTCCTGGTTAAGATACAGCATGGCAATTCAAATAAAGAACATTATATATGGACCAGCATGTACTGAGAACTCATTAATATAGACCTACAGGTGGGCAGATGAGAGCTGGTGATGGAGATGGAAAAAGGTAGACCTGTGTGAGTGATGTTCGTTCGAGGTCTCGCAGACCATGCTATAAGTTACTTCCTTTGCCTTTGCCTGTTGTTGCGTGTAATGGGTTTTCTTTCTTTTTCTTTTTTTTGTGGTAGAAAGTGGAAAATGTTTTCTTTTTTCTTTTTTTTATTGTAAAGGTGAAGTACAGAGGGGTTACAGTTACATAAGTAAGATAATGAGTACATTTCTTTTTGAACAGTGTTGCCCCCTCCCTCATTCCCCCCCCACTTCCCTCCTCCCTGACTCCCCTCCCTCCCAGTATTAAAGTTCATTTCCAATATAGTATCTAGTGAGTATCACTGTTGCACTGGTTCACCCTTTGTCCCACTATTTCTGTGACTTCCCTTCCGCAAATCAGATGAACTTATATACAAGACAAAGCGTGCAGAAATAAAAAACTGTAATGGGTTTTCTGCACCTAAATCAAGGGCACATGTGGCAGGATGTATATTATGAAGTAGAGTAAGACATGACCCAAGGATGGTCTAATCAGAAAGAAAGTGTGGGATGACAAGCGTGAATCCAGTGGAGAGGTTTTCTCGTGGACTTTTTAAATCAACTCTGGCTCAGTCACCCAGGGATCCTAGGGACTTGGAGCTTCTGTATATGGATCAAAGCAGCAACCTATGTCTGGGTCAACAATGTTGCTGCCTCCCTGGTGATATAAATCGAGCCCCATCAGAAAGAGCAATCTTGTTCCATTCCTAGGTCTGTACCAGTGACCACTGAAATAGTATCCATCAGTCTCATATTATTTATGCCTAGTTTTCAGCTTTCAGAAAATTCTGCAAAACCTAACTTGTGAACATTACTTATTAAATCTAATTCTGAATCATAGAGAATAGATTAAAGGTCAGTTTCAGCTTCTGTCATCACCAACCACCCAACCATGTCCCTGTGGAATACTCCATTTTGTGTGTGTGTGTGTGTGTGTGTGTGAGAGAGAGAGAGAGAGAGAGAGAGAGAGAGAGAGAGAGAGAGAGAGAGAGAGAACATGCATGCTCACATTGCTACTGGGGCTTGAACTTAGTACTGGATGCTATCCCTTAGCTTTTTTCAACCAAACCTAACACTCTACCTCTCAAGCCACATCTCCACTTCTAGCTTTTTGCTGGTTAATTGCAGATAAAGAGTCTCACAGACTTTCCTGCCTTGGCTGGCTTCAAACCAGGATCCTCAAATTTCAGCATTCTGAGTGGCTAGGATTACAGGCATGAGCCACCTAGACTCAGTATGTTGTTTCCTTTTAAATTGCCACTAGTAATGAGCATCTATCATTTTACATAGCCTTTCATCCAGGGGATTCTTATGAAACCAGAAGCAAAGTATTTAAGTGTGTAGTGTATCCATGCCTTTGTCAAATGCTAAGGACCAGAAAACAGGTGATCCAGGCAATCATTACACACCAGTCATCCAGTGGGGAAGACAAGTATGCACTTGATTGGACAAAATGTGATATGGAAGTGCTGAAACAAAGGCATGAAGAAATTATGGGATTAAATTTCTGTCGTGTTCTGTCTGAGGTGGTACATAAAACTTCCACTGAGTTTGTTGCAAAACACAATAAAAGTTTGCCTTTCTGTTAACTCCTTCCTTCTGGCATTTGATTCTTACCTTTTAACCTCATTGCAATTGCCTCCCAGTTCTGCACTCTTTTATTAATGGAAATGTTTCCCTTCATTATCCAGAAATGTTGTTAGAGACATTTCTGCTCTGGGAGGTGCTTGAGAACCACTTTAGCTGATAAAATAATTAACCTTTTAGACTAAGGCAGCCATTTTACTGCTAGGCACAACTCTCAGGGATTCTGATGACTTAGAAAAGACATCTGTTTTGCATATGTATGCAGTACATAAGGCCTAGCAAAATAACTCTTCATAAGAAGTTATTACAGTTAAGGAATTAAAGATGATAATCTTCATAACCATGCCTTATAATGGTCAAATTTGAATTTTGATTTCCCAACATATAGAAATGAGAACATTTGCTTAGCAAACACAAGACCCTGAGTTCAAACCTCAGTACCACAACAATCACAAAAAAAAAAAAGAAGAGAAATACTTGGGACCATATGATCATATAAAAAGACATTTATCAAAATTAAATCCAAAAGAATGGAAACAAGATATTTCTTTGTGATCTTGTTTTGGGTTTTTGTTTTGTTTTCTTCCTTTGTGCCTGCTTTTAATTTCTGTACCTTTTGTCTTGTATGTAAATTTATTGGGGGAAGGCAAAGGGAAGCATAAAAATGGTGGGGGAAATGTGAACAAATGCAGCAGTGATACTCACTAGACACAATGTTGAAAATGAACTACACAACTTGTCAGGGAGGGAGTTAGCAGGAAAAAACTGAGAGAAAGCAAGGGAAGAGGGGACACTGCTTAAGAAGAAATGTACTTATTACCTGACTTATGCAACTGTAATCCCTTTGTAACACCTTTACAATAAAAATAAATATTTTTTAAAAAATTTGAAGCAGAAATGCTTGGGACCCGGGATCAACATTGCAGAAAGAGTCAGCCACCTGAAGGAGTGACTTGAGGATAATGGATTTCTTTTGGGTTATCTGCACAAAACTATCTTCTTGGATGACAAGACTATTGGTTTTCAATAGAAATGTAAGACCAAGTGCTCCATACGTATGAGAAATAAATAAAGCAAATTTAAGAACACAAGAGAGACTGGGATGTAGCTCAGTGGCAAAAAGTGCAACATCCTGGGTTGGATCCCCAATATCAAAATAATAATAATAATAATAACAACAACAACAACAACACAAGAGTTGGGGGACCAAGCAGGCTGAAGACATTTGTTCTGGGCTATTCAGAAAGATTTTGCCTTCGTCTTGTTTCTCAGTAATGATAGAATCTCGACCCAAACAATTAAAGACCTCCATTGTCCAGTGCCAACCTACATTTGCTTCTCTTACCCTCCCAGCAGCAAATCCTCTACTATAACTACACTGGCAAAATATTATCCTCAGTTCATCCTGTCATCTTTCCCTCCAAGAAGAGATAGAAGCAGCTGAAGCTTTGCTAGAAGTAGAACACTGGTTCCAATTACTTGGAAGATGTCTGCCTATCATTTGCAGCGGATTTCAAAGACTCAAATTACATTGCCAATAATCAAACAATTACCATGGTCAAAGAGTATTCTGAGAATTAAATATCTAGAATCAGACATTTGACACTAAATCGTGAGCTAAAAACAAGCAGCACCCACCCCACCCCAGAAAAATCTTGATTCTATGACTCCAAAGAATTAGTAAAATCAAGTTTTAATTTTTAATGGCATATTTTCACTAAACATATAACTAGTATTTCCACTAACAATATGGTTAGTAAAATCTCAATTGCTAAATGAAAGTAAAGGTATATTAAGAATAATAAATGATTTGGAGCCTGTTGGGCTTGAATGCCTCATGCCTGTAACACTGATGCCTTGGGAGGCTGAGGGCAGAATTCCAGTCAGAGGTCAGCCTGGGAAGAAAAGCTCATGAGATCCTATTTCAAAAATAACCAGCCATCAATATCCAGGCCTAAAAGTGAAGCTCAAATGGTACAATGCTAGCCTAACATGTTGTAAGGCCTTGAGTTCAAACCCCAGTACTTTAAAAAAAAAAAAAAAAGAAAGAAAAAAAACAGTGGAGAAATTCATTTGTACGAAACACTGGATATTGTAAGTAACCTAGAAATTATCACAAATTTTAATATCCACAGGAGTCCTAGAATTAACACCCCATCGGTACTACGGGATGACTGTAATTCTTTTAATCCTGATAGATGCTCTCTGAGGTAAGTTGTATTTATTATGCTCACCTTACAGCTGAGGAAACAAGATTCCTACATGAGTTAGTTCCCCAGATTTACACAATGCCCAAGTGACAGAGGCAGAATTTGATGTTACACTGCCTAATTCTAAATCCATGCTCTTAACACAGTTGGCAAACCAGAAAATATTAAATTATGTATGTGTGTATGTGTATAGTGAAATTTTAATTCTTCTGAGACCAAATATTTATTGATTTAAAAATCAATAAAAAAAGAACATGCTTAATATTTTCTATAATAACTGAGTTACTTACTTTATCCAACCAAAAAGAAAAAATAAAATAAGTAAAAACCTTTCCAAGTATATCTTAAGAAACAGGAAAGGCAAGTAGTGGCTTTTCCAAAAACCACAATAAATTTAAAGAACTTCATCAAAGCTTTCCCTGAAAATTGAGATAGAACATATACAATTTGACTTAGAAGCCTTGTTAATAATTTGTTCCATTTGGTAAACGTCATTATCTGAAATAAACTATTTTAGAATAGTTCTTACATAAGAAATTAATCCTATTACCATTGTACTTTAAAAATTCTAAGCATAATAATTATAATGGATTTAAGTGAATATTTCACATAATTGTTTCAGGTTACACAATGAAATAATACGTAGACATTGAAATAAACTTATAAATGCTTTATAGTAAAGGAAGAAAGAAGTTTTTTACTATAGAATTGAGAGTAAAATGAATAAAATTTTAATATAATATGACTGTCTCTGGGAATATATATTCAAAGTAAATAGAGTAGGAGAAAATATTGCGCAATTTTTAATTAAATAATCATTTTTGGATGGTGGCTGATTTTTTGTATGCTCTTGTGTATCCTAAATTGTCTAAAATAAAAATTCTATGTAATTTTAATAAAAGAAAGTAGCTTTTTATTTTAAAATTATATATGAGCAAAAAAGTCACTAGCAACCCAATTTCTGTTTCTATGCTCTGCTCTTTGAAGGAGCAGTTTACTGTCCAGTTAAGAATATTCTCTTTGAACACACACCAGATGTAAGTTTACCTTTATGAGTCCTTAAGAATTTTATAGACAGAAACTAATCCAGAATAATAAAGAAAATTGAGCATTCTTTCTCTGGAGGGGAAAAACTTTTATTCCTTTAATTTAGAAGAAATAAAGTGGATTTTGAACTACATTTGAATCCTGCCTAAATACTTCAGCAAATTAGTTCATCTCTTTGAGCTTCAGTTTTCCCACGGGTAAAAAGAAGTTGCTGTCTGAAGTAAATTCATTACCATAAGTCAAGTGGCTAGCTCAGGAGACAGCAGCCTAGGCCATTATCACACCACAACTATACTATCAGTTTCCTGGTTTCTGTTCTGCCATTGTTAAATTTAGTACAGCATCCATAATTGACAGGAAACATAAGCAAATTCTAAATACAAACTGCCTTATAGAGTCACCTTAAAAAACAAAACAAAAAAATGTTTTTCCTGTCAGCATATCTTCACTGTTCTATATCAAATGATTCTATTTCTCAAAGACCATGTAACTTTCTAATGAATGAGAAAAGTGATATTGCTTCATTAAACACATTTTTCATTAAATAGCCTATTAATTTTATCCACCATGCTGTTTTCTATCTGGTTCTTCTTGAAGTCTCACTTCTCTTCCTTCTGTAGTTCTTTCTTATAGTATTTTACACATATGGAAAGTGCAAGTTAGTTTATTAACACACAAAAGGTTAAGAATTTTCATGTAGCTGGATACTAGGAACACTTTGATTCATGATTTTAAAGTACATTATTATGTTGAGAAATATACCATATGAATATTTTTCTACTTGCATAAATAGCTGTAAGAACAGATAAGCCTCACTGTGTGTTGCTGCAGCAAGATGTTTTTCTTGCAAACACTTAACATGTCTGCCTCATCTCCTAACCTTCAAAGTTTCATTTCAATCCCTCATAATTTAGATATTTTGACCAGATTTTACAAATTATAGAGCCCTTCTTACCTAGTATAGGTAGCAGAACAATATAAAGTAGGTTCAAGCAGTGTAATGAGACTTTATTTTAGGAATGTGGCTTATAGGGGCTGGGAATATGGCCTAGTGGCAAGAGTGCTTGCCTCATATATATGATGCCCTGGGTTCAATTCCCCAGCACCACATATGAAGAAAACGGACAGAAGTGGCTCTGTGGCTCAAGTGGCAGAGTGCTAGCCTTAAAAAGAAGCTAGGGACAGTGCTCAGGCCCAGAGTTCAAGGCCCAGATCTGGCCAAAAATAAAATAAAATAAAAAGGATGCAGCTTATATAAGCATTTATTATTCTTATTTTTGTACAGTTGGTAATTCCACCCTTTGCTTTTGCTATGTCCTACTTATTTTCAGTCCTTAGAGAAGATAATATTCCTTCTTGTCAGCCTTTCTAAACATATCCCACTCATTAATCTGAAGATGTTGAAGCCTCTTATTATGTTTTCTTTTTCACTATACACTGCATTTTACTAGTGGATAGTAAAATCTTTACACCACAAGAGTAACTAAATTATTTCCAATAGCATCCGCTATTCAACATCTGTCTATCTGAATGAACTTTCTTGAAACAAAGAAACACCTCTCTAAACAAGAGGACTGTACACAGGACTTTTCATATTATCTACCTAGGAAATAATTCCAATAAGTAATTATTGGATTAATTTAACAATGTAGCCTGTAGCTGCTGTCAATCAAATGGTTAAGGTATGTGTCTTCCATTCTGAGTTAAAAGCCAATTAGAATCAAAGTATATTCAATGCCGGGCACTGGTGGCTTACACCTGTAATCCTAGCTACTCAGGAGACTGAGATCTGAGGATTGTGGTTCAAAGCCAGACCAGGCAGGGAAGGCCATGAGACTCTATCTCCAATTAACTGCCAGAAAACCAGAAGTGGCTCTGTGGCTCAAGTGGTAGAGCGCTAGCCTTGAGCTGAAGAGCTCAGGGACAGAGCCCAGGCCCCGCCTGACAGAAAGATGCTTTCTAAATCCATATGTAGACTACTGCTTTTCAAATGTTTGTTTATTCTTACACAATATAGGAATTGATAAAATGCATACTGTTAAGCATAGTATCACCCACTTCCAATAATCATCAGAAAACAACAACTCCTCCAAATATAGAGTACATCATCAGACATGAACAAAATTCCAAACAGAATTTTAGTTAGTGTGCTTACAAAGAACATAAAACAAATATTTTGCTGGTGAATCAGAATCAGACTCTCAGAGTAGCTCTAAATCTCATAATAAGTTAGATAGCCAACAACTTTGGTTTTGTAAAGGGCAGGAGTTTGTGAACTGATTGATGAAATCTTCTTTGTGGAATAGCCTCTAGATTTATATATTTATAATGGAGTAACTCAGGTAAGCCCAATTACTATCCGAAGTCCAGATAAACAGCTTCATTTTAGAACAGAAACTAGCTGTAGAGTCACAGGTTTTGCCATGTGATTTTTTTTTTTTAAAGTAATGAGACTGGGTCACTGGGCAGTTCTATGTTTAGTCTTTTGAGGAACCTCCATACTGCTTTTCAGAGTGATTGAACAGGTTTACACTCCCTTTTGGCCACATCCCAGCCAGCATCTGTGATTTGTTAGTTTTCTTGATAATGGCCATTCTAGCTGAGGTGAGGTAGAATCTCAATGTTGTTTTTATTTGCATTTCTTTTAGGCCAGAGACGTCGAACATTTCTTTATGCTTCTATTGGACATTTTTACTTCTTCTGTTGATAAGTCTTGCTTTACGTCTTTAGCCCACTTATTAATTGGGTTGTTGTTTCTTTGAGGGTTTATTTGGGGGGAGGTGTTAATTTTTTTAGCTCTAAATATATGCTCTATATAAAGTCCTTGCCTGATGCATAGCTAGTAAAATTCTTCTCCCATTCTGTAGACTTTCTATTTATTCTGCTAGCTTTGTCCTTTGCCATGCAGAAACTCTTCAGTTTTGTGCAATCCCATTTATTCAGTCTTTCTTTGATTTGTTGTGGTTCTCAGTCTTTACGTAGGAAGCTTCAATCCCTGCATAGGAGTTTCAGTGTTTCCCCTACCCCTTCCTGTAATATTTTCATGGCATCTGCCTTTACAATGAGTTCTTTGACCCGTTGAGAAGTGATTCTAGTGCAAGGATCTAGCTTCAGTTTTTGCATGTATATAACCATTTTGCCAGCACCATTTGTTGAAGAAGCTACCTTTCTTCCCACCTGTGTTTTTGTCTCCCTTATCAAATAGGAAATGGCTGTAGGTCTGTGGGCATTTATCCAATAGACTGCAAACAAGGCCCCCTAAAGCAACCAGTACAAGTATGTGCATTGCAGCATTGTTTACCACAGCCACGATATAGAATCAACCCAGATGCCCCTCAGTGGACAAGTGGATCAAGAATATGTGGTGTATATGCACAAGGAATTCTATGGTTCCATCAGAAAAAAAAATGATACTGCACCATTCATGAGGAAATGGAAAGACTGGAAAAAATATATTAAGTGAAATAACATAGGCTGCATGATTTCCCTCATTTAAAATATCCAGAATGTGCCTATACATCTACAAATAAACCCAATGGATAATAAAACACACCTGGACATGATAAATTATACAAGGATCTAGACATTCACAGTGAGACCAAAGGAGTATACTCTTAGGAGAGGATCACAAAAGCTCAATAGCTATGTGCATGTGATCATATAAAATGATATTTATCAAAATGAACTCACAGAAGTGGAAACAAGGTTATTTGTTATTTTGCTATTTTGTTATTTGTTTTTTGCTTTTTCTTATTGTTTTTTTTTCCTTTGTTGATGTTTTTGCTTTCTGTTGCTTTCATCTTGTGTGTAAGTTTATCTGCTTGAGGGAGGGGGAGGAGGGAGCACAGAAATGATGAGACAAAGGGTTAACAAATGTAGCAAAGATACTCACTAGACACTATGTTGGAAATGAACTATGCAATTTGGGTGTAACAGGAGGAAAAAACTGACAGAAAACAAGAGTAGAGGTCACTGTTCAAAAAGAAACGTACTCATTACCTGACCTGTATAACTGTAACCCTTATGTACATCACCTTTACAATAATAATTTTTAAAAAGTAATGAGAACTCAAAAGTAGAAAGAAAAGGATCAAATTATCATTGTAGCAGATACAAAACAAGTAACAAAAAGCAACGGCAAGGGTTTTTTTAATTTATTTATTTATTGTCAGTGATGTACAGAGGGATTACATTCCTTATCCAACTTGTTCTCCTTCTTCTCCCCCTTGCCCCCCTACCCATTTCCCTCCCCCACATGAGTGGTACAGTTGGTTTATAGCATATATTTATGTAAGTATTGCTATTGCATTGGTTCATCTTTTATCCTTTGTCTCTCCATTTTGATGTGCCCCTTCCCCAAGGTTTTCCATTCCTTACGAATGAGGCAGTGTCATTCTTCCTGATAGAGAATTCAGTTGTGTATATGTACCACATTTTCCTGATCCATTCTTCTACTGAGGGGCATCTGTGTTGGTTCCATAATGTAGTGATGACAAATTGTGCTGCGATGAACATAGGTGTGCTGGTAGCTTTAATGTGATCTTGCTTGAAATCTTTTGGGTAGATGCCCAAAAGCGGGACTGCTGGGTCATAGGGTAGCTCTATGGTACCCTTTTGAGGAACCTCCATACCACTTTCCAGAGTGGTTGAACAAGTTTACATTCCCACTAATAGTGTAGTAGGGTTCCCTTTTGACCACATCCCCTCCAGCATCTGTTGTTACTAGTTTTCTTGATAATGGACATTTCTTGATAATGGACACATTGATAATGGTGTGAAGTGTCATTTTGGAGTCAGTGTCATTTTGATTTGCATTTCTTTTATAATGCCAAAGGTTTTAAGGTGATTATATAGGCTTTTCTTAACTTAGACAACAAATAACTATAGACTTTCTGTCCGACACTAAGCATGATTTTAGTAAGACCTGAATGACATACCCTGCTGGATTTACAGAGTGTCTTCTTTTATTATTTTTATTATCTTTAAGTAGTTATATGAAGGGGTTACCATCAACATGTCAGTTTATAAGTACAATATATCTTGATCATTTTCATCCTTCTCCATTCCTCACAAAACATCTTCTGAAATACAAAATAGCAGCACTCATTTGTAATGTAGGTCCTGTAACTGTTATCATTAATGAGATGCTATAAATGGCATGGCATGTGGACCAGTCACTTTGAAGCCTTCCCAAGGGTTGAATGAGATCTCGTGGTCACAGAGTACACTAATGCAAGTGACATGTTAGTGATACAAACAATAAAGGCTAAGGAGGACCAGATTTGGCAGAGTGTTGAGGTCCTCAAGTAGAACTTAAGCTGATTTTCAAGGGATACAGAACTAGAAGAAAGAGATGAAAAGTTTGAGGATGTAACAACAAAAAAAAAATTGTATAGTGTCCAAAGAAAAGGCAGGCAGAAAGAATCCACAATGAAGCCATAAAGATGCAGCTAAAGTAGTCAGGTGACTGAAATATCTTATGCCTTATCATGCAAACTCCTGAGCATTCAGAAGAAAGAGTAAAAAAAAAAATTGAATTAAAAAGAGAAATCTGGTCATGAGTGACTTCTGACCTTTGGTTTGAAGAAATGAATCCAGATACTCTAATCAGAATGATCTAAAGTACTGTGAATAACACATACCCCAAGTTTCCTCATTCCTACAAATTGCAATTCAATAAATTTAAGTGAATGTATCTGTATGTTTAACATACACATATTATATGCATGTATACATATATGATGCATGTATTTTAAGTGCATATTAAATAAATATGAATACATTTGAATATAAAATACATTGAATAAATATATATTTGTGATGCATGCATTTTACATAAATTGTGTGTGTGTGTGGGTGTGTGTGTGTGTGTGTGTGTGTGTGACCAGTACCTTGAGGAATTCCTACATGCGTCTGACACTTAGACAAGCTTGGGAGGCACTAATAAAGAGGATAGATAGACTCCTCCAACCATATAGGATAAGTGATGAGGCCCAGACTCATGTAGATTGGCCTGACCCGCAAGGCAGGCAGGCTTCTCAGTTTCTCAGTTAAGTTGAAATTACAAGGTCAAACTGGCATCTGGAAATGTTTGTAGGAACTTTTGACTCCTGAAGTATATTGCTCTTATGCTATATGAACTTGTTGACCGCCCCCCAACCAGAAGTACATTACTCTTGCATTTCCAAGTTCAGTGCTTAGAAGAAAAAGGTTATTGTGCCAGTCCTCTAAATGAATTTCAAAATTACATCTGTACATCTTGACTCCATCTGTTTCTTGATACAGTCATCTCATCAGAGAAGGCAAGCTCCTCAAAACCAGAGGGCTCGTTCCCTGCTGCACCCTGGAACTTAACAGCAGTGTTAATGGAGATGGAGTAAGCAAATTTTGAAGTGAATGAATAAAAGAAATTCTTTCTAGTCACTAGGAAAAAAATACTGACATTCACGTGCCTTCTGGAACCATGGCTAACAAACTTATCCCCCAGGTAAAAGCTGGAAAGACATAATTATGTCTGTCATGGATTCTGGGTGGTTTTATATACTCTGGGGCTCTAAAATAAAGGAGAAAAACTTTAAAGAAAGCAATGAGACAATGCCGAGAGGCAGTAAAAGTAATAAAAATCCTCCTCCTGGTTAAATGATCTTTCATTTGCTGACATGCCTTTCTGGTGCTGGGATGTCACCATTGTTTGTGTGTGCCAGTGTTAAGACTTGAACTTGGGGCCTGGGAGCTGTCCAAAAGCTTTTGTGCTCAAGACTAGCACGCTACCATTTAAACCACAGCTCCACTTCTGGAGTTTTGCTGGTTAATTGGAGGTAAAAGTCTCATGGACTTTCCTACCTGGGCTGGCTTTGAACTTCAATCGTCAGATCTCAGCCTCCTGAGAAGCTGAGATTATGTGAGCCATTGCACTCAGCTTATGTGCTGAGTGCTTATTACTTATTACTTCTTAATAAAACAGCATGAAAAACACCTCACTTTCTCATTTTAGAGTCTGAGAAGTTTGAGAGATCATCTTTAAATGCCTAAAGTTTAATATTTAGAGTTAGCAGGTCTTTATATCTTTATTTTTCTGAAAATGGATACAACTGTGAAAGCTATATAATAATTGTTATTACTATTATTTTTACTTTCAGTACAGATTTTAAGTATTATCTTAACTTGGAATAATTTGTTGAACTTGACCATGTTGTTAAACAGTCTTGCTAATTTCCTCACTAATGACCTTTAAGTAGAATACCCTAATGTAAAAGAGAGGCTGACATAAAGGAAGTACAAATAAAAACAACACTAAGATACTACCTTACCCCAGTAAGAATGGCCTATATTCTCAACTCAGACAACAACAAATGCTGGTGGGGATGTGGAGAAAGAGGAACCCTACTGTACTGCTGGTAGGAATGTAAACTGATACAACCACTCTGGAAAGAAGTCTGGAGGTTCCTCAAAAAACTGAACATAGAAATACCCTATGACCCAGCCATACCACTCCCAGGCATCTACCCTGAACAACAGGAACCAGGATATTACAAAGACACTTGCACCTCCATGTTCATTGCCACACTTTTCACAATAGCCAAGATATGGAAACAACCCAGAAGCCCCACTACAGATGAATGGATTCAAAAACTGTCGTACCTATATGCAATGGAATTTTACACTGCTATTAGAAAGGACAAAATAATGGCATTCACTGGAAAATGGATTGAACTAGAACAAATCATGCTGAGTGAGACAAGCCAAGAACAAAGAGACAAACGGCATATGGTCTCCCTGATATGCAGGTGTTAGAATTAAAACTCAAAGAGATAGAGCAAAGTAAACAGGTCTCAAGATGCCAAACACAGTCAAAAGCAAAGAGGACACAGAATGAGTGGAAACTGTGTGAGAATGGTAACAAAAATAACAACAACGATATAATAGCAGAGGGAACCAGCCCTAAATTGGACACTGAGGAAAGGGAATCAAGCATCTCATGGGTAGGATTGGGAAGGAAGGAATGAACAAAGCAGGGAACAGATGCTGCTAAACAAAAGAAACATAAAGTATATATCACCCGAAACAGAGAAAGTGTCTGTATTGTTAAAGATCATAGACTTCATAAGCTATATAGAGTAGAACAATTTTCATCATTGTGAATGTCGAAATGTATACTGTTGAATATATGTAATAACCCCCCCCCCAAAGAAATGTGAAAAAAAGAAATGTACTTGCCTTGCATATGAAGCAAGGCTCCACACACCACACCCAGCCCCTTCCTCTTCAGACTTGGTGCTATTCAGAAGGTGGTGTGTGCCATTCATTCCTTTCGAAACCCATCGATACACAGGACAAACCTGTTAAACTCCAGAGGTGGAATCCCTCTGACCTGATTCAGTAGGCAGAGGTCCATTTCTTTTCCCCCAGCTAAGGTTTTAATCCTTGTCTAGGAGAAACCACCTTCACACAGGAAACTGGTTTAGGGAGATACATTTCTCCATCCTGTGGCCAAGGATTCATTAACCAGGGCTTCATGTTCAACCATTAGGACAAATGCCAAATACCCTCTTTCCTTCTAAGAGAGTCACAACATTCTTTAGCCATTAAAGACTTTAAAAAGCACCTTCACTTGAGAAGCAGGTAAGGTTGAGAGAGAGAAAGGAGAACAATGGAAGGAGTGATTTTCATCAAGCATTGTAACACTCATAAGTTAATATGTTCAGGTGAAAGCCTTTTGTACAACTACTTAAATACAATAGAAATTAATTTAGAAGAAAATAAAAATATAAACAAATAAATAAGAAATATCTTTCTTTGCCTTATTTTTTGAAAATCAATAAGGCACAAAACCTTTTCCCTCATGAGTATTAATATACCTTGGAACCCACATTCTATATTCAGAACCAAGTGAGATGCGGGGTTTTGTCTTCCTCTTGAACATATTTTCTGAAAGAACAATCCTAGGCAATAGCAAGTCCTCACATTTGAGTGTGTGGATAAAAGAACTCCTTAAAAATAATAATGATGATGCAGACAGCTGCTAGTGGCACATGCCTGTAATGCTAGCAACTCAAGAGGCTGAGATCTGAGTGTTACAGTCCAAAGCCAGCTCAACAAAAAGTCCAATTAGCCACCAAGAAGCTGGAAGTGGAGCTGTGGCTCAAGTGGTAGAGTGCTAGCCTTGAGCAAAAAATCTCTCGGGGCTGGGGATATGGCCTAGTGGCAAGAGAGCTTGCTTCGTATACATGAGGCCCTGGGTTCGATTCCCCAGCACCACATATACATAAAATGGCCAGAAGTGGCGCTGTGGCTCAAGTGGCAGAGTGCTAGCCTTGAGCAAAAGGAAGCCAGGGACAGTGCTCAGGCCCTGAGTCCAAGGCCCAGGACTGGCCAAAAAAAAAAAAAAAAAATCTCAGTGACAACACCCAGGCCTGGAGTTCAAGCCCAGGATAGGCACAAAAAAATGAAAAGAAAAAAGAATACTTCAAATTAAAGAATCCCAAGCCATGAAAATCTTGCTGACGAAACTTAGAACTAGAAACCTTGTGTTGGGTTGTTGGTGCTCGTGTATGTGTGAAGTTTGGTAACAGTACAGCAGTGTTGCAGTGATTACAAGTATGTGTTCTCCACTTGCACGTGGGCACAAAAAAAGCCTTTGAGTATTCCACTATACACCTCACCTCTTTTCCACCAAGAATCCTCTTTAATTTTCTGGTTACACAGTACACAAAGGTTAAAGAGTGAGTTTTACATCACTCTCAATTTTTTTTAAAAAAAATCTCATTAAGTTTATTTTATTTAAAATTTAGGGCATGTCCACTTTACAAATAAAGCCACATATTTCTTCAAAAGTATGCAATCATTTGACTTACAAAATGTTTTATCTTTGAAAATACTTGGGCATCAATTTAATTAGTATGCTGTTTAACACATTTCTGACCACCTGTTCTTCTAGCACTGCAGTTAGTAGATGTGCTCCGCAAAGTCAATTAGGCTTTTTTCATCTGAGGAGGGTGTAGGAGGTGAGAGATTACTGGTGCCTATAAGAAGAAAACATTGTATTCATGATTTATTAATTTACACCATACTTTTTCTGGCACCTCTAATTTTTTTTGTCATATTCATTCCTTTACCCTTTGTAATAACCTCCTTTAGTGGACTTCCCATGGGGCTGTTAGTAACAAGATGCCTGGAATCAGATGTCATTAGCTAATATGACAATTATCTTCTTTCAGAACTTAAAAAAATCAGTAGATGATTGGGGACAAAGTGTTTTAAAATAGTCAAACTACACATCTCAACTCAATATTGATAAAGTGACTAAATTTCCTATAATGGTACAGTATTCTGACCAACCCAATATAATATATACAAGGGGCATAAATCACTGGTGACAACATTCTTGTTGGTCTAACAGACAGTGAACATTTTATGAATCAGTAAACTGACAAAAATTTTATTCAGGACTAGAAATATGGGAACTGACACATGATTCACACATTTTTATCCACTTCTTATATTATAAACTGCATTCTGACATTCATTTAATTGTTTCTTCCATCCATTTGTCTCACCATTACAGAGTAATGGAAAATAATTTTAAAATGTGAAGCTGATCTTAAATGTGATGTCAAACTGCAAATAAGAATTCATAGTATGGCTTATCTGGAAAAACAATATTTTAAGTAGCATTGTATACAATGATCTGTAAACATGTCATATTTCATTTGCTCAGAAAACAACCAAGAATTAAAGATTGAATCTAAGGCATCACAAAATAAAAATGAGTGAAGAGGAGCTGGGAACGTGGCTTCATGGTAAAGTGCCTGCCTTCTATACATGAAGCCCTGGGTTCAATTCCTCAGCACCACGTATATAGAAAAATCCAGAAGTGGCGCTGTGGCTCAAGTGGCAGAGTGCTAGCCTTGAGCAAAAAGAAGCCAAGGGCAGTGCTCAGGCCCTGAACTCAAGCCCCAGAACTGGCAAAAAAAAAAAAAAAAATGGGTGAAGAGTTTGATAAGCAGAAAAGAGAGGTTTCCACTCTCACAATACTGAATATTTTGTCTGTTCTCTCTCTCTCCCTCTCTCTCTCCCCCCTCTCTCTCCCTCTCTCTCTCTCCCCCCACCCGCCGTTTGTGTGTGTGTGTGTGTGTGTGTGTGTGTGTGTGTGTGTGTGTGTAGAGTCTCATAGACTTTCCTGCATGGGCTGCCTTCAAATATCCATCCTTAAGTCTTAGCTTCCTAAATAGTTTAGCATTACAGACATAAGCTACTAGCACCTGGCTCTTTTTTTTTTTAATTCAGACTAATTCACACTTACCATACCATTATCTTAGGGATAATTCATTGTCTTTTTCTATTGATTTTTGTGTCATTTTGGTTGTTGCCTCATCTTACATATTTTAGTTCCATATTTTTTGTCCTTCCTGTTAAGACCCAGGAACTAGATTCTGTTTCAGAACTCAGATTCAGCTTACTCCTCTTTCTAATATGGTTAAACTGCCTCCATTGTTCCAATGGTTGCTCTTTCCCAGGATCAAATCTGCGGAAGGCAGAATTTTGAGCAGTAACCCTTTAAGATGATGTGAGCAGGAATAGAGCTTCTAAATATGCAGTGGAGGGAAAGAGGAACTCAAAGTACAAGATCCTCCTGTTCATTTTCCTGCGTCCCCAGACAGCACAAAATTATGTGAGGATGACTATCTTGACACGAAGTGATAAATTGTCAGTCTCCTGCTCTTAACACAGTAGTTCCTGGATCTCCAGAGCCAGGCTGGTCTCCCCAGCAGGCCCAGCGGGAAAGTTCTCATCGCATGTCCACAGCGTTCCTTATCCATACCCAGCAAGAGGCCCCAAAGATGCTGTTTTACTCAGAAAACAACAGAACAACTCTTGAAAAAGAAAAATCTGAAGATATCCTACATGTGAGAGTCATTTATGGAGGCAGCTTGTGGGGATAAAGGATTCATATTAGACACAGCAACTTGAGACACTATTCAATGGCATCATCTTTTCACTTCCTTATACCACAGTCTCATATCTATGATCTGTTATGCAACAGGATTTGCTTTACACTGAACACTAAAGAAAAGGACCAGACACTGTCTTTCCACTCAAAGAGCCCAGGGTCTACCACAGGAAAGCAGACAAGAAAACAAAATCTTTGCCATAAAAGCAATTAATGCAGAGACTCAAGCACAAGAAACAAATTGCAAGTGTTTAAATTCCAAATAACTATATTACCTGATGAAGCTCACTGGAACTGAGTGTTAGAGAATTAGAACACGTTTTTCAGAAGAGAAGGAAAGATGTTTCAAGGAGTAAAAAACAGGTACAGGGTCTCAGACTAACTCAAATGACCTAAAGCCAATTGGTAGAAAAAAACGTCTGAAATTATTGTGTGGAGCAATTGAGAGTAAAAGTACTAGAAGAAAATAAATAGGAAGAGCAGGAAGAGGCAGATGTAAAAAACCTTAACTAAAAAGAAATCTACCTTTTATTCTTTTTTTTTCTTTTGGCCAGTCTTGGGCCATGAACTCAGGGTCTGAGCACTGTCCTGGCTTCTTTTTGCTCAAGGCTAGCACTCTGCCACTGAGCCACAGCGCCACTTCTGGCCGTTTTCTATATATGTGGTGCTGGGGAATCAAACCCAGGGCCTCATGTATATGAGGCAAGCACTTGTGCCACTAAGCCATATTCCCAGCCCTGCCTTTTATTCTTAATTCTTTTTAGGAAATACTTTCCTGGCCTCCTGGCTGGAAACACTGAGCACTACCTCCTGCCCCAACTACAAATAGGTGTGCCAAGACTGTCCTATCAGAGTGCTGCATCCACCGAAACTAAATGATGAGCTCCAGAATAAATGTATGATCCATCCTCAGACAACCACCATCCCTGGGAGGATTGTGAGCAGGCTCAGATTCCACCATGTGACCTGCTAGTTGCAAAGTACCTGTGCTTAGACAGGGCCCAGCACTTGGCTCAATGCTTTGCTGTTGCCACCTTGGTCTTCTCAATAATGTAATCTTTGGAGTTGTATCTTGTCATCGACATCAAACGGAACGTTAAGCCATATACAGGGGTAGAGGGGATTCACATTCCACGTGTACTTTTTATGGAAGTTCCATAAGACTCAAAATATGTATGGATAATTGTGTTACATTTAAAACTAAGTAAATGGGGATGTTGAGAGCCCCAAGCGTCACCATTGTATTCACATCAGAACTTGATTGCAACCTAGAAAGAAGGCAGTGGTGTTCTAAGAAGCCTGGCCAGAGAGCTTTCTCCTAGCCTTTCTTGTGGTGTTATCTTTTGTCAGTCAAACTCACCAAAAATAATAGCCTAGAATTAAAAAGAAAGATAGGGCAGTCCATAGAACCCATAGTTCTGGTTCCATTCAATTCTTCCTTACTCAGAGGTTTCACTGAAGTGTGGGAAGTATTTGAGTGCATGAGAGAATACGATCTAAACTGCTAAGTTTTGTATCACATTTCCATTCTCCTCATAAGGATAAAATGTGTACACATTTATGAAATATTAACTGTTTTAGTTTTTGTAATTTTATGTGTGAATTAAGTGTTCTTATAGTTGAAAACTAACATTGCACAATATAGGGATGATCAGTGTTTTTAAATAATAAGTTAAATTATTTAACCTCTATTTGCTTTGAAAGATATTAGATAAGAAATTAAAACACATCATAGCTAGTTGAAACAGAATACAGAAGGAATTGTTTTTTCTTTAATGACACTTCCTCACTTTTGAACAAGAGGTCTTATAAATTATGCAGGTGCCCTGGCTATCAGAAAAGATGCTTTATTTTGCCTAAGATTCTGAGTGATGAGGACAATATAAGCTAGTGGCAGGTGCCCCTCATCCCTGGCCAGGGACATGAAGTCACGCATGGCAAATGAAAACAGCTGTGACAGATGCAGAAGAGAGAGCACTGGCCTCACTGAGCTCCTGAGCATAGCCAGGTCCAAAATGAACTGCGCACCTGTCCCTCCTTGCCAAGTGCCTCCTTGCCAAGACAACACGCTGTTTTGTCTTGTTTTCTTTGGGTTTGATTTGGGGTGGGAGGGGTTGGGAGGGAAAAGGAAGAATTTATTTGAGTTGGATTCCTGTCACCTCTCACAAAAATATGGATTAATATAGATAGTAAGTTAAGCATATATACATCAATTTATGGACTTTTTAAATCTTTTTGTTAAAGTAAAGACTTCAGAGACCAAGAATAAAAGTAATCTGGATTCTTTTGTTTTAAATGTATAATGTCAGTTGTTAAAATATATATTTATCTTAAAATGTTTGCTTAAAGTATGCATAATACTTGTAAAAGAAAGAACACCAATAAAAGCAGATACCTCCTAGTTAAAGAATATCTAACAGGGTAGGAATGTGGACTAGTGGTAGAGTGCGTGCCTAGCATGCATGAATGAAGCCCTGGGTTCAATTCCTCAGCACCACATATATAGAAAAGGCCAGAAGTGGCACTGTGGCTCAAGTTGGCAGAGCCAGGGACAGTACTCAGGCCCTGAGTTCAAGCTCCCGGACTGGCAAAAAAGAAAAAAAAAATGGATAACAGATACATTAGTAAAATGATCTCTTTTTTTCCCACAAAAGAAAACATAGTCTCTTTTTTTCCTCTTAGTCATAGTCAAGTATTCAATCAGAGCTAGAATTAAAACTTTAAAATTAAAAAAAAAACAACAACAAGAACACTTTACTACAATATAGCCCAGATGCTAGAGCACAGAAATGGGCTTTAGGCCTGGGATAAAGGAGCACCAGTGATAATAGCAAGATGTTCCATTTCTGTATTTTATCCTCCTGTCCAGTCAGATATGACTACTTCTCAGTTAAAAGACAGAGGTAATGAACTAGTTAGTCCCTTCAAGTCTCCAAACCTAACATTTCTCCAACTATATAATTTACTTACCATTTATGAAGTTACCTTGTAAATCATGAAAGATTTTTCTCCTTAATGAGGAAAATTAAGTAGTACAATTATATAACACACTTCTTAGAGGTGGAAAAAACAGAAATACAAACTTATTATGAAAATCAATTTTCTCCCTAGCTCATAAGGACTTAAAACAATATGTTTTTTTCTGTCTTCTGTTTCCTATAAGCTGTAGCCTTTTCAAATACAGACTCCAGATTTGTCATGGTCTCCAGATAAGGTAACAATCCCCTAACACTTAAAATCAGCAAAACAAATTTACCCAGGAGCAACCCAAGAGCTCCCAGCATCAATTAAAAATAAGTGATGTAAAACAAATTGATGAAAGATAATTTTAATGCAACACCACTTCAGCATATATAATGCCTCCCATCTCTAAAAATAAGCAGACTTGAATAATAACAACAAAATCTCCCTGAGAAACAAACAAACATTTGTTCCATTCAATAAAAACAAATTGCTTTTATGTTATCTGAAAGAGTTCAAACACAAATATTGGCATTGAAACACAACATTTGACTATTTTGGCAGACGTGCTTTTAATCCATTCATTTACATGATTTAATAAAAAAAAAGTGGTGCTTCCGCTGGGAAAATAATAGAACAGAAAAATTTGCAACATACAATCAAGTGAAAGTTAAGCTTTATTATTCTAGTAATGGCTTTTGTGGGACTTATTCCTTAATGCCCTTGAAATTAAATATTTGAAAAAGATTGGTTTTAATATAAGGTGACTTAGAAAGCTCAAAGAGAGCTTTTTGCTATAAAATTGTTGTTTCCAAATAAATAAGAGCTGTTTTTAAATATGTCATCAAAATCCTTACATACTCTTTAAAGCAACTTGCCTTGCCCCCACATCTTACCCACAAGTTTTGTTTTTATTTGTTCCTATCCCGTATTACGCAAATCTCAGCTCTGTGCTTTCCTCCCGACTTGGGGTGATAAGCTTATTTTATTCAAGCAGGCTCTCGCCTTCCCCCTTTTCTCCTTCAATCAATATCTCTTTTTTCCTCCTCACTTTCATGTCCTCACTATCCTAGACTAAGTTTGTCCTTTATTATACCTTCCTAGAGAAGTTTTTTTCCTTTATTGTACCATCCTGTCCACTTTCTCCTACAAAGGTGACCCAGGCTTCTTGAGAACTTCCTCTCCTCCCTGCATGCTTAGTGACGTGGGAGGTTCACAGAGAGAGAATGCCTGGACAACCAACGGCCATTTTTCCAAAGGACCATATTGTTTAAGGGAAGCATCTGTTCATACAAAGAGGGAGATTCGGACAATGTGATTGACCTTTGGTGAGAGTGGGAAATTTAAGAGATTTCTTTTAGTTCCCCAAGTGATTTTAATGTTCAAGTTGAGCACCATTGGTATACATGGTGGCTTGGTAGTATGTTACTACTCAAACTGGTGATTCTTCCTAATGCTGATTTGCTACTTTCAGGATCTGCCAGCTAATGAGTCGCCACTATTCAACCCAACAAGTGTTCCTGAGGGACACAATCAGCCCTGTGTAGGATCCAGGGGAAGGCAAGAGAAAGCTGAGCCAGCACAGGAACCTGGTTACCTTCCTCCCTCACACTGCGATCTGCATAACCTAAATAGATTTTTCCAAGAAAGGTATTTGTTTCATTGTATAGTTTGTAGAACCTATTATTCCCCAGTGATGTTTTGTCTCCCAAAGAGAAACCTTCCAAAACTGTTCCCTACTTTTCCCACTCTGCATACCTTTACAGACTTGGTTCTGCATTTCCGACTATCTGTTGGACATAGCTTCTTCTCTTCTCCCTCAAATCTCTGCCCAAATCTCTTCCTCCCAATTTTCCCATTACTATGTTTCTATTCTATGTTGAGATGATCCTTGATCCATCCTTCTGGCAACTTCTTTACAGCGCATGCTGGCTCTTCTCTCACACCCTTCCTGCCATCCGACTGCATTTCCCAATTCCAACTTGCACCTTTCCATTGAAGACACTACTACTTCATGCTCACACTATGGACTCGATTTCAAATATCCCTGCTTTCACCTCTTTCACAGCCACTTCAGTGTGCCCTCTGCTGTGTTTCCTCTTTTTTTTTAACCAACCTTTCTTACATCCTGCAGGAATAAGCTTGTAGCATGGGTTTATTGAGGTAGGTCACTCCACCAGGTAGTCTCTTCAATAAAAACTCAGCCACATTCTGTGAGGAGGATTTTTCTTCTTTGTTTTGTTGGTGACCATCTTTTAGACATGGTGAGTCAGATTCTACACAGTGAGATAGGCAGCTAGAAGTCTCTAAAACCCCGAAACTACACAAATGAGCCTGCAACTCCTGCCTGAACCCTGACTCACTGAGGCAGGGTATCAGCAGTGCCCTCTGAAGAAACTGTGAAATGCCCCAAGCCTCCACTTTGGGATCTAGAACATACCATTTCCTTCTATTGAGGTAGTTACCTCCGAATGGGTAAAGTTCTGTATCAATGCCATTAAAGAACTTCTTGTCCTCTCAAGTAGGTTGACATGTCAATTTCTCCCTATTAAAACGATAGCTCCACTGATCTCTACTATCTAATCATTAAGATCCGTGCTCTTTGGGGCAGGATTTCAGACCCTTTCCAGACTACCTTCACCAGTCTCTCGGGCCTTGTCTCTTCTATATCTGTATTCCTACCCAAGGCTCTGCTTCCAGGGAGCTGCTTACAACATTTCTTGAAACCAAGAAGAATCTGAATCACTGTGACACATCTTCCAAAATGAAAAAGTGTATTAGCATTCATACTTTCTAATAATTGAGTTATAAGAGTACATCTCTGAAACTAAAACTCCAGAATGCTATGTAGCATAGGAAGTTATTTTTAGTAAACCTACATTTAATAAGCCAACACACTTGTTGCTTAAACACTATAACTGTAATTTTACATGACACTTGATAGCCCTTGAAAAATGCTCTGCTTCTATTATCTCTTTAATCCACACAATAATCCTGTGAACATTTGCAAATGAAGAAATTGGTGTCCAAGGAAATGATTTGGACTTTCCCAAGGTTACATAGTTTATAAGAGCTACAGATGGTTCTCAATCCCAGATCTGATTTTAAAATGTCATTAACATTTTATTACCCACTCTTGCTTCATTTATTAATGTAAATTTGTACATTCACCAAAACTCACAACTAAGATAAAAAAAAAGCTACCTATCTTTGAACATATCAAAGTAAAAGTGATCTTTTTCTTAATACCATTCTCTGTTAGAACTATATTTAGGGGCTTATGCAACTCTATAAACTTGTGTCCCATAAACTTCCATACCCAAGACTGCCCCCAAAAAGAGAAATGAAAGTTGATTTTTAAAAAGGCACTGGAATTGAACAAGAACAATACTAGTAGAAAAGTTAAGAAGACAAACAGCACTTCAGCAACCCACCATCCATCATCAAATCGAGCCTTTTCACGTTGTCAGGCAGAAATTTAATTGCGCCATTTCACCTCCTTCAGTGCCCAAGAGAACAAAACTGCAAGTGTCATTTCTTTACTAACATCACAGGCCATCGATTCCAACTCCAGAAGGAAGGAGCAGAGATTGTAAAAGCACACGGGTCTGCTCTGTTCTCATGTGGGTGAAGATGAAGCATATCCCGGGAAAGTCACCACATCCACCTGGAATGTGGGCCTGGGAACCGCTCAGGTGAAGGAGGAAGGAATGGGGTAAACCCCTGAGACCTGGTTTTATGGTACATTGCTGAGTGGGCTCAAACGGTTCTGCTTGAAAGTAGTCACATTTTAAAACCTTCTACACAAAAACTTCACTCAGTTTTTATTAGACATGCCACCCAAATCTCTAACCCAGCTACTGAGATTTCTAGAAACTTATATCCGAAAGAGGACACTAACCTCCATAACTGCACACACAAATATGAGGGGAGTGGTTGAGGGCAGGGGGCGGGAATTAGTCACAAGGAGGAACTGAAGAGAGAACACTCAGGCCTGGGAGGCAAGGCCTGGGCAGTGGGCCTGAGCCTTTGGGGACCCAGTTACAAAGTCTGGGCTCCACTTAAGCCTCCCCTCTCAGGCTCAACCACGTAAACCAGATGAAGATGAATTGCTTGCCTAGGTATCAAGTTTAATGGGTACTAAAACTCAGAAAATCCAGATGAGTGGTCTTAAAACGAGTGCCCCAGACCAGGAGAGGGGCAAGTGCTCCTGAGAGCTCTCCCGGCTTGCCCAGCCCCACCCAGGCCCCAGGCCCAGCCCTCCAGCCACGGGCTGTGCAGGGCCCCGCTGCTGCACAAGCAGGTACATCCCACCCAACACAGCGTTTTCCACTGCTCCCAGGACGGGGCTGGCGCCTTCGCAGGGAGCACAGGGAGGACTCCGTGGGGAGGAACACTCGCAGGCCTCGCTCTGTGGGACCCAAGCTGCTGCTCGCGACCACTACAGCGTCACAGCTCACCAAGCAGGCGGAGGTCAGCACCACGAGCTCCAACCTGAATGCCTGGAACGCTACAGCTCAGGGATGTCCTTGGCATTTGGGGGCATGAGTGATAAAGATAAGATTTTTTTTAAGGGCTAAGAAACTCGCCAGGAGTCTCTTCATTGTCACACTTGCCCCTCTTCAGTCTGGCCTGCCACACACACACACTCCATGTGAAAACCCACAGGGATCATCTCCTACTGTGGGCACCCCTTCCCAAGCTAGGGCCATGCGTCCCAAGGGAAGCCTGAGCTCCAGCACCGGTGACACTAGCCGGTGCTGTCCTGGAAGAAGCGAGGCCCGCTTCCAGAGCTGTGAAGCTGAGAGTCCATTCTTTTCTCCCACACCGACACGGCTGGCACTCGGTGCCCATGAGCAGGCCCAAGCTAGGAGGGAAGGGTTCCCAGGGGTAAGGCAAGAATGCCTGTCTGTGCTCCCGTCCCTGTCCAGAAAGTGGCAGCTGGGAGCAGTGATGCCCAGGCAACTTACTGCCTGCCCCCTCGGCTCTGTAAGAGACCCCAGGAGTCTAGCTCACCCACAAGCCATTGGAAGAGCAGACGGAACCCCCACACAGCTGAAGGAAGACACCACTCCGAAGAGGCCGAGCCCAGCGGCGTCTAGCCACCCTCTCCCACCTCAGCCCAAAGGGAACATCAAAATTTCTCTTATAAGTACATTTATAAATAAACACCAAAAAGTCTGTACAAGGATATTCAGTGTCATGTCCATTACAGGGACTTTAACTTCTCTTTGACGGAGTGGTTCCATGAATTCCACAAACATACCATTCATTGTAAAATTCCACCACCATGAACAAAAATAATACCTGTACACAAAATATTCTACAGCATAAGTTGTATACAATAAAAGAAAGATGAAAAACTACAAGCTTATGACATACCATCAACTTTTGGTAAAATAGGTGTGGGGTTGGATAGATAGGAAATTAGGGATACAGAAACTTGTGTGTATGTGTAGACTTGTTCTCAAGAAGAAAGGAAACTAGCAACATTGGTTAAGAGTTGAAAAGGTTTCTGAGACATTGGAGATTTACTTTTATATCATGCAGGTACTAGGCTTGAACACAGGGCCTGGACACTGTGCCTTACAGTTTATCTCTCAAGGCCAGTGTTCTACCATTGTGCCACAGCTCCACGATTTACTTTTATTTTAATTTTCCTTCTTCACATTGTGGCATTAGTGATCAAACCCAGGGTCTTAAGCATATAAAACGCGTGCTCTTCCACTGAGCAACACTCCCAACTTCCAGATTTATTTTTCTAGAGTATATTCTCTTTGGCTATTAGACTTAATTACTTTTAGCATACATTAATTTTTCAATTACAAATGCTTTTTAAAAAATTAGTATTTCAACACTATAGCAAGGAAATGCAGCATCGCTGACTAAATTAATCAACCTTGCTTTTAATACACAAATCCCAGTGACACTTGAAATTACATTACAGGTCCCCAAAATACAGAAAAAGAAAGCAAAGTGTTCTCAGAAACAAAATGCTGTGATTGACAAGCATAAAAAAAATGACACATCACATAATCAAGACAAAAGTTAGAGAAAATTCTTAAGAAAATATATAGAGGATATACCCAGAATGACTCTTCAAAGCCCAACATTCGTCTAATAAAGGTTTCAGAGGAAAAGAACAAAAAGAAACTAAGAAAAAATAACCAAGTAAATTATTGAAGAAAATCTCCCCATACAAAAGTAAGATATAAGTTTTCATTTTAGGAGATTCTATTGTCTCCATAAACTGTATAAATTCGAACATAACTTTATTTGAACTCATGGACAATCTTTTTTTTTTTAACAATAAACAGTATCCAAGACAGATAAACACACAGACATACAAACACACACACACGCACACACACACACACACACACACACACACACACACTCTTAGCTCCAGTGAGAGTCAGGCAGAAGATACTTGAGGAAAGGCTTTTGAACTTAAAAAACCCCACGAATAACAAGGCAGGCTCCAGTGGACCCGTGGACCTTCCTAGGGGCAAAACAGAGGTTTCTTTCATAGAAATGAGAACCAGAATGAGATTCACCAGATGTTGACTTAAGTGCTAAAAACTAGCAAAACAAATCCCTTACATTCAGAGGAAATAGCTTTGAATGTGAAATTCATGACCAAAGAATCCTATCACATGCAGGGACAAGATAGAGATCTTTTCAGACATAAAACAACAGAGAAAATGTATTCCCTTGTACCTGAACATGTCTGCAAAATGGCTAATCTATACTAAATAAATATTGTGATTAACTAGTCTGATAAAACATTAAGATATATTTGTAATTTTATTATAATGGTGATGTATAAAGGTTTATAGTTACATAAGTCAGGTAATGAGTACATTTCTTAATGAACAGTGTTACCCCTGCCTCATTCTCTCTCTGTTTTTCCCCTAAGATATATCTTTTTAATGGAAAACAATCAAAAATATTAAGAAAAAAATGTAGAAACATATGTGATTCAACAAATAGGGGCATGGTTTTGAATAAATGAGAGACTTAAATAAATTAAATTTTTAAACTTATGCTTCCTTTAATAATATAAACTTGATGATACATAAGACTAACTTCTCTATGGGTCCAATTGTATACTTTTCCTCTTTGTAGAATGATATTTCATATTTTTAAAGTAGCTATTTAATTTTTAAGTTAAAATTTTAAATGATTGTTAAATATTTAATAGGAGGGCAGATGGGAAAAAATGAGGGAAGAGGTAACAAGTTTGACAAGAAATATACTCATACCTTACATATGTAAATATAACCCCTCTGTACATCACCTTGACAGTGAAATTAAATTTTAAAAAAATTAAAAATAAGTAGTATTTACTAATCATATATAAAGCTTATTGCTGGTTTTCAGGATTAACCTGTAGAAGATATAAATATAATTACCAGATAAAACATCATGTACCATAATAATATAAAAGTAATTTAATATTACTAATTAGAAGGTAGTTAGAAGTTGGTTATAAGGGAATGGGAATTAGAGAGGACTATTAATTTCCTTACATGATTGGGAACCAGATCCTATCTGTTTGAAAGATCAAGTAGTTTATATTTACTAATTTTTGGCACAGTGTCAACTGATGCTATTTACAGAGTCAGTCATCTCACTAAATGTTCGGAGGAGTAACTTTGCTTAAAAATTCATTTTTAGGGCTGGGGATATGGCCTAGTGCAAGAGTGCTTGCCTCGCATATGTGAGGCCCTGGGTTCGATTCCCCAGCACCACATATATAGAAAACGGCCAGAAGTGGCTCTGTCTGTAGCTCAAGTGGTAGAGTGCTAGCCTTGAGCAAAAAGAAGCCAGGGACAGTGCTCAGACCCTGAGTCCAAGGCCCAGGACTGGCAAAAAATAAAAAATAAATTTAAAAAAATTCATTTTTAAGCATTTTTGGTGGCTTTCTCTGGGAGGTGAAGTAAAGGTTGTGGGGCAATGATGTCTTCTCATTTTTATTTTATTTTTATTTTATTACTATTTGGATTTTTACCTCAATGTTTATATGACTTTTTATACATTCATGTCAGAAATGTATTTTTAAATACTTTGTATTGTTTTTAAGTAGTTGTACAATAGAGTCACCATTCAACAAAGCAGTTTATGAATGCATTGTGTCTTGATCAATTTCACCCTTTTCAACATTCAAGAGAAGTGAAAATGTTGACATAGATCAAGATGCATTGAATACATAAACTGCCTTGTTATGTTCAGTATTCAGTACATATCCTAAAAAGTTAAGAAAATGAGGGAAAGGGTAGGTTGGAGGGGTGAGTGAGATTATATGATTTTTTTTGGGGGGGGGGGGTAGGGCTTGAACTCTGGGCCTGGGCGTTGTCCCTGAGCTCTTCAGCTCAAGGCTACCATTCTACCACTTGAGCCACAGTACCACTTACAGTTTTCTGGTGGTTAATTGGAGATAAGAGTCTCACAGACTTTCCTGCCCCAGCAGGCTTTGAAAGAAGATCCTCAAATCTCAGCTTCCTGAGTAGTTAGGGTTACAGGCATGGGCCACCGGTGCCCAGCTATAGGATTTTTTAATTGAAAAAAGATATGTGCTTGTTGCAATAAGTAGGACGCTTCATATATTCTAGTTATGACAGTCATATAAACATTGTTATTATTAACTATACAAATAATAACAGGGGCTGGAAATATGGCCTACTTGTAGAGTGCTTGCCTCACATACATGAAGCCCTGAGTTCAATTCCTCAGCACCACATATATAGAAAAAGCCAGAAGTGGTGCTGTGGCTTGTGGGAGAGTGCTAGTCTTGAGCAAAGTAGAAGCCAGGGACAGTGCTCAAGCCCTGAGTTCAAGCCCCAGGACTGGCAAATAATAATAACAGCAACAAATAATAGCTAAGAGTCACTGAGGGCTTTTTGTATTATAAAGCTCAAAAAGGCTAAGAGCTGTGGCTCATGCCTGTGATCCTAGCTACTCAAAGAGACTGAAAGGTGAGGATCCTGATTCAAAGCCAGCCCAGGCAGGAGAGTCCATGAGGCTCTTATCTCCAAGTAAACACCAGACAACTGGAAGTAGCACTGTGGTAGAGCACTAGCCTTGCACAAAAGAGCCCAGCCGCAGAGTTCAAGCCCCATGATGAACAAAACAAAGCTCAAAGAGCACTCCTAAGTACAATAATATAGACACTATTATCTTCTACGTTTTGTGTATGAGGAAAATTAGACTTAGAGACTGATAGTTTCCCAAGTGCTATAGCTAGTAAAAAGTAAAAGTAGCTAAGACTCAGACACAGAACTTCAAGTTCACACTATCTCCCTTTATTATATGATTTGGAACTCTATTGTTTCTATCAACTGTATCAGTTCTGACATATCTTTATGTGAATTCAAGATGGCTCTTTTGATTATAAAAAATTCAAATACATACGTGGATACATAGGCAGATATAGATGATATACACATAGATAGGCATAGATACAGATATAGTTTTGCATGCTAGAAAATAGAAAAACAATAGCCTCAAATTCAGAAAGGAAGTCTTTTTGACAGGGAAATTCAATACCCAGGGATCCTATTAAATGCAAGAGTTAGAACAGAAGTTTTTCAGACACAAGCCTGAAAAAACTATTTCTTTTGAACCTTTTCACAAAAGTCAATGTGGAGATTTAACAGAAAAGAGGATAAGGAAATCTCTGCACCATCAGTAGACCTCTCAAACTAGAAAAAAAAATATTTCTGTCATTTTCCTTCTAGCGGGTTTATTTTTTTTATGTGCTTATAAGTAAGAACACAGAGAAAGTTAGCACATGTTACTTCATGTGACAAGTTACTTACAGTCTACTTTGGTGAATATGAGTAGATTCCTTTAAATCTAATATTCCACAAGGTTTGGTTGACTGCGTTCACATGAGTGTTTGTTTGATGCCAGAAATATTTCAGTGAACAAAACATAGCTCCTGGGCTGGGGATATAGCCTAGTGGCAAGAGTGCCTGCCTCGGATACACGAGGCCCTAGGTTCGATTCCCCAGCACCACATATACAGAAAACGGCCAGAAGAAGCGCTGTGGCTCAAGTGGCAGAGTGCTAGCCTTGAGCGGGAAGAAGCCAGGGACAGTGCTCAGGCCCTGAGTCCAAGGCCCAGGACTGGCCAAAAAAAAAAAAACATAGCTCCTGATTTTTGAAGAACTCAAACAAAAGGATAGTTTATCTGTTTGGGGGAGGGTAAAGGGAAGCACAGACATGGTGGGACAAAGGTTAGGCAAATGCAGCATGGACATTCACTCAAAACTATGTTGAAAATAAACTACTGTATAAACTTGGGGTGAAGGGGTTGGGAGAGAAAAACTGGAAGTAAACAAGGGAAGAGGTGACACTGTTCAAAATAAAAATGTCCTCATTACCTGAATAATGTAACTGTAATCCCTCTTATATCACCTTTATAATAACAGTACAAATATTTTTTTTTTACTGAAGGGATAGTTTGAGAAACGCATGGAGCCCAATCTTACCCCATCCCAACTCCCAAATGTCTACCCTTAGTATCATGGGCTTTTTATTTTTCTTGAAGCCCTCAACATATCTCCTTTCCGAATCCATTGCTATTCAACATTCATTCTATATATTAAAAAAAATTTTAAGTATCATGGAAGCAATTAACAAGGATTATGTTACACTTTACACATACCTGAGTGATAATGGCTGTTAGATTATTTGTCATTATCATCATATTAAATGGAATATCCCAGGCATGCAACTTTATTTCAAAGTAAAGGGTAAGAAGCATAAATTCCATTTTTTGTCTTCAATTGTATAGTTGGTAAGTTATGAGTTGTACTATTCTATTTCAAAGTCTTTTAGGTTTTCCACATTTCTCCTAGAGTCACATCCACCACAATCTCTTGGAAGTACATGTTTCTATTTACCAACTTCAAACAAGCCTGGGGATATTATTAAGATAAGAACAAACATATCATTTTTTTTTCCTTCTGAATCCTTTTCATAAACTCCATGGCCAGATATCTTGCAGAAGGTTTGGTAGCTTAAAAATAGAACCTTCCTTCCCGCGATAAAGAAAGATTTGCATTGAACAAGGTTAACGGCACTTTTGTGGGTCACAGCTCTGAAGCATCTAGGCTTCAGAGCACGGCTGAACTTTGTAATCAGTCACTGAATCAGTCCCCATTTCTTTCCTTCCCTCCCTGTCTGTAGGCTGAGTTCATCTGAGCACATTGGTGTACTCGCTTGTGGACCTCTATGTGGCGAATTCACTTGCTAATTCTTCCCCACCCCTTCGCCTCACTTTAAATTTTGAAGTTGGGTAAGAGATAGAAGGAGATTGTGCTACCTATAATAGAAGAAACAAGGCTGTCAAGCCACACTCCAGCCCTCTCTTCCTCCCTCTTGGGCCTGTGCTGTCTAAAGAGTCCTCTCTGCGCCTCAGATCCTCGGGCTCAGAAGATGGGGCCCCACTTCCCACCTCCAGGCTTTCTATTCTTATTGCCAAGGTTTCAGTTGGACGTGAGCCTATGACAGAATTATGATTACTGTGTATGGTAGAAGTCCGAGGATCCACTCCTTAAGAAGAATAAAAAGGAATGTCTAGAGATAAATATCTTCTGCTGCCAGAAGTCATTGTGTCCACCATGATTCCCAGAGCCATCTTAATACCACATGGGGAAGCTAAGTCAACAGGTCCCTGAGGGCAAAACACAAAGATGTAAAGAACTTACATGCCTACCATAGTGAGCAACTGAACCAACCAATCAGGAGCTACCTCACATATGGACTTCCATGCGAGACAACAGGTCACTCTGATTTTAGGTCCATTTTGGAACCAGAGATTTCTGTCACTTGGTTAAACACTTCCAAAGTGGTCCATACATATGGGTTAGTTCTCTCGGTAGCCTCTTTTGTTTCCAATATTAAGACGACATCTTAAATACTTGTAACATAATTTAATTGATATTTACATTTGTTGGTAGATAAACCTTAGCTTCATCAGTGATGTATACAAGTTTATCTTGCCTTGCATTTCACACTGACAATCTACACTAAGAAAATAATCTTGGCTGGCCACCAGTGGCCCCATGCCTGAAATTCTAGCTACCCAGGAGACTGAGATCTGAGGATCATGGTTCAAAGCCAACTCAGGCAGGAAAGTCCATGAGACGTATAAGCAACTAACTAGTAAAAAGTCAGAAGTGAAGCTTTAGCTCCAGTGGTAGAGTGCTAGCCTTGAGCAAAAAAAGGCTCAAGAACAGAGCCTAGGTAGGCCATGAATTCAAGCCCCAGGACAGGCACATTAAAAAAAAAAAAAAGTAATCTTGCCAATGCTATCTGCTTATTCTACCTATAGAAAAGTAATTATATCATTAATATGAATAGCAATATGAGATTACAAGGGTTTTTTGATAGCTAAATATATCAATTTTGACCAAAAACTCTTTCCCCTATTAAAAAGAAAAAGAAAAGGGGGGAAAATAGTTTTACATAGCTTTCTAATTCTAACCTCATTTTTTCATAAACTTTCATCATGGCAACTTGTAGAAGCCTCTATTTAATGCTCACAGTTTAATATTTTAGCTTTGAGTTAACATTATTCTCTCACTGTCTCTAATCTTCTATGGAAGGCAAATGCAATGTGAACTTCCTATAAATATATTCTTTTACATTCTGCAATGATTCAACTGTATACATAAAAATAAAATATGAATTTGCATTGAATTTGTATACTCTCTTCCTAAATTCCTGAATTTTAAGCCATTTTTTCATCACCGCCACTTCCAAATGTTTCTCTCTGCAAGGTCTATCCAGACAAGTGTCAGGATTCATAAAAATCAACCCGAGTAATTGAAAAGCTTGTGCTAATTATAAATCATAACGTAAGTCAAGGTTAATTACAATTAGATTTTAAATATTTTGCTTGAGAATGCTAAGCCTATTTAGTCTGGAACATATTAAAATAAAAATAAAATGCCTGTGTATGAAAGATACAGCAGTATCTTACAGCTGTCGGGGGAGGAAAAGCACTACCCAGCACTATTTCAACATTACATAATCATCCCAAAAGTGACACACACAAAAAAAGCAGTTTGAATGTAAATTATTCACAGGACTTTTCAGTTCTTAAATGGAAAAGTGAAGGCTGTAATCTCTTAAGCATCCCTGGGCAGTAACAATTCTTTCTAATGTAACTCGGAAGAAGTTAAGATGCCAGCATTCATGTCTGGAACTTGCAGCCAATTTGCCATCCCAGGGCTTAACTATTTTCTCATACCTGTTTGATTCTTTGAGGAGCTCTCCAGAACTAAACCTTAAGCTTAATCAAAGGGAAATTATTCTGAACCCACCCTCTTGTTTGTTCAGTGCCTGCCTGGCTCCTTCTAAGAAGATGTATTGGAGATGGAATTAGAACTGTCTTTGGAGATAAGTATGAGAGCGGCTAGAGAGGGAGATTTTTAAAGTCAGATTTCATGATAACCTACTAGGAAACTGAGGGGGGGGTTATTCTTTATTTTTTAAAAAAGAAGCTCTTTCCTTAAGGAATATTCGAAGGAATTTTGATCATTGTGTTTTAGCCATGCAAAAAATACAGACATCTCTGGGATGTGAGTGGAGGGTACTTTCCTTTACACTATTCAGTAATTTGTGGAAAGTCTATAGTTATCACAAAGACTAACATTTAAAATGTGTCGCCGTTTGCCGTTTTGGCATGAGAAATCAACTCAATTGTCTGAAAAGCTTTACTTTCTGGGTAAGGTCAGAGCAGTTAGGAAGCTATTGTGCTGTTCAGTAGACTGACCAGTGGCCCCAATTCTCTTCTTGATTTTCTATGGTATTTAAAGACATGAATCTCTCACAACAGACATTTATTTTCATTCATGTATGAGTTCTACCTAGAAATTTTACTTTGAAATCTCACAGACAAAAGCCTGAGTTGGGTTAATATTTTAATTCTAACTTTGAATACATTGCTCTTGTACTTGGTTGTTTATCCGTTCCTGTCAAAATTACCACATAAGTTATCTGCTTTTAGGGCTCCTTAGAAATAAATCATCAAGTTATAAAACTCAAATATCCCTGTAACTCTCATCTCAGCAGTCTCTGAGCTCAAAACTATATTACATACCATCATGTGCCACTAGGTACATGAAGAGACTTACCCAAAAGAACCCAGTGCAACACCTGTGTGTGCCAATTATACTGTGCACTTGAGAAAGACAGTCTTGTACTAACTGGGAAGTGATAAATATGGAATGTTTGCAAATTGCATGATATCATTATTATTGATTTCTTAATTGTAATAGAATATTTGCATCATATCTATTCTTGGAGGTTGTGTGTCAAAGCATTCAGGACTTTATAGCTGATTGCTAATTTCAACATTGTAAAGCACACTGTGTGGGGGGAGGGCACATGTGCACTTTAGGACTTGGTCCTCTGCCACTTGAGCCACAGAATCATTTCTTGTTTTTTGCTAGTTCATTGGAGAAAAGGATCTCAAGGATTTTCCTGCCTAGGCTGCCTTCAAATTGCAAGCTTGAGATCTAAGCTTTCTGACTAAGATTACAGGTCTGTGCCACCAGTACCTGGTAAGAGATGAAATTTAACAAGATGTTAACAAGTATTTTGTTTAGATGGAAATACATGAATATCTTTGGAAATATGCAATATTACTGTATGTCTCAAGTCATAACATCACTCACAAAGATTGTATTAAAGACTTAGTTTAGGATGTATTGACTGTTCTTAAACATGTGGTTCCTTTTCTTTCTTTCTTTCTTTTAGTTTTCTTTATCTTACGTGGTGCTGGAGTTTGAACTCAGGGTCTTACATTTGTTTGGTAGACACTCTACCATTAAATCATGCCTACAAGTAAACATACAGTTATTGATCAAGTGCTCTTTTTTCCTACAACAGATTAAAAGCAGAAAATTAAAAGGGAAAGAAATACATATTAAAGATGTGGGAAAATATCAAAGACCACAATGTGATCCTCACTTTGGAATACATCCTTCAAAAGCTAGCCATAAAGCTAACCAAGTATGAAATATCCATGTAATGGAATATTAGTTAGGAATGAAAATAAATTCACTAATGAGGAAACTTGAGGGGATAAGGGGAATGGAAGAGATGAAGGAAAACAATGGAAGGAGGAACATCAACCAAGATAAATTATACTCATGAATTGATATGTTGAGTTGAAACCCCTTTGTACAACCACTTAAAGATAGCTAAAAATAATACAAAAACAAAAGGACTGGAGGGGAAAAACAATTAGCTGTCAAGGCATTAAAAATAGTACCTTGGAAGTATAAATGATTTTAAAAGCCTATTGTTTAGTAGAAGAAATCCAGATGAAAAACTACATCTCTATGCTTCCAATGACATGACCCACCAGGACAGCAAAAATCAGAGACAAGAAAATCAGTGGTTACTAAGTCTTTAAAACAGGGATGTGAGGAAGGAATAATTAGATGGAACATGGGGAAAATTTTTAGGGCAGGTAAACTATTCTGCAATGATGGATACAGAAAATAATGAATTAACAAAAACCTATAGACAGCCTCCAAGTGCTTACCACAGCCTGTGTTCTTACACTGACTGTGTAGGAAGAGGAGGCAAAGTAAACCTACCCCATATACACCTATAGACATATGTAACACAAAGTTGAGCCCTAATGAAACTATGGGCTTCTGTTAGTAATAGCTACCAATATTGGTTTCATTGAAACACAAATGAATCACACTAAGGCAACATGCTACTAAGAGGGAATCCTTAAAAGGCGTACACTTAGAAAGTATATGGAGAGACACTCTGTACTAGCTACCCAACTTTCTGTAATCAAAAACTGCCCTAAAGAAATACAGTATTTAAACTTACTTTATAGATACAATTCATTTTCCCCAAGTGGCAACTAGGGAGGTTTTACTAGAATAAACATCAATCGCTCTCCAGTTAAGTCTTTATCTGTACTAAACTGGCATTTTATGAATCACCAGTCCCTTTTACATAGGCTCAAATAATGAGCACATAAATTATGGGGAGGCCCTAGGCAGGGTTTCCAAAAGTGTGGTCCTCAAGCCACCTGCACCCACATCATTTGGATGCTTGTTAAAAATCATACCCCTCCTAAATGAGTGCCGGAGGCTGAAGCGATCTGCATGCTTAACAAGTTCCCGGGGTGTGCGATGGCACAAGCGTGAGCGGCACAGCACTAAGAGTGGACAAGGATACAGGAGGAATACTCTTTCTTTTTACTGCTTATAAAAAGCAAACAATTAGAAGGTACCAGCTGCCTCGTAATTGAGAACAGGTTTTTCCTCATCTCCCCTACACAAAGTGACAATCAGTGACTTACTTTCCCATTTCAGGAACTCCAGCCAGAAGGACTACATTCTCCAGAAGCATTTTTTATTATCTAACATCATGCGAAAGAAATGCTGGCGGTTCAAGAAAGAAATTATTAACTGGTGAAGGCTAAAATGATGTGTAATGCCCTTTTGTGTCTTTTTTGTTGGTGTTTTCATTAAAGTCTTGCAAATCATAGTTTTTATAGTTTTAATCATAGTTTTAATAAAACATTTAAAAGGAAAGATGAAGATGTTTTAGAATTTACGATTCCCTCAAATTGGATAAATATTTTTCAATAAACTTTTCAGATGACATTGCTAATTCTTCTTTCCTCCCCAAGAAAATTAATTTCCATAAAATCATTTGGGCCTTGACCTTTCAGGAAGATATAATTTTGTTGCATCTATGTCAACGGAGGTCATGGTGTTGGAACCCAAGGCAGCCTTGCTACAGTACCCTAGATCTATCCTTGCATGTGCTTGATTAATCCTAATTGTCACTACTTCCTTCAAACTCTCCACTTTGCCCTTTTAGGATCCCGCCAATTCACCTGTATCTACATGGTATTGGTATTGCTTCCATGTATCTAATGGCCAGACTTCAAGCAATATTAACTATCTGGGACAGAGAAAAGACATATGTCTCTCAGATCTTTGCTTTAAGGTTTTTGTGTGCTTCTCGTTTCAGCATCATGTTTACAGAGCTTCTTTGGTGGGAACGATATGGTATTCATCATTACTGTTATAAGGCAATGCTTCTCAAATTATGTATGCGTCTGAATTACCTGCAGGGCCTGTTGCAGCCGATTACTGGGCTGCATGCAGTTTCTGGTTCAGTGGTCTGAAGTGGAGTCTGAAATTTTTCATTTCTAATAAGTTCCCAGGGACCACATTTTTGAAAGCCAGTAATATAAGATAATTTGCAACCTCCTTCTAGGGTTCGCTTCAGAAATGCTTGTGAGCAGCGACGTGATCTATAGAAACGTTTCCATAACTATCAGAGTGAAAAACCTAAGAATCCCTCGATAGCATGTTAAGATGATGCAAACGGCTAACTCCTTCTGCCTGTGACAACAGGACCACACCGTCGCTTTTCTATGCAACAAAAAGGCTCTACAACAAAAATCTCCAGTTCACATGGGAGAAACCTGGCCTTTCCAGATTAAGCAAATCCGGAGGGTGCACATCCTTCCTCCAGGACCAGCTTAAGCATTTCTACTTCATCTCCACATGCCTGCCTTGCAGTCAGCCAATCTATCGAGCTTGGACTTGTGCCATGAGGACCTGTCTCCTTCCACCACGAACCTTCTCCCCCTCCCTGCCATCTGCAGAAGCTGGGCTGCCTTTCTCTTCTCTATGAAATATGTTCCCGATGAAAATTCAAATCTCGGCTATCTTTCCAAAACAATTACTGGAAAAATCACAGGTCCTCTGCATCTTGGCTCCTGAAGAGCTGACAAGCCCAAGCCAACTTCTTCCAGGGCTCCCAGAAATCTAGGTGCGATAAATCTCTTCCTCGTGGCTGCCTTCCCTGGCATTTTGCAATAGCCCCACTTCCTTCTTTAAATGGAATTAGCAGAATGCCAAAGAGAAGGTGAGGTGAGGACCACACGAGACCTAGATAAATAAAAGTGCCCCCTCGGTGGCTAGCAAATGGGAAGCTTTTGCACACAAGAAAAGGCCTGCTTTATTTCATTCTCTTTGATATTTTTCTTAGAAAAGTGCCAACCAGATGGTTTCTTAACTTCTTTTAAGAGGGGCACATTCCGCTAAAAGATGTTGCACTAGGAAGAGGCAGATACAACTCCAGAAGAAAAGAAGAAAAGCTATCAGAAATTCAGACGGCTTCACCAGCAGAGGGCAGCAGCCCACATTACAAGAGGGACCCCAGCCAAGAGCACTTTCCAGTAAGCGCGTTCTGTTAAGTGCTGCTAACTATGGGACACGATTGTTATTGCTTCCCTATTATTAAACCTCATGGCATTGTATAAAAAACCACAAGGGCTTGGGAGCTTGACGGGAGAGATTCCTGAATTTTCTTGCTTACATTTTGTTGTTTGATTTTTGACCAACCACTACAAGTCTCCATTTTCATCTGTGAAATGGATAGGGGGAAAAGTAATACACTCATTTCAAGTGCGCCCAGCTTATCAATTTTGCTGGTATTTCTACAGGGGCTGATAAGAAGAGGGGGGGGGATCTATATCCTAGGTTGTGAACTAGAGAAGTATATTAATTCCAAAGGCTATGACAGCAATCCCTACAAGATCCAAGGACCCAAAATTGCTTAACCTCATGGTGGACATAGCTTCAGAATCCAGTCTGCAGGGATAAAGGAACTTTCTGGAATAGCAGTCCACCCAGAAAGACACCTTTTCCCACTGGTTAATTAACAGTACAGGCCTCTCAACCTAACAAACCCCAGGTATTTCAATGAAGCTAGTAAAAGAGAAGCCAGGAGCCATTAGTGCATAGGGAAAGAATTGAAAGAAAATTCAAATCTAGGCTAGCTTTCCAAAACAATTACTGGAAAATTGCAAGCCCAGGAAACCTCAGGGAAAGTATTACTTTGATTGTGTGATTGCATCATTCACAGAAGACACAGAAGCAAGGCCAGGCAATGCAAGACAGAAGCTAGCGTCTGTTGGTATTTTATGCTTTCTTGGAGTTGCTATGCTCACCTTATGTTTGTTGAAAAGAGCCCAAAATTAAAGTACTGACTTTTTTTTTAAGTCACAAATTTTGGTCTCAGCTATAGGGCAGGGTTACAGATGGTTTCATTCTATTTTTATAGCAGGCTATTAATGGCAGTCCCTGGCACAATTTTTGTTTCAGAACAGCTAATGTTTTTCTTACCTTCAAGCCCCAAACAACATCGTCTTCTCTGCTAGGGAGCATTCTCTTAACCAAACTGCTTTCTGATTGCCTCGTGGGTTTGTTCAAACTGACACCTGAAAGTTAATTTACACCTCACTATTTTACAAAAACAATCTCAGAAGAAGGAACCAACTGCTCTATCCCATTTGTATGACAAGTCTGCCTTCTAATTTTCCATTTCTCTGGTGGATTATGTAAATGGGAACACTTTAGGGGAAAGCTTAGATGAAGAATAGTTTTTCTATCCTTGAAATATATTCTCAGCATACCTGGGCTGCTTACTTTTAAATCTACCTCTATCTCTTCCTTCAAATCTAGCTAACAAATAATTACAGTGTCTCTTTAAAGAAAGATAACACCATTGAATTCTTCCTCAAGAAGTTCTTTGGTGTAAGTAGTTGGATATGAACAACCTGAAAGAGTTGTGTTTCTTTTTTTTCTGGGATTTAGGCACAAGTTTAGAAAACTTTTTAAAGTGTAATGACTATACCTTGGAATTTTTATAGCTACTGTATAGTTTTGCTTTGAGTGCATGCATGCCATGCATTGACCCTGTTCCTTGTTCTCTAAGCACATGATAGTATCACATTTACATGATGATAAATGGAGCCAATGAAAAGAGGAAGTGCATGTATTACTTCCCATGAGAGGCCACAGAGAGCCAGAGTCTGATTGGTCCTGACTCTGCCCTACCACAGGTTCCATCTATAGTCCACATAATGGATGCCCCAACTGCCTGAAATGAAGGGAGGAAATCATACATAAGAGTCATCTCTGAGGCATGTGGTAACAATGACTTACTTGGTATAGCATAATCCGTCCTGTTCTAACTGAAGTAGTTCAGGACCTTTTTCTGCCATGCTCCAAGACACAGTTCTCTCTGTCTGGTGGAGATCAAAGAAGGTATCTAGAACAGAATTGTGAAAAGACATTCTTTTTTTTCTTTTTTTTTTGTGTGTGTGTACTCTTTTTTTTTTTTAATTTTTATTATAAAGTGGTGGAGGAGCCACACCTGTAGTCCTAGCTACTCAGGAGGCTGAGATCTGAGGATTGCAGTTGGAAGCCAGCCCGGCAGAAAAGGCTGAGTGACTCTTCTCTCTGATGAACTACTCAAAAAAAGCTGGAAGTGGTGCTGTGACTCAAGTGGTAGAGCACTAACCTTGAGCACAAAGAAGCTCAGGACTTGCACTCAGACCCAAAGTTCAAGCTCCAGAAAAAAAAAAAAGTGGTGTAGGAGGGATTGTAGAAAGAGGCAGACTTTCAGATTCAAGAACACCAAAGTATAAAATCTTCTATAAAACTACCCCTGATTAGACAAACTAGTTTTTAAAAGTCTCCCAGCATCCTTTTCCTCCAATATCAAATAAGAATAGTAATATATACTCCTTGCTTACCTGAAAACCCACATGCAAGATAACTCTGATGTGAGAAGGTCTCACATTGAAGCCTCTATTATCACCAGTTCTTATAGAAGAGAATTTTTTTTTTTACAGTGGGCAGGGCAAAAGCAGAACAAACATCTCCACTGCTTCATCCTCGGGAATTGTGGCTTCAAGGAAACACCACCACTGTACTTTCTCGCTCAACTTCAAGCCTGGTAGAGGAAATACAATCTTATTAATAGCAGTACTGGCATCTTAGGAATGCAGAAGTTAGTGAATATATAGATGTTAAGTACACAGTCAATGATAATGATTAATTTATTTACTCAATTTATGAAGTGCTGACCTTGAAAGTCGTATGCAAAAAAAAAAAAACATGAATGCCAATTTGTAAAGAGTGCATGAAACCAGCAACAAGATTGGTAATATTGAAAAAGGACAACACAAGAAGAATCTGAATGGGTTTTAAAGCACCATTTTTCTACTGCCTTCTCATTAAGCCTGTTTTAAAAGGTGAGGTATATTCTTGACCTTAAAAATTAAAATTCCTCACCCCAATCAATCCGATGTTGTACATTGAGATACATTGCCTTGCTCTTGAAGCTCTAAAAGATTTCATAAACCCTGGGGTAACCAGAGATGAATTTCTTAATAAAAATTCAATTTGTTGGGTTTTGATATTATTTACTTCTTGATTGTAGAGTCATTTGTGAGCTTTGCCTAACACTACTACATAACTTCTTCCCCTGGCTATGGGAGTTAAATTGATTGAATCTTTTCACGAATAACACATGGGTTGATTCAAAAAAAATTTTTTTTGCTCTCACGTCTCCCATATTGCCTAGCTATTTACTTTCTGTCAAAACAATCCTAGCATGCTAGCCACCAGGCAAAAACACAGATATTTATCTAAGAATGTTCATCCTTGTTTAGCAAATGGCTCTTCATCACAATTCTTTCTGCTCCTACCAGACCTATGTGGACAGAGGAAGTAGAAATAGGTAAGTAAGGATTGTCTCTTTGTTTCACCTTTGTCAAAGATTTGCTGACACAAACCTTCGTACTAAGGACCCCTTGCCTTATTTTACACGACCAGAGCTATTAGTTCTTAGTAATAATTACTCAAAACTAAATTCTTCTCTCAGAGCGAGATGGATGAATCCACCAGTCAGTCCAGATGCCTCCTGTTAACATGAGCCAGCGGGAGGCCCTGGCGCTGGATTCTGCCATGTTTCCTGGAACACTGGCAAGTTGTAGGATAGTCCATATGAGCACTGCAGTGCAAGACATTCAGAGCTAGGGGGAAAAAAATCCCATTTTGCTCTCCCCCACTCATAAATGCTTGGACAGAATCCCTCTTCCTCATGAGGGAATCATTGCCAGGAACCGGAAACACAAACCCATGTGGAGCTGCCCTGACTGGAATTCCAGCAAGTTGTGCCCCCTGAATGACCTCTCATCCAACGGTTTATCATGAAGCTAGACTCAACTGGGGAGAAAAATAATAAAGACACTCCGATCTCACAGCACATTTTAGGATAATCTCAACAGCAGCATCCAGGCGCCCAATAACTTGGAGAAGCTATTTCAAAGTGTGACGATCGTCTTTCATATCTCCGGGTCTAGGGATGAAGAACACAATAAGGAAGACCTCAAATTCTAATTGAAACTGCTCAGAATCCTCCAGGTCATTGCTTCAGGCTGACAGTCACCAAACCCTGTGTGGAAATTGGCTGAGTAGTCTACATTTCCTGGGGGGCGGGTGTCGGAGGCTGCAGATCTGGTTGTAATCATGGCTGTTATTGATCAGAACTGGACTTGGGTTGATGGTGTATGAAGGGGTAGATGGATGTGGGCTTTTATGTGCAAATGCACACAGTTGGTTGGCTTCCCTCTCCAATGCCCACACAGCGCTCATCAAAATGTACGGGCGCTGCCCCAGGAAAAGCCATCCATCCAAGTTAGTTATGAGATAGGCCAAGGAGATGGCAGCCAGAGAAAGGAATTCCAAGATGACAGATGTTTGACTGCTATAGATTCAGAAAAGCAGAGAAAATGAGAAACAGCAGCATGAAGCGGAGACTAGAAAGGCCTTGTCCACAAAGCAGAAGCTCAGAAAGCACAAACTGCCCTCAAGCTGCCTCCTAGGGACATAGTCAACAAGCTTTTCCCAAACAGCGAAAGGCCAGGGCTACTGAATTAGAACAGCCCCAAGTAACAGGTTAGAAACTCCTAACTTAGAAAACTAGTAAGAAATGATTTTTCAGCCTGTTTGGAAAATATGTGATCCAAATAAAATTACACTTTCTCTAGCAGAGCACTGGTGGCTCATGCCTATACTTAGGTGCTTCAAGAGGTTGAAATCTGAAAACTGCATTTCAAAGCCACCTCCGGAAAGAAGTCAGGTAATACTCTCTTTTCTCCAATTAACCACTAAAAAACCAGAAGTGGATTGATCATTGAAGTGCCTTGAGTACAAAAGCTAAGGAATAGCACTCAGGACCCAGTGCGAGCCTCCAGAACCAGCACACACACACACACACACACACACACACACACACACACACACACACACACACTTGATTTCCCCCTCCAAGTCTTACTCTTGGTACAGCTTCACCTGCTCTTATCAATGGGCTATTCCTCTCACTAACATCCAGTATATTTTGTTTATTCCTTAGATAGTTTTCAGACTTTTTCATATGTTTAGTCATCAGACCTCTGTGGCTTCTTCAACTTTTACCACTGGCCATTTTCCCCAACAAGATATGGCAAGTAGTTCTACAAGGAAGAATCCTAGCTCCTGATGAGATAGAAGTGGGAGAAGCTGCTATAAAATACTCTTTAACTATTTGTTTTTCTCCATACATACAAGCATACTCACAAGTACACTCGTAGACAATCAGACACACTATTAACACAAAGTCACTAAAATGTTTGCTAATGAACTTATTCTCTCTACAATACACTCTATATATCGGTTCACTTGTACACTCTTGTCATCATTCTGATACTTGGCTGTGTTTGTTTCTTACAGATGTTGAGACAAATTACTAGAAATTGAAGTAACACAGGTCTGAGAATGTGGCTTACTGATAGAGTGCTTGCCTAGCATGCATGAAGCCCTGGGTTCAATTCCTCAGTACCATATAAAAAGAAAAACCCAGAAGTAATGCTGTGGTAGAGTGCTAGACTTGAGCAAAAGAATCCAGGGACAGTGCTCAGGCCCTGAGTTCAAGCCCCAGGACTGGCAAAAAAAATAGTAACACAAGTTGTTCTCTTACTGTTTTGAAGATCAGAAATCTGAAATGAGTTTCAGAGGCTAAAACTGCAGTAGTAGCAGAGCTTGTTCTTTTGAGAAGTTCCAAGATAAAAACTGTTTCTTGCTGTTTCTACCTTCTGGCCAGTAGATTTTCCTTGGCTGGTGGTTGCATTACTCCCATCTCTTGCATTATCACATCTGTTACTATTCACTCTAATCTACCTCCTTTTCACAAGGGCCTGTTTTGTTTTTTTTTTTTTTTTGCCAGTCCTGGGCTTGAACTCAGGGCCTGAGCACTGTCCTTGGCTTCTTTTTGCTTAAGGCTAGCACTCTACCACAGCACCCTTTCTGGCCTTTTCTGTTTATGTGGTACTGAGGAATCGAACCCAGGGCTTCATGCATGTAAGGCAAGCATTCTACCACTAAGCCACATTCTGAGCCTGAGAGAGAGGAGTTTTACTATCACAAGCTCCTCAACTCAAATACATCTGCAAAGACCTCATTGTCATGTAAGGTGATATTTACCAGGTCCAGAGATTTGAGTTGTTCATAGATATCCACAGGGGATCATTATCAGCCTACTATACTGGTTCTCAAGTATCAAGATCTTCATTTTAAATATCAGTGCAAATGTAATATGACACCAAAGTGAACTTGCCAGAATTGAACAAATACTAATAAATTCATGATCAACAAAAGTTATGGTTGAGAACCATTGTAATTATCTACAAAGCCACAGACAAATGAGAGTCCTGCAGAGAGAAAATTTTACAATTGGAAAAACAGAAAATGAGCAAGCATCATAACTGCTGGACACAGCAATGCAAGCTATTTTAAATGCTACCTGATTGAGAGGTAGCCTTAGGAAATCTGATGAAGCTTTCAGCTGTTTTTCTCATGATGCAACAACATGAAATATATAACATGCATAATCATATAATGTCTTCACTATTCTTTATTTTAACAAAAATGAGTCAATCTTGCTGGGTGCTGGTGGCTCACACTAGTAATCCTAGCCACTCAGAAGGCTGAGATCTGAGGATCATGGTTCAAAGCCAGCTAGGGCAGAAAAGTCTAGGAGACTCTAATCTCCAATAAACTACTCAGAAAAAAAAAGCCATAATAGCTCTGTGGCTCAAGTGGTAGAGCATTAGCCTTGAGCAAAAGAAGCTCAGGAGCAGCTCCAACATTCTGAATAAAAGCCTCAGGACTGGCACTAAGAAAACCAACCAACCAACCAACCAAAAAAACTGAGTCAACCTTGATTTATGTTCTCTAATTGTATCATTATGTTATAAACAAAAAGAAAGCTTTTTAGCTTTTTTTTTTGCCAGTCCTGGGGCGTGGACTCAGGGCCTAAGCACTGTCCCTAGCTTCTTTTTGCTCAAGACTATCACTCTACCACTTGAGCCACAGCACCACTTTCTGGCCTTTTCTGTTTATGTAGTGCTAAGGAATCGAACCCAGGGCTTCATGAGGTGAGCACTCTACCACTAGGCCATATTCCCAGCCCCTTTTAGCTTCATTTTTAAGATAAATAGCATACTTAAACATTTTTTGTTTACTATAAAGTTCTGGTTCCTATTCAAAGTGGAATCATTTTCAGTGTCTGTTTTCTAGCTAACATTAGCCTCAGAAAAAGGTGAGGGTAGAGGAAAATCTACAATGAAGACCAAAGTAAGTTCCCCAAAGGACAGGCAAGAGGTCTTAGTGCAACTGAGTAGCTGAGCTGTGAAGACCAAGACCACCTACCACATTAAACAGATTCTTTTCCCTATCTGAGCCAGAGTTTTCCCATAACCAAAGTTTCAGAGGGAAACTGTAAAAATAAAACTTAGGCAGTGTGGTAAAGTTAACACTACAAAGTGATCCCAAAGATTACAGCATCATATGTGACCATTATTAACTACCTTTCTGCAGGGGGTTCAGGCTGTTCCATTGGCTGCGTAACTCAGTGTGTTCTTATCACTCTACTGTAAGTTCGGTACTATTCAGCGTGCTAGGAAAAAGCAACTGAGTTTCTTTAAAAGTGAAGTGATTTACCAAGTTCTCACAGACAAGAAACAGGAAAGGCACAGGGGTAAAAGATCTTCCCAGGGGCCTCAATCTATGCTATTGTATCTACTTTAAGTTTCTTTGCACAACTGCACACCAGAACAGGTGTGTTCTTAGTCCCCAGGACCTGCCTTGCTGTCATAAGGACACAGATGAAACCAGTTAGGCCTGTACCCAGCAAATGGAGTAGGATATCAAGTGAGCACACTTGAACACACACATTCTGCAAGATGTGTCTGGTGTGTGGCACTGAGGAAGACGGAACGTTTCAACTTCCTCTACAGAACGAGAATATTAATACTTCTTGACTTTGAGAAGACTCACCTCAAAATTCAAATCAATAGTTAATAAGGCTAGATTTTAAATTCATGACATAGCCACTCAATGCTTTCTGTGTTACTTCTTCATTACTGTGGGAAAAAAAATACGTGAATCAAGAAAAAAATTATTTATTATTTAAGAAAGCTTTATTTGAGCTCGCAGCTTCAGCCCATGATCACGTGGCTGTTTAATTTGGGGTCCATAGTGAGGTTGAACATCAGGTCAAGGAGCATGTGATAGAACAAAGGAGCTCCCCTCATGATGGACAGGAAGCAGAGATAGACAGAAGAGGATGTCAGACTAAGGTACACCCCCTGGCCCAGGACACAGCCTTTGGGATCCTTCAACTAGGCTTCACTTTCTAATTTTCACCACCTCACAATAATGTCATCAAAGTATAAAACACATCAATAGATTAATTGATTGATTAGGTCAGAGATGTGAAATCAATGACCACAACTGCCATTTGGGGACCAATCTATCAACATATGGGTCTTTTGTGGGGAAGAGACACTTCATAGCCAAAAATGAAGCAATTCCAAGAAAGGCATTAAGCAGGAATATTTAGGATGAAATAATCCAATTTTAAAGTTCATAAAGAAGAATAAAGGGGCTTGGTATGTGGCTTAGTGGTAGAGTGCTTGCCTAGCATTCAGGAAGCCTTGGGTTTGATTCCTTAACACCACATAAACAGAAAAGGCCAGAAGTGGCGCTGTGGCTCAAGTGGTAGAGTGCTAGCCTTGAGCAAAAGGAAGCCAGGGACAGTGTTCAGGCCGTGAGTCCAAGCCCCAGGACTGGCAAAAAAATCAAAAAAGGAAGAAGAAGAAGAAACTTGAAAGAGTAATCAAGTATATTCCAGAATAGCAGTAATGAGAAGGCTAGCCAAAAACAGAAGAAAAAAATTAGCTACACTAAGTAAAATGGTATGGTACTATATCTGAAGAACAGAACCACAGAGCAGAACAGAGTGCTGAAATGAACTCACGTACATACAGAAATTTAAAATACAATGAAAGAGTCTTTCCAAATCAGTAGGTAAAAGATGGATTGCCCAATAAATATTATCAGAACAACTGAGTTGTAAGCCAGGAAGATATGCATTTTTACTTTTACAAAAAAAATAGGTAGATAAATGATTTCATCATAGAAAATGAAACTATTAAAATGGCTCAAATAAAATATGGAAGATTTCTAAAATATGGAAGATTTCTACAATCTTAGATTAAGATGACACATCAGAGCTACAAATAAATAATGAAGTTTACTACATAAAAGATTTAAATTTCTATACAAAAATCACAAAGTGGGAGAAAAATTGCCCTGTGTTTCTTTCTGTCCATCTTGTGTGCCTCAAGGTATTTTCACTTGTTATTTTCTTGCCTGAATGTGCTCTTGCTCTGTCTTACAAACAAGAAACAAGGGGAAATATTTCACACGCATACACTCATATGCCAAAAATCAAAAACTCAAAGGAAAAATTGGGCAAAAGCAAGAACTCATGGAAATGGAAATGGCTTCCCAGCATATTTGTAAATCAACTTTACTCAAAACAAGTGAAACTTAACACTGTAAGACTCATTTTTAACTATCAGATTGGTTTAAAAAATTGTGTGTTGTATTAGTATCACCTATGTTTGTAGAAATATAGTCCCATCGCTTAGAGCATTATCTTTATAAGTAAATTTGGGAGCGTTTATCAAAAAAGTACGTATTTTAACCATAAATTCAATTTGCATCTGAATCGAGTATCTGTGAAAACTTCACATATACTTAGCTGGCCCTAACATGTCTTATAAAAATACAGTCATATGTACTTACAAAGGTATATAAATATAAAAGCTAATTAAAAGTAAGTGACATTTATTTGGTAATAGAACACACAACTGGATAAAAATTAAATACCTGCCTCTAATCTTAGCCACTCAGGGGTCTGAGATCTGCAGATTGCTGCTCAAATCAAAGTACAGAATGGAATGTATGGTATCCCAGCATTTATGGGTGCAAATGAGGTACATATGCTTACCATTATATGTGTACACTATATGATTGAAGTTAGAAGGAAATTTGCATTTCTTAAATATAGCCTGTTCATATCTTATCTATGCAAAAAAGTTAAGAAAGAAAAACAAATACTCAAGCAAGTCTTGAAATATTAGGGTAGATTATCCATGATTTACAGTTGCCAACATCATGGAGCCTGTAATTGACATGTATAAAGAAGACTTTTGCTCTTCAATTAAGTAATTGTACAAAGCAATTACATTTCTGTAAGTCAGGTTATGAGTACAATGCTTCTTCTTCAATGTCAACCCTTCCTTCATTTCCCCTTTTCCCCTCTCTGATCCCTACCCTCTCAAGATATATAGTTCATGTTATATTGTTTATCAAAATAAATAGCAGGAAGTGGAAACATTTTTTGGGGGGGTGGGGCTAGGAGAGCATAGAAATAGAGGGACGAAGGTTGAGCAAATGTAACTATTATATTAAAACATATACACTATGGATAATGAATACTTTTGCACTGATATTCAGTGAGATGTATTTGGAGGTAGAAGACCTAATTTTAGTTTCCAATTTTCTATCTTGAAAACTTTGTGGTCTTACATTTTAGCACTTACATTTTTTTAACCCCTGTCCCTTTGTAACTTTTTGTTCCTATCAACAGGGAAAAACACAATAAGATATTTTTTTGTGAGACTACATTTAGGTAACTAATTAAAAGTGCTGTACAAATTTAAAGAGACATAAGCATAATACTGACTAGCTAATTAATTTCTAAGAAGTTACTGTAAACTCAAAGAGATAGCAACATGTGAGGTAATATCTAATTTGTACAAATTTAAAATTCCATGCATAGAAGAAAGCAACTGGAGAAATATTAATGAGGGCCATATGATCCCGAGAATTGATTAGAACAACTTTCTAATGCAAAGATGTTCAATGTAGAGGGCAGAGTTCACAGGTGTGTCTGAAGAGGCCAGGAGCAGGGAGGAAACACATAATTTTTTCCTACTCAGCTTGAACTCCAATCAAGAAATTATTTTTCATCTTTAAGGAGTTCAATGAATTCAGTCCCTCCTTTCTCCTGGCAGATGCTGAGACACAAAGGCACACAACCCAGAAGTAGCAGCGGTTTCAGTGAAAGGTAGAAAACTGACAAGCCATTTCTAGGCAAGTATTCTAGGACGTATTTCATCAATTAAATTTGAGAGTTCCATTTCTATGCATCTGTTAAAGAAACACTATTCAAAATCTACATTTGAATAACTTCAAAAACTGAAAGAAAAAGTTCTGCAAATGGAACTGAGGGCTCAAATATAACAAAAATGATAATACACATGAAATAAGAATATATGTAAAAATGTCTAAAGACTGGAATAAAAATTAACTACTTCTAAAAAAAAAAGAATATATGTAAAACTTAGAGAATGACCAGTAGAACTCAGAAAAAGAAGTACGTGGATGTCAAGACTTTCCTACTGAAAAAAAATATTATTAATCCTTTTATTCAAAGGTAGGTTCTTTGTCCCCTGTCCTTGATCATAGGGTTGATTGATGGTAGGGACTGGTTGATCAATAGGATAAGAGTGACACTTTTGTGACTCTCCTTAACACAGAACCCACGAAGTCATAAAAGAAAGGTCCAGGGCTCAGTGGGCCCTGTACTTGACTTAAGGCTCTGCTGTTTGAATGACTTTTCAGGTTTGAATACTTGAGGTCTATTATAACAGATGCCACCATAAACTTCAGTGGGTGCCTTTTGTGGGGTTCCCATCAGGGAAATGTGCCATTTAGATTACCTGTAGCAAACAGTTAAAGATTCAGCCATAAACTTGGGGAAACTCTATGGAAAAATACAGGTAATTACATCTTGGCACTATTTTTCTTTAATGTCTTGTGGGTTATATAGACCTGACTGTCATTAGGTTCTACTTCAATTAAACAAGCAACAGGTAACCATTCAAAACAAATGCTCTCAGATGTACGGCCCAGGCTGAGAAGAATTGCCACCAAAGCTGCTTTCCTGTTTCTTTTGGTTTATAGCTACCAATTCATTTTGTCTGGTTTCGTTTGGGGATGTTTTTTAAACTTTATTTTATTTTACAATTTTCAGCACTGATTTTTCTGGCAGCTTCCAAGATTAGCAACATCACCCCCATCAGACACCTCTCTCCCATCTCCTAGATGGGGTCTTACACCATCTATTCTCAATCATGTTTGCTTGCTTATTGTGTAAATTGCATTCATCACTCTAAAAGGACTTGAAACACCTTGACTGCTTTCTCTTATGGGGAACTTGAAATGAATCGATTTCTGTTGCTACAGCCCTAGCTATATGTTTATTATCTGTCAGTTCTAGTTTACGTGGAAGTTGCCTGCACAGATCCCAGCAGTTTCAAACTAGTATGTGTATGCTCACGCGTGCACACGCGTGCACACACACACACACATCAAAAGCCAAAGGTCCTCCACATGCTGACACTTGTCATCTGTTCTCACAAGTCTCCTCAGCTTGTTTCTACAAGGAAAGCCCTGCATGGGAGGGCTGTCGCCTTTGGTGGCCAGCAGAATAGCCGTGTGAATAGCTCCCATTCCTGGAAGAGAACAAAGCTGTCACTTCTGTGGATCAACTTCAGAACAACCTGTTGTTTCTGTCACCATAGGAACACACGTGACACAAAAAAAAAAGCTACAGGAACCTCGGTTGTCAGAAATCTCATACAAGAAATATGCACATTTCTAAGGAAATCCTAGACCACTATCTTTTAGAGAAATGAAAAGACAGCCTAAAGGGAAGGCAATGGAGTTTAGTGGATGGTTAGGCAGATGTGATGTTAGAAAAGTCATTTAGCTTCTCTTAAATGGTAGTTTCTTTCTGTAAAAAAAAATAAAGTGTGAAGATCATAGCTCTCGTGTAAGGTCACATAAACCTCAGAAATAATGTCTGAAAACAGCCTGTCTTCAGATTTAACAAGCACAATAGGGTTTTTTAATGTCTTATTTTAACAAGGCTGCAATGCATTGTTTTACATGGTCAAATGGGGCTGTCAGTCTTGTTTTGAAAACAGTACCCCTTAGGTTACACCTACTTTCCACACCAAGGCAATGCCAAACATTTCCAGATTGGTTGGATCTATTTATACTCTTTTGGGTCTATGGGCTTTTGAACTCTGGAAATTCTTGATCTTTTTGAAATTATTTTTTGCTCAGCCATCTGGCAAATCTCTTCAACTTTGTCTCACTTCTTTGGTTGAAACTAAATTTGAATACTGATTATTTTCTCAGCCAACAATAAAAGTAGATCCCCTACTGGCAAGAGACTCATGAATCAGTGTTGTACTCAGATAAGAAGTAGAAGGGGAAGAAAAGAATACGACAGTTACAAATGAGTGTTCTAAATAATGAATCTGAATTGACTGAGACAGATCCATGACTGACTGATGGTGAAAACAAGAACCATGTTGTGAACCAGGCATGGTTGACACATGCTAGCATTTACTGCCGTTAGGAGCTGAGGCAGTACAATGATGAGTTCAAGACCAGCCCAAGCTACATAGTGAGACTCTGCCTCAGTGATATCCCTTGATATCTGTTTCAGAGTTAGAGATGGAACATGCCTCAATACGCTAGTCTCAAAGCCTGTGACAGAATGGCAGTTCACTGACTTCTCCAATGTGTTTGTGAATAATCCTTTTGTTTCAGCCTTTATAAACTCGTAGAAAGTATCCAGGATGGTCCTTTTTTTAATGGTCTAGACTAGACCAAGATAAGATATAATACAGATGACTCTAAAGTCTATTTTAAGTGATCCAGAAGGCACTGTAGGTGTGTACTGGTATTAGAATTAGGAAATTCAAAGGGAATACCAAAATTGAGATACAAAGGGTAAAATAAGAGAAACAACAACAAAAGCAATACTTGCAAAACTGTTTGGTGTAAGTGAACTGAACACCTCAGGGGGGGGAAAGGGGGAGAGGGGAGGGGGGAATGAGGGACAAGGTAACAAACAGTACAAGAAATGTATCCAATGCCTAACGTATGAAACTGTAACCTCTCTGTACATCAGTTTTATAATAAAAACTTTAAAAAAAAACAGAAGGCACTGTAGGCTTTTTGCCACATCTCAGAGTGATCATTCTGAATATCAGTTATTAATCAATATGGGCATGTTTGTTCAAGAAAGGTTAAAGTCTGTAAGATACAAAATACTGGCAAAAGAGTAGCTTTTCCTCTCTGTTCTCCCAAAGCACTCTATCTGGTCAGTGTGGAACAGAGAGATTTGTACTGTAGTAATCTGTATACAGAGAGACTGCCCTCCTGATTCTGAAGTTCATGTCCGACTCATTTTTCAGGCATGATGTCCTATTCAGTCTTCTCAGCAGGAGAGGCATATGATGTGCATTCAGTAAAAGTGCAGAGTGAGGAGGCTGGGGAATGGAAAGATGGATGGATATCTATCTCAGCCTTTCTCTTTTTATTTATTGTCCTAGAAAAACAGAACACTGGTAAATGTTGATATCGAAGGCACTCTCCTAGTACATGAAAGCTGAGCTATTAATGTTGCACAGGGTGATAGTCCCATTTCTACAGCAGACATGGGAATGAGAATAAAGGGTTAATATCAAGCCTTGGCTGAGGCAGGTCTGCTAGAGAATGACCTCCAGTCCCATGGTCCTGTTTCCTTGGAAACAGTAAAGATAAATGGGGAACAGTTGTCTCTCCCTCCTTATTGTGTGAAACAAAAACCTGGACAGGGGGAATCTGTGCGCAGACATGCAGGCTTGATGAAAACCATACACAAGATTGGTGAGGAAAGGGGATGGCGGCCTTTTGTGACAAGGTTATCCCACACACCTTGGCTCTCAGACTAGCGGTGTGTGGGTTTGGGGGCAAAGAAAGCTATTACTGGGATAGCCGTTGGGCCCTACAAATTTGTGATGCTTTGTCTCCTTACTGTGTCTGCTGTCTTGTTTCCTTCCAGGAAGTTAAGTAAAAACACTGTTAATTAAACCCTGTGGGGTCTCCTGAGTGCGATTTGCTAAGGCAGAATCCAAAGCACAGCGGAGCTGCTGCAGTCGGTAATCTTCATCCCTGGCTCTCCTCTGCCCAGTGTCACTCTCAACACTGAGAAGAGGGACGTGAGAAGTAAAAACCGATGTTTGACATTGCATTTCCCAAGGACAAAGACTAAAATATTCCTAAATATTTGGGGATACTGTGGAAGTTCAGCCAGAGGCAGATAGATGCCCAAGAGGACAGCCAACTTAATGACCATGTGCTAGCAAAGTCAGAATGGAGGCGATTAAAATTAATCCATGTGGCAAGGTCTGAAGTAGGGACTGCACAATTTAAACTACATCTGCAAAGAAAGGCCACGTGGGAAAGGAAGTGCACAAGAGAAAAGGCAGGATGAGGGTAATTGCATGACTAAGAAAAGGTCAAAGGGGCCTATACACCGAAGGCCCCTTGGATCAGTGAAACAAGAAGGAAGAAAAGCATATTCATTGAAATTAAGAACCCTTGTGAGCTGAGTGCCAGTGGTTCATGCCTGTAATCCAAACTACTTAGGAAGCTGAGATCTGAGGATTGTGCTTTCAAACCAGGCCAGGCCTGAAAAGTTCATGAGACTCTTATTTCCAGCTCCTCCAAAAAGCTGGAAGAGGAGCTGTGGCTCAAATGGTAGAGTGCTAGCCTTGGGGGGCAGGGAGCAAAAAGAAAAAGCTCAGGGCTCTGAGGTCAAGCCCCAGGAATAGCACCCTCAAAAAAAACACCCCAAACTGTTAAGTTTTCCTCTCCCTAGATGCTATGAGATAGATAATAATATGAGACTCAATACCTGAAGGAACGCTGAGCCATTTAAAGATGCTTTGCGAGCTGGGGATATGGCCTAGTGGCAAGAGTGCTTGCCTCATATACATGAGGCCCTGGGTTCGATTCCCCAGCACCACATATACAGAAAATGGCCAGAAGTGGCACTGTGGCTCAAGTGGCAGAGTGCTAGCCTTGAGCAAGAAGAAGCCAGGGACAGTGCTCAGGCCCTGAGTCCAAGCCCCAGGACTGGCCAAAAAAAAAAAAAAAAAAAAGATGCTTTGCCTTCCAGTGTGTTATGTATGTGTCTTTAAGATGTGAAGTTTAATATTTCCTTCAGTGTTAGGTGGTTTTTTTTTTTCCCAAGTACCAAACAACATGAGAAGCCATGTGGTATCCTGAGGGTGCCACCCAGCACCTGATCTGATACTAAGAATGCATGCCCACTGTGGGGGAGTCGGGGTCATCTTCACTGTCATTCCTGACCTGCCCTTTTGTCAGTGGACTCAGAATGGACGATGAGCAAATCAGAGCACCTCTAATTTTCTCTGCTGTCACTAGTACAAGCAATGAATTCCAGGGAATTCCAGGGGGCCATGCTACAGGTCATTTCTCTTCATATATTTTTCAACTGTTAACCATCTTCATTGGATCCATTGTCAGAAATACTAATAAGCCCAGTTGTGTCAACTCAATGAAGGTACAGTTCTGTGAAGGCATTCTTCTTTTCCCTAGGAAATCTGCAAGGCAGTCTACACATATAAATATTATTTTAGATAAAAATGGCTATATTGCAATAGCCCTTGTCACATTTAAACATTTTGTAAAAATCGCCTAATCTCATGGTCTTAATAACCCTGTGACATGGTAAAGTAGGTATTATAACTATTCATCTGTCCTAGAAACAGGTTTATAATGATTGTAAGAACAACGAAAATTATTCAGTGACTTCAAACAACAGCTCAAATGTTCTGATTTCTGACTCTCTATTACAGAACTTAACAAAATTAAAGAAAAATATTTTAGTTCACTTCTAAACAAAATCAAAACAAATCAAAAGTTGTTAAACATATCGCTGTTCTTCAGTAAGATAACCAATAAATAATTAGTCTATACACCACTAATTTTACAATATAAGCTTTCAAAAAAAGAAAGAAAACAGCAAGCCTTTATTATAAAGCCAGCAAGAGAGAAAGGCATCCTATTTCTTCTTCATTTTCCAGGAGAAACTTCTTAGACAGTTATAAAATTTAAAAATTCACATAGCTCAAGAGCAAGTTTAAAAAATTAATCCAGGTAATATGAATACAATTGATTTCCTAAAATTAGATTCAAAATCAAAATTAGAACCTGCTTCCTTTAGCATTAAGTTGTAACTGTTGAGCCAGCTCTTAAATTTTGTTTCAGAACATACACAGCGAATATTTCAACCTACCTGGGTAAATTTTAGATTTGCTTTAAGTTCTTCTAGAAGATTCCATTTTATAGTTGGAAAAGGAAATTAATGATTTCTGTAAAGGATAGAAAAAAGTTATTTATAATGGGACTTAGGGGTGGAAGCCTTGCAATTAAAAATACCATTTAAACATTTTGCTTAAATCCAACCAAACTGGAATGTCAGCACAATTCTATTTGTTAATTTTGACATGATTTACTGCACATAATCCCCTTAAGTCAGAAGCTGACCTCCACAGCCTTCTAACTTCCTGTGGGATCAAAAGGAATAATAAGAAACATGTTACTGCTGTAAAAATAAGCAAGTCTGGTGTTGTGTGCAGGTTTGTCCCTATGTTGTCAAATAGACGAGCATGCAGCAAGTACTCAGCAATATCAAAATAAATGTCCAGAGACCTTTATCCAACCGACAGGCAGACAACTCAGCAACTTCAAACAGGTTTGTTTTTTTTTTCTTCTTCTTGAGCCAATTCACTCTCAGTGTAGGCTGATAAAGCAGTATTAATCTCCTGCTTTAAATCAAGTTTCTGTCACTGGGCTCCATTAATCTCCCCCCTGTTATCAAGTGTCTCCATGGCAGGAAATTATATTTCTAAATTGAATTTTGTTCTGTTTCGATGCAGTAAGAAATATTTTCCAGACTACTAATAGGATGCATAAAGATTGCGACTCTGACAATACTGTTAGATAAATAAAAGCCATAAATTAAAACCACCTCCATTTGCTAGCCAGCATAATAGCAAAATAGAAAGCATTGATTACCTGGAAAAAGTAATCAAATAAAAGATTTTAAATGAAAAGTAAGGTAGCAGATGGTTAACTTTTTAATTTACCTTTTTATAGCAATTGCCCATAAAGGTAAAAAGAAAAAAAATCAATCCAATGAGTCTCTTGCTGCTAATAAAACACATATTGATTCTTAGTGCATATGCTTACTCTACAAAATGCTCAATGTGGCTCTACTCAGGTCATGGAAGCAGATACTGTTTATGAGCACCTCAGAGGAGACTAATTTACAGCAAAGAAATTATGAAAGAGCAAAAACTTAAAACCACAAGCCACAGAGAAATATCATTTCTGAGCAGAGAGGCACTCCTTTGTGGGGCTAGGACACGTCAGCTTGCTGGCAGTGTCTAGAAAACCTTTCAATATTGTTGGTGAGCAGTACAGTGATTTCAATGACATTTACTTGTTGGGATGTTTTTCCATTGATAATATAAATTGCTTTGTTCTCCTCTCCTTTAACATAAGTGTTGGTTCTCTTTCACATTAACAATTTTGGGAAAGACTCTTCAAAGTGCTATTGAAAACATGGTCCCAAATGTCCATTTAAAATTTTCCATATGTCCAGGTGTCAATGGCTCACACCTGTAAATCCTAGCTACTCAGGAGGTTGGGATCTGAGGATGTCAGTTCAAAGCCAGCCCAGGTAGGAAAGTCTGTGAGACTCTTATCTCCAATTATCTTCCAAAAAAGCTGGAAGTGGAGCTGTAGCTCAAGAGTTAGAGTACTAGCCTTGAGCAAAAAAAGCTCAGGACCTCGTCTGGGCTCTGAGTTCAAGGCCCAGTACCAGCACAAAAACAAAACAACAAAAACCAGCTTCCCATACTTAAAGAAACACTGCATGAAAGAAGCTTTTTCATTATGAGTCAATGTAAAAAGCTTAGAGAACACACTGTTAATACTTCCAATATGCTAAGATGCTTGAAGAATAAGTAGGATTTGACAATACAAAGTAATCAGTGGGAAGCAATTTTCAGGCATGTTGCCCCCTCTAATGTATAGCTCTTGACCTGAAGAGGCAAGATGTGAATCAACTCACATTCCCTTTAATTTCACAATGGGACCACTTCAGATTTGGAATTATGATCGTAGATATAAACCATTGCCACATTTTCTATCTTCATCAGTTTAAGAATTCTGAACCTCCAATAGACTAAGCACCTTAAGGATATCCCTGAGAGTTAAGAGAATGAGTAATTTGAAGCTAAGACCTTCACGTTTACAAAAGTAAAATTAAGAATCTGATGGGTAATTATAAAGAAGACGACCTTCAAATAATAAACATTAACCCAAACTGGAAAGCAAATTGAAATGGAGTAAGTTCCTTTCAGAAGAGGAAGAAAAGCACGTCCTCCGATTAAGTAATAGCAGATGGTCAAGAGACGTTAGCATTTGACTAACATGCACCCTCCTCATTCACACTTGGAGATCTTACATAGATGCATGAAAAATGAGTGCAACCTCCCAAAGTAGAAGCCATAATCACATTCCTTAAGAGCAACCAACCAAACTCTGAGGTTTCATTTTTTAAAATGATTATTGTTTAACATAATTTTGACAGGAGAGCAGACAATGATGTACTCCCAGGAGAAGTGGCAGCAAAAGAGAATGACAGTCATTATTTTTCTATATGCTACAATTTGACAATGTATTCTGTGTTGTCAACAACACCAGATGTCTAGCCTCTGGACTCAGTTTTTATTGGAAAGGCCAGCCTTCTCATCGAGTACGATGCATACATCAAGCATTTATACCAAGCTCTATTCAGTGCCTAAAGGTTTGGTGGGGTTCCACATGGAATTAATTTGCAATTCTGACATTGGGATTGTTCAGACAAGTCCCAGTTTTAAGCCGAGTCCATCTGCCTAAATGTTGCTTTATACATGGAAAGTACTTGCTAATGGCTGATTTTCAAAAGCATCTCATAGCCACCTAGTCTGTAAAATGTATGACTCAATCATAGATTACTAAGAGAAAATCTATATTGCCTAAATGGACTCTAAAATAGAACTCATAAACAAGGAACTAAATTCACTCAGTCTTTGAAAGACTCCTAAATAGCATTTACTGATATTCTCCACTACTAGGCTGAATGTTCAAGGGTTTTTGGTTGGTTTGCTTGTTTGTTTTAACCACTAGTTGTTCCCCCTGGATCTCCTTACTTAGAAAAATATATTTATACCCTTACTTAGTATTTTTTTTTTTTGTCGGTTGTGGGGCTTGAACTCTGGGCCTAGGAGCTGTCCATGAGCTCTTCAGCTCAAGGCTAGTGCTCTACCACTTGAACCACAGCACCACTTCTGGTTTCTCTTTCTTTCTTTCTTTCTTTCTTCCTTTCTTTCTTTCTCTTTCTCTCTTTCTTTCTTTTTCTTTCTCTCTTTCTCTTTCTTTCTTTCTTTCTTTCTTTCTTTCTTTCTTTCTTTCTTTCTTTCTTTCTTTCTTTCTTTCTTTCTTTCTTTCGTGATTAATTGGAGACAAGAATCTCAAGGACTTTTCTGCCAGGCTGGCTTTAAGCCGTGATCCTCAGATCTCAGCCTCCTGAGTAGCTAGGATGTCAGGCGTGAGCCACGGGCGCCTGGCTCTTACCTGTTCTAAATGTCTACAAGCATTAGAAGACTTCACCTTGCCTTTTCCCAAGACCTAAAAAAAGGCTGTGCTCAACCACACAGAGAAAGTCAGGATGTGATCAGAGGCTTTCTTCCTCTGTAACACAGCTTCCTCAGAAAGGAAATCTTAAGTAGGAAAGGCATCAGGAAATGGAATACTATGCCAGAGATCTATAAAGAACTCAAAATACTTCACAGAGCAAAAGGTTCAACCAATTTTTTTCTTTTTAACAAAGAAATAAAATCCTGAGATCAGCCAAGGGAAAAGAGAAAACGATCACAAGAGATGTTATCTCTATTGGGGGAAAAAAGTGCCCATTTTCAATTTTTAAAATAAGAATGTCTTTAGTCACTTCCAGGTACAGCTTTAAATATGTTGAGCGCTTTGCATTCTCAATGGGCAACTTGCAAGCCCATTCTTCTTCTTAATAAGAACCTCACTTTGGAAAGACACTAATCCATAAAACTTGGCTGTGTAGAATAGATGCTTGATTTTAAAGTATTTCTTCAGTAGTAGAATTCCCAGAGCTAAAATAATGTCTTTGAAGATCCAACTTTAAAATGACTGGTTCATCAAGCATAAAAGGTTAAGAAACTAAGGAAGTTCACTGACATCATTCCTCAATATTCATCTGGTTCTGAAATAGCCTATGCTAATAATTCCTTGTCTGTTGCTCTTTAGATCTAGTAAGATCTAGAGTTTCCTAGAATTGCTTCAACTAAATTTAAGCAACATCAATCACCAAGCCACAGTATGAGTAAAAGCAGACTACAAATAAATCAGAAGAATATGGTTGTTAATTCTAACTGAGTTTCAGGAAGTTTGAATTCATTGTGATCATTTACAATTTTGGAAATTTCCCACAGATATCTAGATTTGCATTTGCTTATTGGTTTGGCTTGATTTTGGTTTGTTTCTTTCACTTGTTTTTCTTGACTTTCACTTCACTTCACTTTCTTTTACTTGGTTTTTTTTCTATCTAGCAACAACTGGTGTAAGTGGCTGCTGATTAGTGCTTGCGACAGATAATCTTCAAATTTCTTCTAGGAACAACTTCTGTGTATCTAAATGTGACTGTGACAAACTTGCTGCAGTTTGAATTCAAATAGTATCTACAAAGGAGAGTCCCTAAGTGTGAAACATAGAATTCTTCTTTAAACTGAATTCCTGAATTGTCTCTATTAAACAAAACAGGCTTGGAGTTTCTTGGGCCACACAGGTGAAGCAGACACCACAAAGAAACACACTGACACTGAAAAGTGCTTCAGTTGATCCTTGGGGATTAAACCCAAGGCCTCATGCATGCTAGGCAAACACTCTACCATGGAATCATATCATAGTCCATAAAACTATGAAAGTCATTTTTCTCCACTTTAAACATCCCAGTCAGCCTCCATGTTCAAAAAGATCAAAGCACCTAAATATAAAATGAAGGTGTGGTCAGTGGAAAGATGTGGACCCCTCCCCTTTCTTGTACTAATTTCAAAAATGGTATTACTTGCTAAGTGTCCCGCCTATGTAGCATATCAGCTGTTTAACTTCTCAGCTTCCATGGTATCTACAGCTTATGTAGGCTGAGAACAGTGATTTCAAGAAGTAGTCTTAATCCTCACTTAAATCAGATGTTCCATTGTTTTTGTTTTTCCAAAGAGGAGACAGAAGATTTTAGCACATCTTTTCAGTGTCCTTGATGCTATTGTTTCTTCTATTAAATTTGTGGATCCATTCACCAAGGCAAAGATGGAGATTCCTATATCCCCAGATACTTTTCATAATATAACCCAGAGAGCTGTTTTCTATTCGAACTCTAATAGTGGTCAATAACATATCAATAAAGAGCAGAGCAGTTCCTCACATGTGACTAATATCTTAGCGGTACTTTTATCACAAATATGGCAGGACTCACTTTGGCTTGGCATTTATGCTCCCTCGTGTTATTACAAAACCGAACCCCAGAGCCTTGCTAACTCAGTTTTCTCTTCACTACACTCGATGTAATTTTCACATCAAGGTGTTTCTATAGACTGGAAAGAGTTAGAGTTCAGCTTCTTCTAGCCAAACTGTTTAAATTTGACTAGACAGCAGCAATTGCTTTTTAATCTAAGCAAACTGATCTGTCAAAGGCAATCAACTCAAGGAAGTTATTCCAGGAGGATCCTAATAATCCCAATGAATCACACTGCCCTATGTGAAACTCAGCCACTGAACTCTTGACATGACATGTCACAAGTACTTAGAAGAATAAGCACATACAGCTGAACTCCGTGTTGACATATACACTCTAGCCTCGCGTGCATAAGTTAATGATCACGGCATTGAGTCTAGTAAAGAAGCACACTGTGGTGTGTGGTAATGTCAGTTTATGCTTGATGATGTTACAGTAACAAGGCTTCGTATTATTGTACATTCCCTACAAGCACTCATCATCATAAAGGATTATTACTGGTCCCTTAAATCACCCTCTCATCATTTAAGGATTTCCAACCTTCTAATAAGACCTGTACCAAGTTAGCACTAACCAGTCACACAACTGGTAGTCAAACCTAAAAACCTAACAGTCACAAGTTTTGTGGTCTTCCTGGTTCTTTAAATTGTGTTATTTGAGGATTAGTTCTAATAGCAATATCACTAGGTACTATAGATTGAACACCCCTACCAAAACAAAAACAATAAACTTTGTGCACTACAATCTTCATCACCATTGCAAAAATCTTGGGAGGTAAGGCCTAATGAAAGGATTTCACATCACAGAGGTTCTATCTTCATGAATGGATTAATATTAAAATTTTTTTAAAAAGCTGGGTGCTTGTCGTAATATGAACCAATATGAGGTAATTCTACCTTCTCAGGAGGCTGAGATCTGAGGATCACAGTTCAAAGCTAGCCAGAACAGGAAAATCAGGAAGACTCATCTCCAATTAACTACCAGAAAATCAGAAGTGGCGCTGTGGCTCAAGTGGTAGTAGGGTCCTAGCCTTGAGCTGAAGAGCTCAGGGACAGTGCCCAAACCCAGAGTTCAAGACTCACAGCGACAAAAAAAAAAAAAAAGGTGTTTCAGATTTTTTCACTTTCCACTCTTCTGCCACTAAAGGAATAGCACCCACACCCCCTGTAAAAGGCAACAGTCAAGGCACAACCTTAGAAGCTGAGACCAGACCTCTTCCCAGACACTACATCTGCCAGTGCTTTGATCTTGGACTTGCCAGCCTAAAGAACTGTGAGACATAGAATTCAGCATAGCAGTGCTGAGAGACCTATTGGAGTGGGCTATTGCCACTGGGTCCCTCTGCTCCCACAGAAAAGCTGTAGAACTTTAGATAAGAAATACCAAAATTGAGAGACACAGGGTAAAAAAAAAAAAAAAAAAACAACTACAAAAGCAATACTTGCAAAACTGGTGTAAGTGAACTGAACACCTCAGGGGGGTAAGGGGGAGGGGGGAGGGGGGTATGAGGGACAAGGTAACAAACAGTACAAGAAATGTATCCAATGCCTAACGTATGAAACTGTAACCTCTCTGTACATCAGTTTGATAATAAAAATTTGAAAAAAAAAAAAAAAAAAGAAAGAAAACATAGACAGTGTGGCAGGCCTGGTGAGAGGAATCTACTTGAAGGTCAGTCAAAAAAATTCTGCCTAAATGATGCACCATGTGTTCTTTTACAGTGTGACTTTTTTCTTTTCAGGTACAATTTTCTTTACTACATTTGAAGAATTAATACAAATTTCTCACAAACGACACTAAAAGGAAATAAAAAAGTAGGAAACAATTTCAACTCAGTAAGAAAGCCAAGTTTACTATCCTATCAAATACCAAAGCGTAGCAATTAAAGTGTACACTGTAATTTTTTCAATGGGTTTTTCATGTTAGTGAGTACATAGCAAAACAAGATAGCCAAGAAATAAAAGGGAGGAGAAGAAATTTTGGAGGATGACTTTAAGTGAAATAACGTATGTGTTCGGCTCAAAGAACAATGAAAGGGTATTAGGCAAATATTGGCTTTATAGACTGAAATCAGAGGTATTCTTACTCTTCCATTTTACAAAATAGTTTGAAGATCATCGGTATTAATTCTTTAGCATTCTGCTGGAATTCAGTAGCAAATCCATCCAGTACTAGGCTTTTCTCTTGGCAGGGAGTCTTTATTACTGCTTCAGTCTTAAGGCAGCAGTTTAGATGTGTTTATAGCACATAAAGACCTAAGGAGCCCTGGATTTTGGTGGTACCCCCTAAAAGGCTGATGTCCTCCTTTTCAGCTCTAAAAATATTGAATCATATGTGGGTTTTTTTGTTTTTTTTTTCCATTTTATTTCTATCTTTATTACACGTTTGCATTTGAGATAGGTACAAACCACTCTCATAACACACATAAAAACATCTATTCTTGTGATTTTAAAGTGCATTTCCCCTTTAGCTTTGTGTACAAAAATATTTAATTCTTATAAACATGTGGAAATTTCTCGACAAGGCACTTTTAGGTGTAAGCTGAACACAAGTTGGGGTTGTACGTTCACACGGCAGTGGAATCATAAGTTTTTTATGAGTTTGCCTAAGATTTGTCAACATTATCATTTCAAGGAAGTAACTCTTTGTTTCATTGGTTCTTTATATTGTTCTGTCTCCAATTGCTAATTTCTGCCCTAATCTTACTTGTTTATTTTAGTTTTAATTTTTTTCTTTTTTTTTTTGGCTAGTCCTGGGGCTTGGACTCAGGGCCTGAGCACTGTCCCTGGCTTCTTATTGCTCAAGGCTAGCACTCTGCCACTTGAGCCACAGCGCCACTTCTGGCCATTTTCTGTATATGTGGTGCTGGGGAATTGAACCCAGGGCCTCATGTATACAAGGCAAGCACTCTTGCCACTAGGCCATATACCCAGCCCAAAAAGTGTTTTTTTTTTTTTTTTTGGCCAGTCCTGGGCCTTGGACTCAGGGCCTGAGCACTGTCCCTGGCTTCTTCCCGCTCAAGGCTAGCACTCTGCCACTTGAGCCACAGCGCAGCTTCTGGCCGTTTTCTGTATATGTGGTGCTGGGGAATCGAACCTAGGGCCTCGTGTATCTGAGGCAGGCACTCTTGCCACTAGGCTATATCCCCAGCCCTAGTTTTAATTTTTTTCTAAGAGCTTGAGCTGTATCACTGGGTTGAGAGTTCTCGGATTTTTTAAGCAGGTGCTTAGTTATGACTTTTCCTCTTAGAAAGGTCTTTATTGTATCACAAAGGTTCTGGTAAATTGCATTTGCACACTCTCATTTCTAGGAATTTAAATTTTTCCCTATTTCTCAATGACACATGGATCATTCAAAAGTGCAATGTTCAATCTACACATGTTGTATAGTTTCTCTTGCTAATCTTTAGTTTTATTCTACCATAATTTGATACAAAATTTTCTTGTGTGTGTGCATGTTTGGTAAGACTTGCTATACAGAATGAGTGTTCTATTTTAAAGAAAGTTCTATAGGTTGCTGAGAAGAATGTGTATGATGCTACAATTATTAGATAGAATACTGTATATATATATATATATGTCTGTTAAGCCAATTTGATTTGTACTGCAGTTAAACTCTATAGTTTCTTTTTTTTCATTTTTGGGGGAATGGGGGACCTGGATGATTTATTGCCAGTGAGTTATTAAAGTCACTCTTTCTGCATATGTACTTACCTTTTTCTTTATGTTAAGCAGCATCTATTTTATGAAATCAAGTGCATACTCTGTGTATGTGTATTTACATTCCTTATGTTTTTGTTCTTTGTCATTGTGCTAGGGTTTGAACCATACACCAACTCTTCTTGCTTTATTTTTTTAATAGGTTCTCACATTTATGCTCATATTTATCACAGCCTGGACTCTTATCCTATTTAATGGCACCACTGCACCCCGCTTCTTAGTGGTTAAGCTGGAGCTCTCCTGAACTTTTGGCTCAGGATGGGCTAGAACTTGACTCCTTCCCATTTCAACATTTCATAGCAATACAAATATGAGCCATCACATCTGGTAATAATCCGTTTCTTGTTTGTTCACCTTATTAGCATGTAATGGCCTGCATCCTTTCTGGATACCAGATAGATAATTTGCTTAAAGTCTATTTTGTCAGATACAAGTACTGCTGTTTGCTTTTGAATTCCATTTGCTTGGCATTTCATTTTCCGCCCTTTGGTTTTCAGTCTCTGTGTGGTTTTGCCTGTGAGGTGCACTGCTTGCAAACAACAAATAATTGGTCTGGTTTACAATTCTGACTTATAATTAGTTAAGATTACTTAAATTTAAGGTTATTATTAAAAGTCAGTTATCAATCTTCACTCATTGTATTAGAGGTTTGTTGGTTTACTGTGAACATAATTTTTTTTATATTTTTCCTAATTCCACTTTTCTATTCTACCAATGACATTTTTTCTAAATTTTGGTGTTTGTATATATCTCCTGTTTGTAGCATTCTTTTAAGTACCATAAGACATATTATCTAGAGGGAATATGCTTCTCTTTTAAATATTTGTCTCTTACTATATATGACACAATCATATTTACTGATCATTTAAAAGGCAGTGTAGTACAATGGTTTTATGAGGACAAAAGCTCTCCTCCTAATATGTGACTTTGAGTTAATCTCTCAGGGCCTCTATGAAGTACTGAAAAGACTTTTCATAAATCTCAATACTGTAATATGTTGGTTTCAATAAAAACAGTTGAAGATAGTCTGTTAAGTACAATCATCAAAGTATGTGGAAAATGCTGTAACATATATGTAATATATACATGGGATTATTTAGAAAGAAAATGTCTGGAGAGAGGTACAGATTTTTTGAGAGATGTCATGGATTTTTCCATTGCATAACTTTTTTCATATTTCTCTAAAATGACAGGCTGCTGTTATGTTTCTGTTTTTTTTTTTTTTTTTGGCCAGTCGTGGGCCTTGGACTCAGGGCCTGAGCACTGTCCCTGGCTTCTTTCCGCTCAAGGCTAGCACTCTGCCACTTGAGCCACAGCGCCGCTTCTGGCCGTTTTCTGTATATGTGGTGCTGGGGAATCGAACCTAGGGCCTCGTGTATCCGAGGCAGGCACTCTTGCCACTAGGCTATATCCCCAGCCCTGCTGTTATGTTTCTATATTGCAGAAACTATCATATACATGTATATATTAAATAACCTACTATCTTTAATCCAGGGGTTTCAGTAGTATGTTTTACTGAAATATCATAGCAATAAAAGTTTTTAAGTTTAATCAGTTAATGTAGTAAATTTAAAACAATTTATAAAGTCTCTTGCAAAGAAGAAAGTGCTTCCTCATCCACAACACTATTTCCATATTGCCCTATTACTGCACTGTTTTCAGTTTTCTAAAATTCTGCCCATTGGATCTTGTTTGTATTAACACTTGTATCTTGTTTTTTGAGGGGGATGAGGGAGGGTGTGTGTGTGTGTGTGTGTGGTTTGGAGGTTTGGAGTTGAATAAACTTAAGGCCATGAATATGTTTAAGGAAGTGCTCAACCAGAGCTAGTCATTCAGACCCACCCCATAGTGTTTTTTAGTATAGTGTATTTCTTGCCTTCTTTATTTCCTTAGCATTATAAACATCTCTCATGCCATTAATACTTATTCATAAACATTTTGTAGTATTATACCATGTATGGTTGCACTTTCTTGACTTTGTCTTTAAAAGTAGCATTTAGATTTTTTATTTTTTGGCCAGTCCTGGGCCTTGGACTCAGGGCCTGAGCACTGTCCCTGGCTTCTTTTTGCTCAAGGCTAGCACTCTGCCACTTGAGCCACAACGCCACTTCTGGCCATTTGCTGTATATGTGGTGCTGGGGAATCGAACACAGGGCTTCATGTATAGGAGGCAAGCACTCTTGCCACTAGGCCATATTCCCAGCCCCGCATTTAGATTTTTAATATTATTTTGCTTCTATAAGTGGCAGCTAGTCTTAAAAACGTGGTAATGTTATCTAGATTATTTTGCACAGGTTTTCCTTGGTCAGGACTTACTGCTTAAAGGTTTAAGAAGAGTTCTTTGAACCCTGAGCCTTTTGGTGCTAGGACAGGATGGAATCGCTATAGTTAGCGCTGGATGTCATTCTCCAGTGTACACTGGGACAGAAAAGGAGGTAAAGGGGTGTGAGAAAAGTAATTTAGTTAAAATAATTGATAACTTCCAATTTTCTTGCCAGGAACAAGGGGGGAAACTTATCCTCTGTATGATACAAGCCTTTTTGGTTGGGACAAAACCTCAAGCAGGATGGGCCAAGACCTTGAACATGGTGAACACCATTTTACAGTCCCGCTATGTTCTTATGATCTATACTAGAAGCTTACCTTCCACTTACAATGGTTCCAAAAACTGGACAAAAGTTCTTGGAGTACATCTTTTTGTCAATTAAGAGATTATGTATTCAGCTGTCTTCACTTCTAGGTATTTGGTATTAAGACCATATTCAAATGTTGGCACTACTTATGGTATATTAACCTGTTTCAATGGTCTTTTTCTTTTGTGTGAAGCATACTTCACTGTCTCTATGTACTTCCACAGCTGCTAGGCAATGTAAGTCTTTTTTATGTTTAATAATAGTAATAGAAGTCCTAATTTTATGGTTTGCTTAAGCTTCTGTAGGCAGATTTCTCCTAGCCTGTCTTTTGAAATTTTTTAGTTCTATGTTACAATTACCTGTTGCAAATTTGTACAACTTTAGTTTATAATCAGTCTCTTGATTTTACAAGAGAGATAAGAGACTAGATAAGTAGTGACTTGTTCAAGGTTTCAGGAACTGCAATGTGAAACCTGGATTTTCTGATGCTTAGTCCTCTAGGTTTCTATTGCTGTCTCTGCAATATATTCTGCAATACTCATGCTGTCTCTGCATTATAAAAGACTTTTAGCCAGGTGTTTGTGGCTCACGTCTGTAATCCTAGCTACTCTGGAGGCTGAGATCTGATGATCACAGTTTAAAGCCAACCCCCACAGAAAAATGTTTTGAGACTCTTATCTCCAATTAAGCGCTAAAAAACTGGAAAAAAAGCTGTGGCTAAAATGGTAGAGCACTAGCCTTGAGCAAAAAAGCTCAAGGACAAAGCCCAGACTCTGAGTTCAAGCCTCAGGGCTAGCACAAATTAAATGAATGAATGAATGAACGAACGAATGAATAAATACTTTAACAAAACCTATTAACAATCAAATAATAAGGCTGCTGTAAAACCATAACTTAATTAGCTGATAGTTAAAAGTGATTATAGGACTATATTTCTTCTTTACCGTTGGGCCACAACAAGCTAAGTCGGGTATTTTATCATCTCAAAATGAGAAAGAACAGATGTATTGTCAGATCATACATCATGACTAGTCATTAACTTTTATTATCTATATAAAAATGTTCAATTTCAAGCATACTTGGTGCTTCAAAATGTTGTACAGCTAATGTTCCAAAAGCATTTCAACTACAAACTGGTAATCTAATGATTTGTGTAAGGGAATAAAATCTAGTAAACTGAAATGGAGGGAAAGTGGTCCTAGGTGTCATATAACAATGGCTACAACTGGCATACAGACTAAGACGATGTGAAGTGCAACCAGCACTCTAAGCAGATAAGCAGGGAACTGTGCTACCTAGGAGTGATGTCACCAGAGTAAGGAGTCCACAGCCAGCAGCACAAATATATAGTTACTTTTCAAATCACTTCAAAATTTTCCCATTTAGACCTCTTATGGAGTCAACACTGGTTTAAGGACTGTGAATCAGATGCTGCTTTCCTCATGGGGAATTCTTGGAGAAATATCAAATGATAGAGGTACCCTATCATTAGTTATGAAACAAATATTACAACTATAATAGGTCTACATAAAACTGAATTAACTGGATTGCCTTCGTCAAAGATATTGTACACTGATATCCCTACTTAGAAAACCTAAGTTGATTCCACAAAATAGCCAATGAAAGATTTATGTCCCTAATAAAAGAATCCATGTTGGCTGAGGATATTATACCACAGTGGCATAGCACTTGCCAGGCATGCACAACATCCTGAGCACAGAAAAAAAAAAATTAATGCATCTCCAACTCACTTTAACTCTGACAAAACTAAATGGTAAGAGATTTTAATGCATTATGCCAAAGTATATTTTCAGCAGGTAAAGGAAACTTTTCATGAACCACCAACTAAGGACAAGTAAATCTTTCACAGTAAAAAAATCTAAAAAATGTCTTCAAAAATATCAGAGGAACACTGCTAAGTGTGAGGGTGTATGCCTGTAAGCCCAGTGACTAAAGTGCAAGACCCTGTAGGAAGAATAACTACAGTAAAAGGGCTTGGAGGTGTGGCCTAAGTAGTAAAGTGGTTGTCTAACAAGCACAAATCCTAGTACTGCCAAAACACAAAACACTGTTCTTGCTCTCTGATGAAAATGTTTTTATCATCCATACTTCATCAAAACTTCAAAGCCTCAAACCTTAGGTTTGAAATCTCATAAATCAAAAGTGCTATCCAGATGTTTAGAATTATATACCTTAAGGTAAAGCTAATCAAAGGAGTTTCTCCCTATGAACAAATGACACTCTAAATATGAATCACTTTCTTTCTCAAGCACACATCAAAACTCCTCTGCCATTTGATGTCTTTTTTATTTTCTTCTGCCCTAATCGTTCCTTTTTCCCCTACTAGAAATCCACAGGATCATAATCTGTAAATGGTGTTACCTAAAGCTTACCCTCTAGAAAAATCCAGGAAAATCACTGGGCTTATGAAGATAAGCTTTTTCACTAAGGGAATTTTCTAATCAAGACATTGGAGGAATATGGACTATCAGTAGTATACAACTAGAAACAAATCCATAAATTAGGGGAAATCTGGGACTTTGTCGCCAACAAGGCTTCACAGGGGTTCAAACAAGTCAACTATAAAAAGTAGATGATAATGCATATGGTAGAATTTATTTTAGAAAAACCTTAACTGGGTTAAGAATGTTATTTTGGTTCACAAGTATGAGGCACTAGTAACAGGAGAAAAAAATTAATGGAACATCATATAGCTTTAGATCATTTTGAATAAGTAAAGGGCTTATGTATGGTAGTTATAAAAGTGAATGTAATACAAATCTTTCCCCTCATATTGCCACTATAAAAATATGAATGAAAGATAAGGCTAAGCCTCCTGTTTCTCGAGAGACTCCCACCAAATATATTGGGAAGTTTCTCAAGAAAATAGGATATGTGATATATTTATAGAGCACCTAACTTGGTTTGCAGGCGTCTCAAGAGTAGATGACAAGTCTGATTATCCAAAGGTCTTCTACCTTTCACATTCTTGACTCAAAACTCCAGATCAGTGTGATTGTGTTGACATGCTAAAGACATAAGTATCATAAGTATACTTCTTTAAGTCAGCCCATTCTATACTGATCATCATCATACCCTGGACGCAGACTATAGCAAACTAAAGTTCAATAGTTCAACTATCTATACTGCCTAAAGTTTGATTTGTTTGATGTTGATTGATTCAGTTTATAGGGGCTTGAATTAAAGAGTAACCTTCAGTCTTTCCATAGTCATCATATAGTCCCCCTGGTGTACTATCTTGCTCCAAGTATTAAAAGTGTGTTCACAATCATTCATTGATTGGCTTCACTTCAAATACACTGGTTTAAGGACTACTTCAACTAGATCAGTAAGACCATCAACAATTATTCAACTGAGGTGACATCATGAGACCAAGTCCATTTATGACACTAACACTGAGAAGTAACAGTGCTCAAAGTTTTAGTCAATTTCTCAAAATTGAGAGGCTGATCAAAAAGGGAGAAATTGTTAAACAGGAAACCTCTGTTCCTGAGCCTCTATATAACAAACTGCAGTCTACTGTGGTACACAAATTTACTGAAAGCTTAATTTAGGACTATACTCCTATAACACAGAGCTAAGCCTTAGGCAGTATTGCGGACCAGTTTCAGTCAATCCCTACCAAATATCTAAACCATATTTAAATAGAAAATCTGACCTGTAACCAATACAATTTTTTCTATACCTCATTTCCATTTTCTGTTTTTTACACATGGCAAACAAGAACTCTAAGAACCTGTCACAGTTCTGAGAACTGTCAGATTCTAGAATCGCAAAACCCAATTAAGATCTACAAAACTAGATTTGTTGTAAATTTGTCTTTCAACTAGGAAATGGCCTTTTCTTTAATGTCAAAAATCAAAATTTTATAATAGTATTAATTTCAGTTATTCTAAAGAACTTCAATCGGTTTTAGAGATGACTATAGTTTTTAAAGTATTCCTAGTTTCTCATGCAATCTGTTGAAAGATATTTTAGTATTTTAAGAAGTAACACAACAGGACCCAAAATGATATGTTAAACAGTTTTATATCTTTTGGTCTTGTTTTGAAACTTTCAACGTAAATGTCTCTCAAATGTCACTAGACAAACATACAGCTGTTCACATAAGAAAAATTGTGTAACTGGCTGTTCTATTTTTCGTTTCCAGAAGCAAAGTTCTAATAAGCCCTACAAGTGCTTCCATGAACGTTTCTACATGTATGGGCATTCACACCTACTGTTACATGAACACTGTAATTACTCATGTTGAAAGTTCTTAAGTATGTCTCCCTTCTCACATCATCTCAAACTTCAAACTCCCAATATTCTGTATTAAGCAGGTATCACTTGAACATAACATTTTAATCACAAAAAGCTAATTCAAGAACTGAAACATTTTATAATCAAATTACAGTATGCATATCAAATTACTATTTCTAATGAGTCATCACAACCCAGATAAAATGTAATGAAATGTGGCTTAAAAAAACCATTGTATTTTAATTTTACTTTCATTACAAGCTAAAATAAGGTATAAGACAAATTTGAGACCATAGTATGTACATATGAAAACTGACCACTGATACAGATAATTCATATAATAGAGTAGGCTTTAATATATAAACGATATATCATTTCATAAGCTGCTAGTCATATCAGTCTGAATTTTACATTATATAACAAAATACTAAAAAGCTAAAAAAATCCTTACAATATAGATATGTGGGAAAATACATATTTGTGACTTTATACACAATCTAAATTAATCCATTCTATACAATAGTTTTCCAAAATATAAATGGTACTTTTACTTCACATGCAGCAGAACATTATCAGCCGATGTCCTCATATAATTTAATACATAGGAAAATAAAGAAAAAAATACCCTTTTAATAAGACCATACACAGCAGAGGTGGAATGTGGAAACAAATGTTGCCTAAATGCAACCTTAGATTACAGAAATATGAACAAAAGATAGTTTCTACTTTACATTAGCATTTTTAAAAATCTGTGATTTTTTTATTTTCTAATTATATTACAAACAGGAAAACAAAAAGAGAAATGAAGACAGAAAAATAAAAACCTGATCCTTTATCAATTTTAAACACCAGCCCTACCTACGGTTGCATTTAGGTTGCATTTCTGTTGACAGTTTCCTAAATTACTTCTGCCACTCTGAATTGTGCATCACTAGTCAGATGAGTTTTCCAGACTTCATTATGCCATTGTGTAACCATAACTGCCACAATGTAATGCAACAAGAAGTCTGTCCTTGAGTATTTCTTTACTTGGGTATTCAGGTAACTTGAGCATGTTGATGCTTTAAAAAAAAAAAAAAAAGACACCACCATTAAACAAAATCATGAAACTTCTATTGCTTACCTAGCAGCAAAAACACTACTCAGAATTAACATAACTCTCTCAAATTTGCATTCAAATTGGAAAACCCTGAAGTAGTATTTAAAAAGAAGAATAAAAGAAAAAAACTGCTGCATTGCAGTTTCTTTCAGCATGCAAATGTAGTGGAAGAAAATAAGTTCCTTCCATCTTCAAATAAGTAACAATGTAAACTCAATGATACTTAAAACAATATAGAGTCAGTGACAAAATCCTATCCAATTATATTTTAGGTAGTTAGGATTTTCCTAAGTATTTCCACTAACAGAAACTTGGAAAAGTATCTATGTAACTTCTTACCTAACTGCAATTCCAAAATTCTGAACAGTGATCACAGTTGGAGTTACCTAGTAACTTAATCTTTTAAAATTAACAAAAAAAAATTACTTGAATAAATTAACTTACCAAGTGCTTGAAGTTGGTAAAAGATTTGGGGTGTATGGCACAGCAGCTATTGTAAAGTTTTGCAATCCACTTCCACCCATGATATTAGCAAAACCACCATGAGGAACCCTGGAACTAACAATTGGTATTATAAGTAGAAATCATATAATGAAAGATGTTTGACAGTTATATTTCAACTTCTAAATTAGGGGGAAGCTTATTTATTGTTGGCAATGACAAGATGACATTTTTGAAACTGCAAATTCCTAACTCATGTTTCATATGGTGCTTTGTGGCCACTTGGCAAACTACCAGGGGAAAACTCCACATTTCTATCAACCAAGTATTCTACACTTTCAACTGGCCAGAGCACGTCTACTATTACACTGAGTAAGATACTGTAATTTTACAATTATTTGCTTTTATGTGCTTCCCTAAAAAAGAGAGGAACTCCTAAACATGTCATATTTACATCTGAATCTTGGAGTTGGCAAAAATGCCTGGCATCTAGTAGACATTAAATATTGAAAAATGAATGATTGATGAAGCAACAAAGGCTCTTATAAATTGTAATCCAATAGTTTCCTTCTTTATTCTGTTCGGTTCTCAACAGTCAGAATATTAAAAATTATTCTTAAATGTCATCTAACATAATGAAACCACAAAACTAAAAGTCAATGCATAATGCAACACTAAAAGTTTTGTAATTATAACTTTTCATTTTTGTTGCCCATACTGGGGCTTGAACTCAGAACCAGAACGCTGTCCATTAGCTTTTACACTAAAGGATGGCACTCTACCACTTAGAGCCACACTTCTACTTCAAGGTTTTTATTTGTTAGCTGAAGATAAGAGGCTCATTAATTGGAGATAATAGATCAAATTTCCTGCCTAAACTGCTTTCAAACTCCAAATCCTCAGCCTCCTGAGTAGCTAGGATTACAGGCATGAGTCACTAGAACCCAGCATATAACTTTTCAATTTCCATAGACTTGAAAGTAAATTCATATTTTAAATTACCATGTATATCATAAAAATTTGCTCCTAAAAAACATTTGGCTGTTTTTATAATCAGATACTGGGCTGGGGTGCAATTCAATCATAAACTATTTGCCTAACAGGCAAGATGCCCTGATTTTGATCCTCAACACAGTAAATAATGATAATAAATTTAAAAAAATAAATAAGATATTTAGAGTTTTTATATAAACTAGAATGATTACAGGGAGATATTTAATATACAGGCATTAAATGTATACATGAAGGCAGAAGAAATGAGTAGAATTTAAATCACTTTCTACCATATAATTCAGAGCACAAAGCATAGACAAGGTGGTAATGTTCATCTGCAGTTCCAGCTTTTTAGGAGGCTGAAGTAATAGAAATATAAGCTTAAAGCCAGCTTGAGCAACATACTACACAGCATAATTCTGCCTACTTTAAAAAAGCTGACCACAAACACTCAAAAAACAGTACTGGAAAAATAAAAGACATATAGAACCTCTCACATCTTGATGGTTTTTTGTGGGGTTTTTTTTTGTACTGGTCCTGGGGCTTGAACTCAGTGCCTGGGTACTGCCCCTCAACTTTTGTGCTCAAGGCTCAAGCTTTTGTGCTCTAACCACTTGAGCCATTGTTCTAATTTCCGGCTTTTTACTTGGCAGTTAACTGGAAATGTTAGTCTCATGGACTTTCTTAAAGCCCAGGCTGGCTCTGAACCATGATCTTCAGATCTCAGCCTCCTGAGTAGCTAGGATTATAGGCCTGAACCACTTCACATCTTGATTTCAAGCTTCACACTACACTGTAAGCAAACACTGAGTATAGTATTGGCATAAAGATAGGCAGGCAGAAAAATTAGCAGAATAAAGTATCCAGAAATAACTTTCTAATGGATGAATAAATAATAAAATATTTTAAAATAATTTTTCCTAATCAACAGAATTCTACTGTGCATATGTGCTTTTCTTATCCATTTATCAGTTGTTAAGGCGTCTAGGTTGTTTCCATTACTTGGCATTACATGAACAATACAGCAATGTACATGGTATGCAGTATCTTTACTATATCCTGATTTGAAATGTTTTGGATAAGTGCCCAAGAGTGGAATCACTGGATCAAAGGGCAGTTATATTTTTAGTTTTTTGACAAATATCTATACCTTCTTCCATAGTGGCTACACTAATTAAGAATAATTGTATTTTTTTCCTGCATCCTCAACAGTATTTGTCATTCCTATTCTTGATGATAGTCATTCTGAGATAAAAAAAATCTCAATGTTGTTTTGAAGCACAATTTCTTCATAGGCCATGAAACTTAACACTTCAATATTTTTAAAGAACTGGAGAAAAATGATGTGTATGCATAAGGGTATGTTTGTACATACGTGTTATCCAGGGAAAACTGAATATCTACTATTAAACCAAACCAGCAATATACAAATAATAAAACTTTGGCTACTGTAATTCACCTAAGACAGATGAAAAATTACAGAGTTGTCATATATACTGAGAGCATTGGTTGGAATTTTTTTTAATGTTACACATTTGATGAGAACTACTATAATAAATGTTTTCATTTTTAAAACCTGCATAGTTATTTAAACCTGGAATATGAAAAAGAAACAAAATTTCATAGTAATAATCCTTCATTTTCAATATTTTCCCCTAACATTGGTAATAAAATACATTAAATTCTTTGTTATAATCAACACTCTTACCTGCCAGTAACAAACTGCAAAAGAAGAACTCTTTCCTCCTGAGTAATGTCTTCCACAACTTCCCAGAACCACTAACAACAACAACAAAAAACTTAGCTTCTATTGCAGAGCAAATGTAGATTTATTAAAAGTAGAGAAATATGTAATATTCATAAAGCATATTTATTCTTTGAAACTCATTTATCAAAAACGATTTCACACAAAGCTTCCATATGCAATATTCCCACAAGAAGAATTTAGGGGAAAACTTACTTTGTTAATTAATGTAGGATTTCATCCAATATTGCTGAAAAGCTTACAAAATTAAATGGCAAACTTAACTTCATTCTAAGCTCTGGAGAAATCTTACCTGAATAACTGGATCTTCTCTTTCATAGCCACTTGTGTATTCTGTATTTTTTATCCAATCACTCACATCAATTTCTGGCATGCCAGAAAGCAATAGCTCCTTTGGGGAAGAAGAAAATATTTCATTAATCTTCTTTGCAAAAAAGGTTATTACATTTAAATAGTAAATTTGCCTTAATTAGAAACTAATCCTATATAAAACTGATTTATTTCTGTGACAGTTGCCACATGTCATCAATAACAAGCACTGCCTGAGAAAATCTTTAGTAGAGATAACTTCAAATACTGCAAGATGTGGGAATGTCCACTGATTCAACTTGATTAAAACATAAAAGGAAATCATAGTTTATATGCTACATATAAATATATGAAACATAAGTTTATATGATGACTATGTCATGAACATAAACTTTGCTTTTTATTTTCTGATTACTTGCAAGTATGTCCAATTCTATTGGACAATCAACCTAAGTGAGACAAAGGCCAGCCCCCCAAAAAATGTATAAACAAAAGGAAAGTTCTACAAGAAATTCCTATTACTACAAAAAAAGAAATAATATAATGTAAAAGTTATTTTTCAAAAACAAAAGATCTTTGCCTTCTAAGAATTCTAGTCTGAAATATTTCAGATCTTTTAAAGTCAACTTGCTCTATGTGATTAAAAAAAAAACACCTTTTATTCTAATGACTTTTGTGTTGTCTTCAGTTTTCCATCAAAGACCTTATGCATGCTATATGCAAGCACTCTACCACTTGAGCTACATTCCTAATCCTCTTCATGAGTTTTGACTGGGTTTTTCCCAGGAATATCATCAAACACATACATTTAAAATCTGAATCATAAAGTGAAATGAAGAAAAGCAGACTATTTACCATTAGGTTTTCCAAGGGGGTAAAAAGACATAAGAAGAGTTTGTCCATATCTCTAATAAATCACTTCATGTACCAGTGAATATGCTAACACTGGCATAGTACATAGGGCTGACTGTCTATATTTACACAGCCTGACAGCATGGTTTTTTACAACAAGGACAGAGATACAATGTGGTTCAAATTCCCATCTCCTATAACAACTACTATCAATATATACCTTACCAGGATAGAGTATGCTCCAAACAAAATTAATGCAAGACTATGTTTGAGAACTGTTAGAAGTTTTTGTTTGGTTTTGTTTTTTGCCAGTCATGGGGTTTGAACTCAGGGCCTGAGCACTGTCTGTGGCTTCTTTTTGCTCAAGGCTAGCACTCTATCACTTGAGCCACGGCACCACTTCCAGCTTTTTCTATAATATGTGGTGTTGAGGAATCGAACCCAGGGCTTCATGTGTACAAGATGAGCACTTTACCACCAGGCCATATTCCCAGCACCCTGTTAGAAGTTTTGAGATCTCTTCAGTGAGTCTACATTGTTCTTCCTTTTCCAAGTTATCTGTGTGAAATGCATTTTCTCCATATACTTAATCCAAACAATACAGCACAAGCATATATGAGAATACAATTGTGTTCTATTTATCCAGACATTACAAATTTACAAATATGTAAATGCTACCTTTCCCAGGATTTTTGCTGTTCATGAAACAAAACACTCTTCATTTTAAGTATTATTTATGTGTTATAATTAAATACTTTGCATTTCTGGCTTAATTTCAAACACAGTAAATTAAATATCCACCTTATCTTTTGGCTTATCTAGCCTAAAAAAAAAAACTTGTTACAAGGGGTCCCAAGATCAAAAAATTTCAGAATTGCTAGTATAAAGTGTGTTTCAGTCTTCTTAGCCAATTTTCTGGATAAAAATGTTATAACTCGGGGCTGGGGATATAGCCTAGTGGCAAGAGTGCCTGCCTCAGATACACGAGGCCCTAGGTTCGATTCCCCAGCACCACATATACAGAAAACGGCCAGAAGCGGCGCTGTGGCTCAAGTGGCAGAGTGCTAGCCTTGAGCAAGAAGAAGCCAGGGACAGTGCTCAGGCCCTGAGTCCAAGGCCCAGGACTGGCCAAAAAAAAAAAAAAAGTTATAACTCAGTCTCCTTGACCACTCCCCAAAACATTCTCCATCTTCCTCTTACACTGCAGACTGGGTGTCTTTGCTTGCCGACTATATGCTGTTGACTATGGTCTGTGGAAAACATAGTCTAAAGATGACCATATTCTTTTTTTCATATCACATCTTGGTAGTAGCCCAGTCTCCTAAACTATGTCTACCACCAGAATGCCCTTGTTGGAAATTCAGTCTCACAAACTCTTCACAGTAATTCTTCCAACTGTCTCTTCAGTACTAACCACAATAATTGCTAGCCACTGTTGCCAGTGTCTGGATACCTCACCAGAACTTCTTTATTGCTTATAAACAGTTTTGCAATAATCCCTTTGTTAAAATGTTTTTTTAGGGCTGGGGATATAGCCTAGTGGCAAGAGTGCCTGCCTCGGATACACGAGGCCCTAGGTTTGATTCCCCAGCACCACATATACAGAAAACGGCCAGAAGCGGCGCTGTGGCTCAAGTGGCAGAGTGCTAGCCTTGAGCAGGAAGAAGCCAGGGACAGTGCTCAGGCCCTGAGTCCAAGGCCCAGGACTGGCCAAAAAAAAAAAAAAAAAAAAAAAAAAATGTTTTTTTAGTTGGACCTACTGGGAAAATTCTTTTCCCTGACAGGACCATAATAGAGATCTACAGAAAGGGACAAAGAATCAATTTTGTAGGCTTCTTACAATTCATAAATTTAATCCTTTTTCCCTTCTAGGCTGAAGATAAGTTTTAATAATATTAAATATTTTCATTGTTAACAATTATGAATGAATGATTGTGAGACTCTTCTCTCAAGAAACTTGAAACACTTCACAAACACCGTATTATGAATTTTTTAGGTTATTTTTTACAAAAATAATTTTTACATAATCTAAAAATATGAAGGTATATGTCACTGTCCTTATTCATATAACAAAATTAAAAGGCACTTGCTTTTATGAGACAAATTTAAACTACAGTGCATCATTGTACTTTATTATATTCAATACAGTAGTTCAAAATAATTTTGTAATTACATCAACTGGAATTCTGTGCTCTAATATAACAGCAAAATTCATTTTTCCTTACCAATTCATACTCATCAAAAAGTTGTATAAGAGAAGGTGGAATGAACATATGAAAGCCCTGTAGAAAAGCATTAATCTGAGGCTGAATAGCTCTTGTCATTCGAAGTTCAGTAACAAGTTGAACATACTCTGCCTATTAAAAAAAAAGAATTTTTTTTCAGTTTTCACATACTTAAAATAACGTTGAAAACAATTATTACTCAATTAAGAGTTAAAACTTAAAGAGTAATTCGGCACTAATCATACATTTCAACAAACTATTAAACCACAATTCAATAAGCCATTAGGCCAAAATCTTAGTAACTAATCACCCATGACTTGATACCTTCTTATGAGACATTATCAAATCTAACTGTAAAAATATACTCTCAATCTCATATGAAACTGTAACCTCTCTGTATTGCACTTTGACAATTAAAAAATACTCTCAATCTGGTTTTACCTTCCTCTGCTCTAGAACACTACTCCAAACCATTATCTCTCAACTAGATTACTGTGACATGTAATCTTGCTTCATTTTTGCCCCTGTATTAATTCATCTCTATACCACAACCACAGAGGCTTTAAATAATGTAATTTAATATAATTTAAGATCACATAATTCTAATGTTCAAAATTCTACAATAACTTCACAAGACACTTGAATAAAAAGTGAATACCTTTATTAGTCTGTGTGTGTGCATGCGTGCGCGCGCACGCACACACACACACACACACACACACACACACACACACACACACACACACACACACACTTGTATGCCAGTACTGGAGAGCCTTGTGCTCTTGCTTGGCTTTTTTGCTCAAAGTTGGCATTCTATTACTTAAGCCACACCTCCACTTCCAGGTTTCTGTTGTCTTACTGAATAAGTCTTACAAACCTTTCTGCCCATACTGGTGATCTTTAGATCTTAGCCTTCTGAGTATGTTACTGGCATAAGCCACCAGCACCTAGTTCCTTTCCTAGTCTTTAAGGCCACAAATGATCTAGTCTCGGCCATGCTTGATCATCACAGTGCCTTCTACTCATTACTACTTACTCAGTTGTCATTTCCATGGTTTTCAGCTATTTACCTAACACCAGCTCATTCAGGCTTCTGTGGTTTTATACTTCCAATGAATCATTAGAATGTAATTTCTCTGCAGACAGAGACTGGTGTTTTTGTTTTATTTTACCAGTATATATAACCCCAGCTCCAAAAAAGTAGCTGCTACTTTTGAGGTTTTCAACAAATAGATAATAAAAGAAATGAATACATTCATCTAATTCACCAACATATACTTCATGTGTCTGTGTGTGTGTGTGTGTGTGTGTGTGTGTGTGTGAATGTGTGTCATGGGATTGAACTCTAGGCCTGGGCACTGTACTTGAGCTCCTTTGCTCAAGGCTAGCACTCTACCACTTTGAGCCACAACTCCACTTCTAGTTTTCTGGTGGTTAATTGGAGATAAGTCTCATGGACTTTCCTGCCCAGCTGGCTTAGAACTATGATCCTTAGATCTCAGCTTCCTGAGTAGCTAGGATTACAGGCATGAGCAACTAATTGGCTTCCCACTTCACTAACATATGCTTTAGACCTAATAAAATGACCAAATTTAGCATAGCCAATTTAAATCTGAGTTACAGCAAGCTATTTTCACAATTTTGTCTTAAAACATTCTTCTCTGTTTTCTCTCTTCCTTCCTTTCTTTCTTTTTCTTTCTCTTTCTTTCCTTCCTTTTTTTTTTTTTTTGCCAGTCCTGGGGCTTGAATTCAAGGCCTGGCCTCTGTCCCTGATCTTTTGCTCAAGACTAGCACTCTTATCACTTGAACCACGGCACTAATTCTGGCTTTTTCTTCGAACTCAAGGCTTCATGCGTGCCAGGCAAGTACTCTACCACTAAGCCACATTCCCATTTTCATCATAGAAAATTGTGTCACTTAAAATTTAGATGGTCACAGCCGGGTGCTGGTAGCTCATGCCTATAATCCTAGCTACTCAGGAGGCTAAAATATGAGGATCCTAGTTCAAAGCCAGCCTGGGCAGGAAAGTCCATGAGACTCTTATCTCCAACTAACCACTAGAAAACCAGGAGTGGTGCTGTGGCTCAAAGTGATAGAGCGCTAGCCTTGAACAAAAGAGCTCAAGGATAGCACCCAGGTCCCAAGTTCAAGCCCGAAGACCAACAATTTTTAAAAAATTATTAGCTGGTCATAAAATTAAATTCTGACATAGATCAAAATCAATTATATACACATATATAATTGTGTATACACACAAAATACACATTAAAATGAGGATACATGTAAGCATCAATGTATATGTATATACAAAATTAAATTTATGCATATACAGTACACAGATTAGTCGATGCAAAGTATTTCTCAAGTCAGTCTCACATTACCATACTGTCCTTAATTTGAAAATGAAAACATGACTCCCAAAAAAGCAAATTGTGCTAAAAAAAATCCAGGTAAAATGAATGTACTTAATTTCAGTGATAAGTGAAAAGTTTAGATTTATTGGAAGCCTGAATGATGTTATTGAAAGTTGGACGGTATTATGGGAAAAATGAATCAATCATCCACAGAACAGTACTGAACTCTGTGCATCCTGAGCATTCGGTTTTTCCTTAGCAGCAGTCTACTTAACATCATGTATTTGGAGATGAAATCAGTATTTTCAATGACTGAGTTTGTTCCCAGAGGAGTTAATCAGTCCCCATGACACTATATGTAAGAAAATACCTGAGATACTCAACTTTAAAGAGCAAAAGTTTATCTTGGCTTGTGGTTTTTACTTTCAGTCCATGGTTAGTTGGCCCCGCTACTTCTGTGGCTGTGGGAAGGCAGCTCATCATGGTAGAATGTGTGGTAGTTTCACCTAATGGGGTAGGAGGGCTCATAAGGAGACAGGACTGGGCTTCTAATGTCCCTGTCAAGGGCATGATCTAATTACTACCATTACATCCTTCTTAAAGTTCCTACCACCTCTCAAGCTGAGGAAAGCCTTTAATATTTGCACCTTCTAGGATGTTCCTATTCTAAACTATATCAAAAGGAGACAATAGCACATGTGCTGTTGTTGTTGTTGTTTTTAAATCGAACTGTCAATCCTTGTAACTTAGTTTGTGACCTTAAAAAGAAGGCTACAATGATAAATTATCAGAAGATGTTTCATCATAGAAGTCATGACTCTCCTTTTTTCTTTATCTACTTATTCCTGTTAGTGGTGAGTACTGTCCCTTAGCTTTTTCACTCAAGGCTGATAATCTACCACTTACCTCACAGTTCCACTTCTGTCTTTTTTTTGATAGTTAATTGGAGAAAAGTGTCTATGGACTTTCCTTCCCAGGCTGGCTGCCAACACAGTCCTTAGATCTCAGCCTCTTGAGTGGCAAGGATTACCGGCGTGAGTCCTCAGGACCCAGCTCAGCACACTCTTATTTATAATCATTTATTTATTTGTTCTCAGTCTTTTTACATTTTAATAAAAGACCAACATGTAAAATAAGTCATGAGTATACTAAGATACTTATTTTTAAAAGTCTAGATAAAACTCAAGAGTAAGAGAGAATTGTGAAGAGGTAGAGTAAACAGAACTATATATCACACAATTGTTTATGGCCTTTATATTTTGTTGTATTAAATATATCTGAGTGGTGACTCATCTACCCTCCAGATATAGAATTCACATAAAATAATTACGTTTATAGTTTTTTTTTC